>NC_142678.1:868723-1209469 GCF_964200805.1 Pocillopora damicornis
AGAATTGTATGGTTGACAGTAGGGAGAATTATTTATGAGATGTTAAGAGTGAGAGGGTTAATTAAATAACCATGGCAAAAAACTAAGCAGAATTTGTAAAATCATGATCCAGATTTGTTTTCATGCACCTGAAAAATTGCAAAATACCAGTAAGTTGATAATGTAAATTGGCAACTGTAAGGAAATTCTCAAGCTGGCATTTTCAGGCATTACCCCTTCATAATTTGCTCATGAAGGACTAATGCTCAAAATATCAGTTTTAGAAACTCTATAAGGTGGCCAATTTACGTTATCAAAATCAGTTGATGGAACCAATCGAAATTACCTTGTAAGAACACCTGCCCTAGTTTCTGTAGAAACTTACCCCCTTTAATCTTCACCTTTGTTTCAGTATCACACAATTTGTTACAAAATAAAAAGAGAAATTTGAAGTCACGAATTTTCCTAGTGAGTAGTTCTTAATAGTATATAATTCCATGGGCAATAACCCCCTGATGTTTGTATGGTACTTCAGGTAGATATTGATGGAAGATTGACAGAAAGGGTCTACAAGTGCCAGGTAAGTTACCTCAACTTTTGATGTTTTGAAGATCTTACTACAAGGACAATTTTTTTTAGGAGAATGAAACATATCATGTTTTAACCAGTAATTGTGTTCTTTTTACGCAGCGTTACTATTCCTTGCATGAAACCATTGGTTTATCTGTTGGAGCTGTTTTCAAATCAGATGCAGTTCTCACTTTTGAGCAAACACTACTGCAAGTGGTAAGTATGAGACAAGACGTAATAGATTTAAATTTCAGATTTTGTGGGAGACATGGTGGCCTAACCCATGGTGCACAGGACTCTGGGCTGAGAGGTCAGGGTTGAGACCTGGCCAGGTCATTGTGTTGTGTTCATGGTGCGCAGGACTCTGGGCTGAGAGGTCAGGGTTGAGACCTGGCCAGGTCATTGTGTTGTGTTCTTGGGCAAGACACTTGACTCTTACTGTGCCTCTCTTCACTTAGGAGAATTAATGGGTACCAGTGGATAGTTGGGAAAACCTAATGAAATGCTTGTGAAACCATGCACTGGACTGGTATCCTATCCAGGGAGAAGTAGTAATACTTCCAGTTGCTTCATGCTAAGGAAGGCAGGATAAGGTCTGTCTGGATGAGCCACATGATTTGAGTACAGACTTTACCTACCTACCCACCCAATCAACCAATTCAACATAAAGGCAAGGTATTAAATGTGTCAAAATTGGGCATTATAAGAGATTTGGCAGTATTGAGGGAGAGCATTTTGACCTCAGGTGTAGTGCCCTCTTAAAGAAGGAAGTTGGTTTATTTCTCCTCCCCCCCCCCCCTTAAAACCTCCTCCTTCTTAAACTATTTCCAAGTAATGAGTAGATTTATGTTTTTCCTAAATCAGGGGAATATTCCAAAGCTTTTCTTGCCTGAAGACACAAACATTATGCTATTGGAGGTGGGGCTAACTGTTCCAGACGAGAAGTCAGTGCAAGAAAAGACCAAGTCTTTCAAGGTATTCAGTAAGAGAATGACTATAAACTGGGTTGGGGGAAGGGGAAGGGAGGGCAGTTGTGAGCACCACAATGTCAATATGTTGAAGTTCATATGGAGAGATCCAGAGGTTTGTTCTTATTGTTCTTGGGTATCAGAAACGTTACTTCTACAGGGCCCTTCCCTACCCAGGGTAGCAAGAATCACAGAATGAAGCAAGGTACAATCAATGTAATCCTTGCTTCCTTTCAGCAGTCAATTGAAAATTACTCTAGCACGTACCTTCCATTGGTAGACACAAACTTTTGGTCCCAGTCATGTCTTGTAAACCCTACATTTGCACCTGTTTGTTAAAGGGGCACTCTCCTTAAATTCAACTGTATTAGCTTTTGATGTTAATTTACAAATGGCACATGTTGTGGAGTCTTTTGTTCAAGTACGCTTACTCACCCACTCCCCCACAGGTTGTGAGTGAGGACCCAATTGCTGTCAGTCTGGCCAGGAAGCACAAAGTTGACATTGTGATCTCATCAAGTGGACTGGACACTCTTTTGAATAATCAGCCTCCTGATTATGGCAGGCAGTGGCAGCTGCCTATCTCTGTTCAACGAGTAGAAGGTTTGTATAAAACTGAGGTGCAACACTTGCGAATTACAGCAAACAGTTGGTTCTTGCGTTGTCGAGATACGAAGAACGTGGAAAGTTTGGAAAGCTCGAAAGATGCATACGAAATGTTCTGAAGGCTTAACCCGGAGCAACTCGTATATTTCGTGAAGCTTTTCTTCATTAGCAACAAAATGTGCGCTGTTATTGTTATCGGAAGTAAACACTCTGTTGTATTTCCCACACGCCATATTCGATAGACTGAGATGTGTTGAAAATATGCAAGACAGCATAGCATCCCTTTAATCAAAGCACCCTTTACTTTTTGAACACGTAACATCTGATGGCAAGCTGTGAAATTTATTTATACGATGACAATTGCTTTCTTTTTTTTCTTTTCTTTTTTTTTTTTTCGCACAGACGGCCAGGAAAAAATTTGTACTCACAGAGTGGTGTTTGTCGACAAGCCTTTTCCTCCACAGAAGGTCACACCTCGTGATGTTAACGTGACGTTTTACAAGCGTGCCTTGCGCAGGTTAGTGTGTCATAAAAACAGCGAAGAAAATAAAACAGGTGATTGTGACAGAGAAAGAACAATAAGCTCCAGTGTAAGTGGCACTGAAATGACGGAGGTGGAAAGAGCGGCGGAAAATGTTGGAAGTAAAGAGTGTCCTTCCAGCGTGGCAACAACTTCCGAAAGACGAAAGCGTCGAGTTACTGATGAAGAGAAGCAGTGCTCTGAGGCGAAGAAATCAAAACTGTCTGATGGTGCCTCGAAATCCAAAGTTCAGAATCTCGACGTAAATGAAACGTGCAAAAACAACGATGAAAAATTTTTCGTTTATAATCTGTGGAGATTCGGAAAGTTAAAAGTCTTGATACGTTGCAGTGTGGATGCCTACAGAGAAGAACAAAATAAACCAAAGTGTTACACTTTTTACAGTGTACTTCCAAAACTCGAATACCAACCTAACTTCGGTCATGAAAAATTGTCGCACAGTGAGGCTGGGCGGTTTTGGCTAAATAGCTACATCCGCCAGAATACCAGAATCATTTGCGGCAGAATTAATGTTTACAATTCAAAACTGCTGCGAGTTGACGAACTTTCCATCAACGATATTCTTCAACAAGGGACGGGTTTTAATCCGGCGCAGGGAATGAAAACGGTGTTTCAGGTTTTCCAAGCGTTGAAGAGATTGCCTGAGGCCAACTACATTTTGTCTCACAAAGCAGGAGAGATCCACGGTTGTCTGTACAAAAGCGTTCATTCGCAATCAAGGTCTGTAAAATCTTCGTATGATCTTCACAAAACGCGGGCGCCTGTTAGTATAACGAATTACACCGAGGGAGATAATACCTACGTTGCTATAGATTGTAACTTGTTCATGCCGTGGCAGACCAGTCAAAAGAGAATCCCGTGCACTTTTCCACCTGTCTCGGACAGAGAATTAGCCATGATGGCAAAAGCCGAGGCGCAACAGATTGCGGCAAATACTTCAAAGAAAAACAAAAAGAAAAGCAAAAAGGGAAAGAAGAGTAAAAAAGGAAAAAACCAGGGGCCTGCAACGAAAAAATCTAACTCGGGAGCTGCGGCTGAACAGTCATGGAAAGCTGACAACAAACGCAAACCAGTTACCCAAAGGAAAGCGAAGATCTTTGCAAGTTTTTACGACACCCAGCCGGCAGAGAAAGAGAGTGAAATCTTTGCAGTGTCCAGGCGAGCTTCAGGCGCAATCTCCTATGATGATCTAGATTTCTAAAGAGATTTCTAAAGAAAACAAAACAAAAGTTAAGAGAAAAGATGAAGGAAGAACAATAAAAGAAGAAAAAAATGGAGTAAACGAAAAATCCATAGCAAAAGTCTTTGGACGCTTCATTTTTTCCTGCCTATATGCATAATTATTCGCTTCCCCCTTCCACCCACCCTTGTTACGATGTTTTGTTTTCTTTGTCTAGCTTTACGTTTGGAATGTAATGACAAGAAAAAGCAATGGACTTCGTAAAGGAGCGTTGTTTTTCTGAACGTCCTGAGAACGACCGCCAGTGACTGGGGATTGCATTTAATGCGAAGTCCGTTTCGCGAGAGACGAAGATCGCGAAACACAGAGGAGATTTCGTTTCCGAAACTACTTTAGAACATTTGTAATCAGTTACACTTTCTTGAAATTGCCAGTAAGAGCTCTTACTCGTTATGGTTTTTAATTTCGTGGGCTTGAAAGATATTTTCTCATATCGACTTGCTGTTTTCTGGTGAAGCTGATTTTAAGTGGAGCGAACAAAAAGTGATTTGAATAGTATGCTTTGTATGTGTACCAAAATTGTTACGGAACAGGGAAAGGGGAGGAAAGTGAAGTTATGGTTATAGGCAGAACTAATCTCGCAAGAGTCACCCTGGGCAAATATCCCAATCTGTTTAGCTTGCTTGGTTTTGGGCCTATCGAATTTTGCAGGTTATCCTTGTTCTGCAAAAATAACTAACCGCAGAAAAAATTACTTGTGAATCTAGTTTAAATTTATGCAGTGCGGATATGGGCTCACTCGTATTATCAATCTATGAATCACCTCCCGCTTGGCTGTCCTCATTATGAATTTTGAAATTAGATAACTTTTTTTCCCCCTTAATGTTCTGTCGAAAAGGTTTGTTGTTGTTGTTCCAGGCGCAAATTTTATTCATCTCTTGCTGAGATGAATACTATGAACACTATGTTATCGCAAAACACATCCAATGCGCAAATTAAAACTCCGACAAAATTTTCTTTCCAGTAGTCAGCTCTGAACAAATTAACAGGTAAGCGTTGGCCAATGTGAGATTCCGAGAAAAAATTTTGTATTTTTGTCAGAGCCAATTATATCAGGTTGACGAAACATCATGAAAATTATTACACCGAATTTTCCACATGAAAATGGATTAAAAACGTTTTTTGTGTTGTTAAAACGAGAAAGGAAGATGACAAAATTCTCTTTTAAGTTTCCGTTACCAAAATATGGTCGAATCTTTATAGGTTCCATGCAGTCTTCGTAGTAAATTTACCAAAAGGATTTACAATGAAAATCAACATTGTCACTTTGCTGGCCGTTCATTTATATGCAAGGAACTAAGTTTGAACATTTTTTCTTTATATTACAACGACTTGTTCGAAATTAAAGATGGCGTCTTTGAAATTGCAGTGGCCTTGTTGTCTTTTAGGCTTATTATACTCCTATTTTCTCATGATTTTCATCCTTAATCCTCACTAGTTTGTTACTAGAAAACACGATATATGAGCTCCCTGTTTGGCTAGATTTACATTCTTCTACGATCCTTTACAAATGCTTGGCAACAGAACCACGTTATTTTGTTTTTGAAAATCAGCAACACCAATGTACAAAAGAAACTGATTGTTCTATTGGCAGACGTTTAGAATCTGCGTAATGAGGAGCATTGTTAAAACGTCGTTGACAGTACATCCAGCCGCATTTTCCACCAAAAAGCTCATTCCTTTCCGGAGCATTTAAACTCAGAGTGAACCCTATGTTTAAAACTTTGGTTTCGATAGTGCCACGACGCCGATTGACAACAGTAGCATGGCTCGTGATTGTTGTAGTTTTGTTACAACTTCTCTTTTCATTTATCGTCGATGAAGTTCGATCGAAGGACGCCCAGGTTGCCAAACAGGATTGTTCCACAACGAAGAACTCAGGTATTATAAAAATCTTACCTTAAGGTTATAAATCCCATATTCAAGATTAATGATATGACTGAAATTTTATATTGGGAAATCTAAAAAATTACACTTTTATTGCTTGGTAAGATAGTTACGAGGGGATTCCATCTTTCTGGTTCCACTATGTCCTATTAAATGACGTAGACTGAAAATATAGTCAAATATCATTGTATTCGATCTATCTTAACCTCGGGGAGGTCAATTTAAAATTTTACAATTGTGATAGTGACAGGAATGAAGCGGAAAATATAACCGTCTGCCTTCAAATTTTTTATGAAGGAAGTCCTTTCACAGGACACGAAACCGAGATACAGGTTAGAGCGAATGACGAAGGGCTAACGTCTGAAACTTCAGCTTTAGAGAAACTCCTTATGTTATTGTCGACTCATTTGATAAAACCACTTTATCTTTTAGAACCCCCTACCGACGCAGCACCACAGTTTCTTTGGAAACTTGCCCCCTTAATTCACTAGTTCCCTTTCGTTTCGGTGGGATTTGTTAATAGAAATTTTCCGATGAACTTTTTACTTCAGAAAGATTACCATAGAATTATAGATATATATTATTTGACTACCAGACATATCTAAAGCCATCAACAAGAACGAAAACCAAATGAAACACGCCATCGTTGTTGATCAGTTTTGTTCATCGTCATCGATAGCATGACATGAAAAACTCAAAACTTCTAAAAATGATCGATACCGCATCGAAGTTCTAATTTTCAGTTTCGGAACCTTACGCAAAACTTTATTAGGTTATTTCAAAGGCCGTCTCCACGTCAATATGATGTTTTAATTTGTGTTATATTGAGTGTATGTTTGGTAATAATTGCTTTTGAGGAAGAGAAGGAGGAGGAGTCTTACTGAACAGCGAGAAAGTTATAATAGCCAAGCGGCGTTACCATGAATTACATGAAAATTTGGTCAGACCTTCGTCATCACTCTGACGTAGGGCTAACGCTCGTAACGTCTGCTTTAGAAACTCTCCAGTCTTCGATTCTGACACTAACTGTTTTTTCTTTCCTTTTTCATTTTTTTTTTCTCTCTTTCTTTGATTGTCTTTCTCGTCATTTTTTTACCTTTTTTTTTTTTTTTCAATTATCGATCTACAAGTGCCAGAGATTTCCAGTGAGAAGTTGAACGATCTAGCCTTTCTTCGAAGTAATCGCGGATTATTTTTACATGTGGAGAACACTCATGCCGTAAGAACAACAGATACAGAGAGAGATGCAGAGGAGGATGGAGCGAATTACACAGTAAAAGATGCGCGACCCACACCAAATGAAGATACAAGGAATTTTGAAAAAACAACTGGAGTGGCTAAAAGTAACGAAGATTCGCAAACTTCAAAAGCTTCCTACACAGATGGAGAATTGAGTGATGGCGAAGAGGTGACAAGAGTTAACTGCAAACAATTCAGAAACAGGACGTCTGTGAGTACAGCGGGATTCTGTTAACGCCCACTAAAGATACATTCTTCAAGTAATTTATTGAACAGTATTGGATCATGAATTATTTTGTTTACAGGTAAATGGTCATCTGAACCTGCATGAATGGCGAGGATGGTGTGGATTCGCTGTTGATGATCTTAGAAGAGAACCACTATTTCCCTTTAAACCGCAAGTATGTTGAATTCCTTTGCTAAATGGTGGTAACATGTCATAGCATGAGAAATCAGGAAGTCACTTTTTAAACACTGACTTTCGGAAAACAAGATAATTAGTAGTAATTAGTATGATTGGTTATTGATAATTGGTAGTAACAGTTCATATCATGAGAAATCAGTGACTCATCTTTCAAACACTGACTTTCGGAAAACGAGATAATAAAGCAGTGGTCCAGTAGTTCGTGCGTCGCAGTCCAGTCCAGGTTCAAATTTTCTTTGTATAAGTCACTGCGTTGACCTCTTGCGAAAGACACTTGACTGTTACAGGGTCTTTTTTCCATTCAGAATGAAAAAAAAAAAATCAACAAAACAAAAACAGAAGATGAACTTCAGTTTATCAGTTCATTCGTGACGTGAATGGTTCGAGTTTCCAACCCAACATGCATCGCTGGAATAGTAATTTTAAGCTTTGGGAAGTTTTGAATTTAAGTATCTACGAAGGATTATATCTTTGAATTGGTCCGTGTACGTTTTTAAATGATACTTATTTAATAATTTTTTTGTTTATCAGGTGAACACTGTTCTTGAAAAGTTCGCTACAAATGTAACAAAAAGGTCAATGAGCGGAAAACGTATTTTTGGCTACGTTCATCCTCCAATCACAGGTAAAAAGGACTGATAGGACTGATTCCCGCGCTTTTCATCAGAATCTTCTCTGTGCAGATTTTTCTCACTGACTTCACGTTTCAAAGCACTTAATTCTTACTTTCCTGTTTCTCGCACTTTCACTGGTGGTTGCTTGTTCTCCCGTTCTCGCAAAAATTTTAATTTTTACTATCGTTAGCCAACGGTTCCCTACGGTTATCTATTTTCAGTTATCCATGTTCGTCATTGTATTCATGGCTTTTCGCACTTGTCGCACTTGTCGCTTGTTTAATGTTTTTTTCGCGTTTTTCACCAGTTTCTTTGTTTCTCTGCGCTTGTAAATGGATTCCTACTTTCCCGCGCTCGCCACCAATTTGAAGTTCTCCCACTCTTGTCGCTAATTCCTGGTTTTCCGCGTTTTTTTCACTGTGTCCATGGTTTCCTGCGCTTGTCTTAAATTTCATGGTTTCCCGCGCTTTCACTGGTGGTCGCTCTTTCTCCAGTTCTTGCTAAGATTTGAACTTTGTAGCTTGCTCTCAACCAGTAAACGTGATAGCAAACTGAATACTGACTCGCCAAATAAAGAAAGAAAATTAGCAGCACTAATTAGTGTTTCATCTCAATTTTTTTTACGCCAACTTTTCAGGTGACTTCGTTTTCGCCATTAGCTCTGTTGACGGTTCAGAGCTCTGGTTGAGTTCAAATGATGACCCAAAAAATTCAAAGAAAATTGCCTATCTTGGAGAAGTAAGTAAACTGAATAATTTGTTTGGTCAAACAAAACTTTGTTGCCTGTATTGACTATTTTTTCGTGGAGTCAACCTCGTTTATCGGAGTAATTTTCTCATTGGCAACAGCAGCGAAACAGGAAGCCATTTTGTTTGCTATGGTCGCGCGCAGGTGAATTGCATAGTGCTCAGGTGAATGTATAGTACTAAGTTAATCGCCTCCGAGATAACAAATCAGCGCACGCAAAAAGCACTTTTCGTTTATTCAGCGATTGGTCTAAACAGGTCACGTGCTGCAGCTAAACCTGACCTCACGTTTGCCCTGTAAGTGTTAAATCGAAGACTACTGAAATTTTTAACACTTCAGTGAAAATTTCGAACCAAGAAAACAGTTTTAATGACAATCCTTAATCTCTCTTCTTTCAAAACAGCCTGGTAACCAATATGGAGCCAGTACTCATTTCGGAAATTTTCAAGTCAAGGCTTCCCAAGCCTCAGAGGCCATCAGGTAAAAGATTCAAGGTATTCTAGTGATTTCATTCAGTGACAATGATTTCAGCCAAATCCATTTGTAGCAAAAAATGCTCAAGACTAAGACAAAAAAGGCGAAAAAGGTCTTTAGAAGAGATTCATAGCGATTAAATTGTGATCAGATTTGTCAGTTTTCTGTGAGCGACCTCGGTAACAACAAGGGTAAAGTCTGTATTCAAGCCGAGTGGCTACCCCAACCGAATCTTATCCCGGTTTCCTGAGCATGAGGCGACTAGGAGTATGACTTTGCCCCTAGATGGGATGCTTGTCCATCGTGAGGTTCCCCCCCGACATTTCCCCATCAGGCTTCCTTGACAATTCGGCGGTATCCGTTAATGCTCCTGAGTGGAGAGAGGTACGGCGGGATTTGAGTGTTTTGCTTTATAACACAGCAGAATGACTCGACCAGGTCTTGAACCCAGACCCCTCGACCTGGAGTCAAGTGCACCAACCACTGGACTAGCGTGTCTCACCCTCGGTAACTGTATAGTTGGCAACCGTCCGTCTCGGGTAACTGTAGTCACTCTGTAATTACTGAACTTGATTTTCTCTCTGTCTCATCCAGACTTGAAGTAGGGAAAGCATATTATGTGGAAGTTCTTCAAAAGCAAAAGTATGGCCAAGATCACGTGGAAGTTGCGGTAACTTAATAAATACGTTTTCTGCTTCTCTGCATGTTACTGCAGACTTTTAAGATCCCAGTCGAGTGCGACTGTTCTTAGAGGTTTTCCAATCGATAAAGTGTGCGCTTGTGCGGGAAACAGCAATAGAAAACGGGGAGGAAAATCGCTCCAATTGTCAGTACTTTAAGAAGAGTTTTTGTAAAAAAAAATGTCATTGTGGGAAATACAAAATATCGAAATGATAGCTGTTTTATAGTGATGTTTTTCAGTCAGAAAATGGCTAAATTTCGTCAGATAACGATAACTGTGCAAACTTTGGGCTTCATTAAGAGCACAATGAAGCTTCATGAGGTAAATGTTTTCTAAGCACTTCGCCTCAAACTCGATCCAGCAGTCAAACTTGTCCTTGAATCTAAATGCATCAAACATCGATACCGCTCAAAATGTTATCGATAAGTTGTACTCTGACGATTCCATGTTTTAATATTTCATAGTGGAAAATGCCAGGGGACGAGAGTCTTGAAATTATTGGCTCACAGTACATCTCCCAGTATATAGGTAAGTTGGAGTCGACGGCAGTTCACAAGTAGCATATTATTATGGACGCTGGAATGATGTACCTGCTGTTCTTTTTCAACAGATTATTCAGCCGAGAAAGCAGAAATCAACGCCAGACTTTTGTGCATTTGTAAAGATCACCCAACTTTGCTATTTGCTTATGATGAGGTAAAGACTATGTTTTACTTAATATTTTTCAAGACGACAGAAGGCTTGTTGTCCAGTCAACAAAGGCATGTTGCTCTGAGTGAGGGTCGCAAAACCAAAATCAAACTAATCTTGTGGGCCAATCCGAAGAAAGGAGAACAAAACGAGGAGCCAATCGGAGCAAAGAAAAGTAAGCCGACGCCCTTAAGCGCGGAAAACACCGGTGACTATGCCACGGTCGGTTTTATTTCCCTAGCTGATTAATTGCGAGGATGGCTCGAGCTTTTCTAGACTAATCACAGGCCAATAAACCAAAGCAATCGTATTTTACTTTCGACAAGCACTTGAAAATTGATCTGAAATTTAAAGTTTCCTTTTTTCTGTTCAGTTCATGACTCGTGAACAGTATGATTTGCGGGACGACTTTCATTCTCGAGGTAAGACACCACTTAGTTTGTTTTTTTACAACTGGCCTCTGTTAATAAAATACATTTCAATTCAGCGTCGTAAAACCAAAGCTGACAGTTATCATCATGAGAGATCGCAGCGACCAATCACAACAAAGGTGATATTAAGCGAGCTAATGAGAACGCAAAGTAAAAACGAATGAACGGGCTGAAGTGCGAGAAAACGCAAAGTCGCGGTGGTGTTAATTATTTCACCTGGTTAGCTTCGACGCCGGCGTGACACGAGTTTTCTCGACCAACCATATCGCGTAGTTAGGTAAAACCATTGCAGTCCACGTTTGCTTTGACACTCGGACTTCCTCTGTAGGGTGATACTGATCCATGGAAATACAAGTAAAGTTAACTGTAAAATTTTACGAGCCTCATTTCCAAGCAAGTGTTGGGTGAATTTTAGACTGCTAGATTAGGTCATTGGTTACCATATTTTTCTTTCATATAGTTGAAGATCTTCCTCACTCCGAAGTCTCAGATGTCCTTCCGTTGTGTCCCTATCAACCGTCCTATGTCGTCTCGAAAAAACTCAATGAAAATGAGGCTTTCACTGGAAACTTTGTAAGTACTGAACTGCTTAATAACTATGCAAGCCGATACTGAAATTTCCCCACTAACTGGTGATTAAGTTTAATCGTTTATCTCATGGCGCAATAGTTCCAATGTGGATTGTGACGACAAAGCTGCATTCTACTAATCTTTTTCAAGTCAGGAATTCGAGAGCTCGACTGGTTGCTCTGTGGTTGATAGGTTTTCCAACAGCAGTGACTGGTGCATTTCGATATGTAGTGTTCCCTCCCGCGATTCATGATCGTGGGCCTTCAATCTTCTGGGATTTCTACTCTAGATTTATTTTCTATGGTTACTTATATGAACTGATTGAAAGATTTGTCCGATGAAGCTTCCAGAAACTTTGACATTTTCCTAGTTCGTCATTTAGTTTCTAAAAACATAATGGATGAGATGAAAAATTTTATAAGAATTTCCTCTCCTTTTGCAGATCCAACATCCTCGAGTCTTTCCAAACGATCGAACGGATGTCAATATGTCACATGACGTTAAAAACCACATCAGCTGGGGCAATAAAAAGCTTGAAAAAAATGTAATAAATTACTATTTGTAGTGTAAAAAAGTTCCATGTTTAATATCATCGTTATGATTTTGATTAGGAATCTGACGATGGTGTACCTCAAGCTACTACAGTTCTCTCTTTCAACTTAAAAACACAAACGATGTCTTGTTTAATTTCAGGACGCTTTGAAAATTGTATCTTCTTACATGGAAGCCCTCGCTAAGAAGAAAGGGTAAGAATCGAGTTATAGTGTAATTTTTCTTTTATACAGTTATTTGTTTGAACCCAGGAACAACGTCAGACAACTACTCTCACCAAGGCGATTTGATCAGACATCTTTCATGCGCTTGTGTGAATGTTGAAGTAATTTTACTAATGCATCGTTAGACTGGACTCTTAACTTACGTTTTTTCTTCCATATTTCGTATGAGAGCAAGTCACACTACAAACGAGAACTCCTTTTCCCCTAAGATAAGTGCGTTTTTGTAGATTGTGTAGAGGGGCACAAAAAGCGAGAAAAATGGTTGACTAATTTGTCATGTTCGTCTTTTAGGGACAGATTCGTTCTGAAGGAGATCGTCAACGTGGAAGCAAAAGATGATCCTAAGAAAGGAACCCGTTATTTGCTAGAACTGGTAAGCTGTTATTACGACTTGAGTGACAATCAATCCAACACTTTATGACCGCCTGTAAGTCTTTAAACTTTACTTTATTTTTCCCTATAGCAAGAGAGAATTTAGTTAAACCCTTCAATAACCCCTGAAAAGATTTCATATGTTTGTACTAGTTTTTCTTGACCAGAATGTTCAAATATTCGTTCATCTTATACGAATTTAACTTTTAAGTTTTTTTTTTCATTTTCTTTTTGCAGGAACTCCTGGACAAATACAAAGGTGTTTTTTTTTTATTTAACCTTTTTTTGCATCCTAAAATGAAAACAACGATGAATAAGCACAACCCTTTTTTACGAAATTGTGATCTCAATTTTTTGCTGAGTTAACAATCATTTAGGTAAAGCTAAACCGCTCTATATCTAGCTGGCGATGAAAAAAGTTTGTATTGTAATGCAATTGCAAGTATGGTGCAATTAATTATTTTTTTTCTTTTGCAGAACACTCTGTTCGTTTATCAGAATACGTTTACAGACCCGTAAAAAAAAACACGGATCTTTGTGACCCAGACGGCTTCCAGTGGAAAAGAAATGTCACAGTTTCCATGGTGATAACAGGTGAGCAACACTTAATGTTTTTGCAACATGCGATTCCTGTGAAGAATGATGTGTTTTGTTCATGTACGCCCTGTGTACCAACTTATTGCGACAAATTTCTGATGCCAATGTTCGTATTTAGACTGAGACATCTTTGCTAACTTTTGACTTCTTTACAGTTAAGAACTATGGACCATGGATCAAATTTCTAATAAATCAATTAACTCAGGTAAGGACACGATGGAGTTCTATGGACGATGCATGGTCTTTCTCGTGGAAAATATTATGTTTCATCCACAGTTTTTCAAATCGATCTTTAAGTTTTCCTTTGGATATGGAAGCACAAAACACTGTCACAGTATGTCTTAAAGATGGTCAAAACACGAAAAAATAATTACTGAAAAAAACAAAAACAAATAAAAGACTCTAAAACCCAAGTTCCAGTTCCTTAAATTGTTAACTTTGCCCTTTGACATATTTTTTCTCACAGCATGATAAATCGTGAATTGATACAGATATCTTTCCTCAGATTTACGAGAAAGGATATGACAGTAACTTCTTCCTTGTCATCGTGGATTTCAATAGCAGTGACATTGATCTCTTTCAACTCCGAGAAAATAGTGGAATCAAAGACCGGTAAGGGTGTGGCACTTACAGGAACCAACAACCATTCAGCTGCGGATCCAGGGTGAAGATCCGGGGGTGTGGGCCCCCTCCATCAGACCTGGGGATGTAATGTATCATTTACTAAGACCAAGATATGTCTAACGACAGGGTCGCATATTATTACCCAACTTGAGTTCCACGTATTTGCAATTTTCCTACCTTGAAATACATATTGGCTTCTTCAGACTCTTCTTTTTTTTTCTGAATCAAAGTTTGGAACCCCCTATGAAAAGTTGCTAGATCTATCTTGTCAGTTGATATAAGAATCACCGAAAAGACACGTTTAAACGTTACTCTCTAATGTGGCCCTTGCGGCTGGACGTTTTTATCTCCAAGGGTCGCCATTCTTCGACATTTTACTGAATTTCATAAGACGAGGGCTTTGAATGACGGAGTACGTTACATCAAGGTAATTTATACCTTGCTTGGCATGATGGTTGAGTTAAAGATTCAGGCGTGAACAAGTGAAGGTGGGGTTGAACGTGTCCGTTTGGGGGCGAGGTGGTATGAGTCGAACTTTCAGTGATGCAAATCTCTAGGATAAATTTTGATATAATGAGCTACGAGAGTTTAAACTGTGATCAATTAGGCGCCATCTTAGCAGGGTTTCTTCTTTTTGGTTTCTTCTGCATCATACCAGGATCCCAACAGTATCATATTTACAGCGGATCTGCACATCAAGTTCCCAGTCAATATATTTGACGTCGTAAGAAAGGTAACATTCCACATGGTACCAACTTTTTAAGCTGCTCGTTTTTCTTTAAGGCAATGTAAGGGATATGCTAGTTTCACAGCTAATGTATTCTTTCTTAACGTATTCTTTATTTGCTGAGATTTTCGGTCTTTCCTCACACAGCACGTGATTCAGGGAAGAAGTTTCTACTCACCCGCAGTTCTCAAGTTGAAATGTGGTTACTCTATTACACATCAACAAGGTACATACTCCTGTTTTTCAGTTGTCCAGCTTTCTCACTTTGGAAAGTGTCTTAAGCGTCCGTCACCATGCAATGGTCGTTTGAATTTCCTTCCAATCTTTTTTTCTATTAATGAAGATACGGTTCTCGTGTTTCCTGCGCTTGCCATTACAAGGTTTCCTTTCTCGGAAATTACCTTGGTAGATCCTTTCCCTAGGTTTTCGATTGGTTAAAATTTTTAACGTACTTACCACTAGCAAGTTTTCTTCTCGCACGCGCTTTTCACTATTCAACATTTTCCCACGCTTGCGGTTTATAACAATTTTTTTCCCGCTTGCGGGGTAACTATTTTTGCGCTTGCCATTGGCTGATCTTTCACCGGCGTTTGCCACTCGTTAATATCCTTAGCGTACTTGCCAACTGTTCACTTCTTCCCCCCTCTTTCCATTAAATTAACAATTTCGCACGTTTGCGGCTTGTGGTGATTTCTTTCGCGCGCACTTTCCCGCGCTTAATGCCGTAACTAAGAGAATGCTTTCTCTCTCGAGTCATAAATTCATGTGTGTGTAAAATCAGATATCTTGCCTTATTTCGTTCATCAGCCTACTGGGAAATGATGGGCTATGGTTTATTTGGGGCTTACAAGTCGGACTGGGACAGTTTTGGAGGAATGGACGAAGTCAAATTCACCACACGATGGGGCGGTGAAGACTGGGATCTAATGGACAGGTAAGCGCAATCTCGTACCCAGGCCTCCCTAAATGTACACCAGTCAACTCTCTCGTTACTCTTAAACCAGCCCACGTCCAACAATCAAGCTATCACCATTTTAACTGATACATTTTTTTTTTAAACTGAAAGTTCAATCGTAAAAGAGACTTGATTAAAAAGTGGGAGGAAAAAAGCGCATAAGATTGATTATATATATATCCGAAAATCTCGGATGTGGAGGATAAACCACTGCCATGAAATGGTTGAAACAACCCTTCAAAACACTTACGGAATGTATTCGGAACGCCTTCGTAAACATTCGGAAATTTTCGAAGTTCTTCGGATATGATTAGGTGCTCGACGAAAATGCTGACTCTGAGAAAAAAATATAAAGCCCTTGATTCGGAAAAATTGGTAGGCATTAAAATGTCCTGTTTTCGGCTTTCTGTTACTTTGTTAACTAAGTATAATTTTACTTTTTAGAGCGATTGGTGCTAATTTAGAGGCTGAAAGATTAAGACTTCCAAAGCTGTATCATTATCACCACGAAAGGAAAAGCGACTGGTATGAATTTGCGCGAATGTAACCAACAAAAGAAGCTGGAATTTGAAAGACGAGACGAAAGGCGTTTCTTGACCCAACCCTTTGGCAACTGATGGATAATGGAGCAGTCCGTACTGTGTAATTATAGTTAATCAAATTCAACTGTAGGCAGCCTGTGTTTCATCTGCGCCATAATCGTAGCACTGACAATTTTGAAGGTTCTTTCATGAGGAACTATAGGCTACGAATCAAATCCTGTTTGCGATATAAAAGTCGAAAAAGAAATAGGCTAGGAAAAAAAAAACATATTTTATATAACAAATAAACAGCTATGAAACCTGGGACGTCGTCTTGGTAGCAGAATGTACTGTGAACATTATTCAATTATGCGCAGTTGTCCCGGCAAAATCGACTGACCTTCATCGAAGACCACTCTATTAAATCTTTAACTCCGGATATTGCATTTCTAGTGTTCTGATTAGTTCACTCAACTCCGGTTGTCAGCTCATATTTCGAGTCTCCTTATGGAAATGCATTGTTGCACCAATTGTTGCAGGGCTGGAAAAACTCCAAATATCCAAATGTTGAGGATCTAATGAAGTTTGCTTGCCACGCGTTTCCCCGTTTCCTTTTCCATTTCGTAGAAGTGGGTCGGTCGACCGACTATAACGCATAGGAGAAATATCGAGGAAATGGTCCTCGACAAACACACCCAGTCCCCTAATGAACGTTTCCATCGACAATTACTCTTCAAGATAGAAATAAATTACGCCGAAAACGGAAAGGTCAGTGTAATTATAGACTCTTGTCTTTTTCCAAAAGCTTCAAATCTCTGATTAGGTGTGATCAAACTAACACCACGAGACAGTCAAATGAAAAGACACGCGAAGATATCTTTCATATTCATAATAATTTAAAAAGACACTATAGTTTGTATTACGTGAAGGAGTAATGAAAAATTCAACATGGTGGACGAAATGAAGCAAGTACACATTTCACCGTTTTCAGAACTGAAGATCACATCTCATGAGGTCTTAAGGTATATTACTGACATTCCATAATGAAATAAACGTTTTACTTACTTCTAGTGACGCTTCATTCATATAGTACATTGTTAGACCAATTTAAGCCTTTGAAATCTTTGAAAACACAAATCAACACCGTGGAACAAAACAGCTCAGTCCTAGCGGAATTCTTTTATTTTCTTCAATGCTTTCTGTTAGCGTAAAATATTTGTACGGACAATGAAGTATGTGTAATGGTTCTTTACCGATAAAGTTCATTTATTTATTTTCTTCCAGAGGCGCTGAAAGAAGACCTTGCCCCAAGTGTCAAGCCTCGAGAAAGTATTATTGTTACACATGCTACATAACAGTTGGACTTGATAGAAGTCTGATTCCGACAGTTCATCTACCTATAAAAGTGGACATGTGAGATTATTCATTTTCTTTGTGGGGTGAATAGGGACACAAATAGAAATGTTTGACCCGATGTGTCAATCTGACGTTATTTTCTTTTTAATCAGGATCTGCGTTACTTTTTTTCCCTTAAAATAAATTAGCTGCATGTGGTCGGGGAAATTTAAAATCCATCAAAAATTTACGATACGAGAGCGGTGATAACCAAATCATATCAAACACACGCTCATGGAATAATAGTTAAGTATTCCCCAATTTTCAAACCTTATGTCCTCGATGATCAAAGCCTTTTTAGAAATTTTATTCAACGCAGAAGGTAAACTTTTTTTAAAAAAATGTTTGAAAAATGTGATGGATAATAAATACAGTAGCCTCCAATTCATTATTCTTTTTTAAAGGTGATTTTTCTAACTTTCCACCCTATTCCCCCCTCTGTATATGTAGTTGTTGTCTGTCATCCACATATCATTTGGATCATTACCTACCATCTTACAATTGACAAAATGTTTTTTGACAACAGAATAAAACATCAAAAAGAGTTGGTAGGGAAAAGTACAGCCACTCATGCATGTATCTTAGCTCCTGGGAATGTGTCCATCCATAACTTTCCAGTAAGTTTATGCTGTATTTTAAACCACCAGAAAAATCTGTTATCCATTTTGTCTTATTTTTTATTTCTTTTATTCACATTATATTCTATTCTCTCGTTTTGTTTCTTTCACCAGGAAGTTCCAGATTTTCAAGAGAAGGAGAAGGTAAAAACATTTGATTAGTTGTAATTCACTGTATATAACAATTGTTACCATTATATGTTACTAATTAAAGGTAGATACTTCTTTCATTGTATTATCTATATTTATGTTATTGTCTTTATTTCAGGTCATAATTGTTTTTCCAGCAGAGGTGAGTCAGTAATAAAAATGTTATCAGGAAGTTATATTTTATGTTCAGTTTGATATATTTTGTTCAGGACAACTAAGATGATTTTTACAGCGAAGCTTATGCTTGAAAGTTAAAGATGATGATGATAATGATGACAATGATAAGGTTGATGACAAAGAACACCAGACTATTACATCAAAGGTATTCAATGTATATGCACTAAAACAATGGTCCAGTAATTAGGAATAAATTACAAACACCAATAAAATATAGAAACAATCAAAATTGCCAAATTGGCTAATAAACCATTTAATAACATATCAGGGTGTAAATTCTGTATCAACTTTCCAGGATGCTGTCACCCTGGAGAAGGTCAGATTAAACCAGGACAGACAGAATCCAGATTCTTCAGATGCTGGTGCCTTGTTACACAGAGTGGTGTTCATTGATAGCACATGGCAGCAGTGTCATCAGATCACAACCGTAAGCCTGTTAGCACAAGCTTCTTAATTATAGCATAATGTAGCTGTAACAATCACTGATTTATGTTTAAAGAAATTTCCCTAAAATCACAATTGAATGTAATTTGCAAAATGCAAATGACTCAGTTTAACAATTTTTGCCTATAACATTTTTTACAACACAATATAACAATGCTTCCCTTTCACCCTCAGCTCAGTGAAAATGCAATAATTGATTCAGACAAACCAAGCTTTAAGTTCATCAAACTGTTTTGAATGAGAAATTGATTGTTTTATCATTTAAAATAAGCTTCACTTTTGATTAAATGCAATGTTGAAGCCCCATGTAGTAATTCTATAATTGATTTGAATGTATGTCATTGACAAATCAGTAATGAAATATTTGCTGAATTTAGATTATTTTTTGTAAAGGCTTTCAGAAGTTTATTTTTAACAAGAAAGTTTACTTTAAGGACAAAAAGTTGAAAGGACTGAAAAGAGTAAAACTTGAGAGTGCTGTAACACATTTTTGGAGGTATGTACAATCTTACAACCTTTTTAAAAGACTTGTTTAGATATTTGACAAGATGACAGTTAATAGGGAAATAGAAGGCTAAAAGAATTTCCAACAAAGGGATGTGACTGAACCTGTAATGTTTGGTTTGAGTCTCTAAAGTCAGATGGCCCCACACTGCTACAGTCTAAAGGGGGTATTTTTCTAAAGAAACTGTGGTGCAATGCAGTGGGAGTGTATGACAGGGTAATATGGTATTATCAACTAAATTAGCCACCTTAAAGAGTTTCAAAGTTGACATTTCAAGCAATAGCCCTTCGTCAGAGCAAATGAGGAACAACTAATGGTCTGTTGCATGAAGTGGTAAGGAGTACATTTACCTTCCCTGTATTATGATGGTTCATCACATTGTAGCCCCCTTGTATTTGTTAGATTTCCCTGATGTTTTTTAGGTACCCACCAGTAATTCAGGGTGCTCTGTGAGAGGGAAGTGTCTTGCCCAAAAGCATCTCAATGATACTGCTGAGGCTCAAACCAAGGACCACTCAACACAGAGTCCAGTGCATTTACCATGAACCCCAAAGTTGTTATACATGTACTTGTCTCCTGTGAGTTTTTAGTAATTAGCTTCAGCAATGTGGCACACCTTTAAGAGATATTTGCTTGACTTTACAGACCTCAAAGGAAGCCAGATACATGCCTTGCTACCATAGAAGCTATTTATTACTTTTTCAAGGAATATGATCAGCATATTTTAAAAAGGTATTATTCAAAAGCACAGCTCAGTGTATGCCATGATGACTTTGATTCGGAAAGTTCCAAATTTTAATCAATTATTTGTATGTTAAGAAAGTCGTGTTAGACATCAATTGTTGTTGGAATGACAGCTTTCTTTTCAGGGAAATTAGAAAAATCAGGTGACTTCTTTCTTTCCAAATGTTAGCTTCCTCAGCTTATATCACATGGTGTAAACTAAGTGAGACCAAGAAGGTATATTTATATGCATAACTGAAAAAATATTTTTTACACCAACCATGTGGCAAAGTGTTGCGAGGAATATTAAAACTTTTGTGTTCTTCACAATTTACTACCATAAATGCTTGATTCTTAATCTTTTAAAAAATGTAGTTATATTCTGTTAATTTTTTCCATTAGGGAATATGATGGGAGATATGACAATTTATTATACTTCTTTGCGTTTCAATACAAATTGATACAGGAGCAGAGAAAAAATAGGTAAGGTGAATGATTAAATCTGGTTTCTTAAGCCTTTTATTCCTAAGATCTTAATTCTTCCCTCTTGCTAGTACACATTTCCTTGTAAATTAGCAATGAGAATTTGGTGTCAGATCAAGATAACTTCTACTTGAGTGTTCTCATTACTTGTTTGCTGAGTAAGGTATGGGAATTATAAGGAGAAGTTACATGTCAATCACTTCAAGGGGGAAAAGGGTCAACTGAAACCAAATAGTGTAATAATGATCAGGCATAAATCAAAAACTTTTTGTTTAAAAAAGAAGAAGACCCAAGGCTGTAAAACTGAATTTTAGAGTCAATTTTTTATGCTGAGAATTTTAGTTAATTCATTTTCTTGGATATATTGTTCCTCTTAACACATCTATCTCATGCAAAATATTGATTGGAACTTTCCAAAAATGCAGTAGATTATAGTGAGGCCAACTAAAATTGTTATTTATCTGACAGTTTTAATGGGAAGAGAATCAGATCAAGTTATATTTTGCCAGTGGGATGTTTCAGGCTCGGAGCCACAAAACATAGGCATTTTCCCAACCCCCCTCTCTCCCCTACCATACCATGTCATCTTACAAAGCTGTCTTTCTTTGCAGCAAAAAGAGAAAGATGTCAGAAAAAGATGACACAAAATAACATTACTGGAACTACGAATGATAATTAACCTAATTTTGATAGGAAATTCTTAAATGTTTGAATTCAACTTGTTTTGTTCTCTGTAAATCTTACTCCATTACTGAAGGTGTGCATGTTAACAAGGCTGCTAGTGACCTTTACGAAACTACTAAATGTAGATTCTCCTTCCAAATTGTCTTGTATCCTTTGGTGAAAGAGATAGAGAAGAGGAGACAGAGATGTGACATCCAAACTCACCCAGAGCTTGGCTCTGCATGACAGAGCAAAACCGTGGCACATCTCTGCCCGCTACTGCCAAAGTTTATCCCTGGCAGTTTCCGTAGCATAAAACAGCTTGAAGGGCCATGTCTCTTCTGGATGAGTTAGCTCTGGTAAATACCCACTCAATTAGGAATCCTGCATGCCTTTTCATATGCCCCCATTTCAAAGCTACATTCATTTCTATCAGGTATGATATCTCTCTCTTTAAAGAAAAACAGTGAAATGTGCAAACAATGCTACACTTCTTGCTAATGGAGTTCAAGGTCTGTACTGTGAGTTATGGATTAAGCTTTTCCGCTTGGATTTATAAAATGAGGTTATGTAAATCACAGTAAGGACCATGAAAACAAAGTTAGCAAGATATTTATTATATCTCTGGGTTCAAACATAAGGGGAAGATTCCAGTTCAAACAAGTTTTTGAATTAAACAGGCCATACAGTGAAATATGGCCTGCTCAATTGACCAATGAAAGTGTGCATACCTTACCCAATATAATAAAACAAATTATTTCTCACAGGATGCCATGAAAACTTCACCTGTCTTTCTTATATAGAAAAACAACAAAACAAAATTATCCACAGATACTCTTTTTCACTTTTACTTTATTTTTAAATGCTAGTCCAAAATTCTGACATTAGATTTTATTGAAGGCTGCGATGTCCATAGATTGGACAAAATCTTCAAATTTGGTGATCTCCTCTTCCAAGAAGTCTGTTGAGATTTTGTCATCTTCAATGACACAGTTGATCTGTAACTTCCTGATTCCGTATGCAAGAGGAACAAGTTTTGATGCACCCCAAAGAAGACCATCAGCTTCCACTGAGCGAACTAGCCTCTCCAATTCTTTCATGTCTAGAATACAAATTGTTAATGGGGTAAGATGGGGAAACTGTTAAGGCTTTGAACAACCACCCACTATAGATTGCACAGGAACATTATATAGTGTGGTCATAAAATTTCATCATTCCAGGTTTTGTATTTTAAAAGAAAATGTCAGCAGATTGCATGTAAATGTAACCTAGAATATGAAAACCGATGAGACCTTTTAAAGCATGTCTAACATGTTGAGAATGTATCTATAGGTATGACCAAGTTAAGATTGTGAATTTTCTGATAATTTGAGCCATTTGGATGTTTATTTTTTGGTAGAGTGCCTACCCTTTGGATCAAACTCACATTCTTGGACTCACTCTTTCACTCTAAAACCCCTCTTCCCCAGCCAGGCACAATTGTTCAACAACAACACCAACTGTTAAGTTATCAGTTACCATTGAAACAACCCAAGAGTCTGTCAGTCCTAAGGTATCATATTTAAGTGGGCATATTTAAACATCTAATATAGTTGGTAATTATCACAAGTAGTAGAAGATTCCTGTAACATTAATACCTGTCTC
Source organism: Pocillopora damicornis (assembly GCF_964200805.1). Classification (NCBI taxonomy): domain Eukaryota; kingdom Metazoa; phylum Cnidaria; class Anthozoa; order Scleractinia; family Pocilloporidae; genus Pocillopora; species Pocillopora damicornis. The sequence goes on from NC_142678.1 coordinate 891,759, forward strand.
GTCATCCCAGGGTTTTACATCCAGAAGAATACTTGATTTGGCTATAACAGGTTTTTCTAAGCAAAAAAAAAAAAAAAAGGTATCAAGATTTTACAAAAATGGTGAGTAGACTGAATAGTTGAAAATAAACAGGATTTGAATGGATTGTGGAAAACTTGGAAAGTTATTGCTTGAAAGTCATACCAGTTAGTTTCTATGTTTGTTTATTTTCAATCTTTCTTTGTGGCTAATTGATGCACTCCACAGCCTGCAGAGTGTCTTGTGTCAATACTCAAATTCTAAAAGCATTATAAATCTAATAAAGTAGGAAATTAACTGGGGCAGAAGGATTATTGAGGGATAAAAAAGGTTTTTGTCCAGCTAAGGAAAACTTTCTGTTAAAAATAAACCTACTTTTGGATTTTTTCTCATGGTATTTCTTTAACTCTTCTTCTTTTCGTTTCCTTGTCTCTTCGTCATCTTCTTCCTGTAATTCAAGCCCAAAATGTTCAATTCCTTAACCTTAATATCATGATTTTTGTGATGACAAACAAATATTGTTTTTGTAATACAAAGAACCCTTTGAGACAGTTTCACCCTTTAACTCCCAGAAGTGATCAACATGAAACTTCTCCCCATAATATCCTTACATTATCCAGCAAACAGGTAATGAGAATATTCAAACTAATCAGATAGATGTTGTTATCTTGATCTACTACCAAGTTCTCATGGCTAATTTATAAGGAAATGTGTAGTAGGTAGAGGGGAGAATTAACAATCAGATCTTGGGAGTTAAAGGATTAAGCCTATGACCCCTTAGAATGACTGGCATCTAATTTAATCCTAACAATATCACCCTGAATCAAACATCAAAAGGTTAAAGGAAATGTTCACCAACTAAAGAAGCTCTTAAATGTTAAACAATATTCTTAGGACAATGTTTCAAAGTCAAATAGATACAGGTCACAGGAGACCACAATTTTTCTCTTGTACTTTCCCAAACACAAGTATCAGTAAGCCAATGCCTCTATTTAATGGAAGCTTTGTCTTGTGCATGTTCACCTAACACAGGTTTCCCTGTATACCTCAAGACTTAACCTCTAGATCTAGATCACATACCTCAGAATCTGAACCAAAGAGATCAAAGTCGTCCTCATCATCATCTTTTTTAGCACTACCATTTGAGACTGTTGCAGAACCATAGCTGCCTAGATCTTTTTTGCTGCCAGGAAAAGAGGCCTTTTCAACACCAAATGAAGCAATGTGATTGTACCAGCGTAGGGCATGTGGAAGATCAGCAGATGGGCAGGCTGACAAGGCTTGAAATACCACAGTATCGCCTTGAGAAGGAACATAGCTGCAAAGGCAATATTTCACTCATCAATAAAGTTAAGACTGTAATTGAAAAGATGAACTTCAAGAAGTACCATGACACTATTTCACACATAAGGTAAGCTTTACAGCAGAGTAATTATCTAACTCTCCTGCACTGGAATTGACAGTGTGAGCATAAATGCTAGCAAGTGCCATTCTGTGTGGTTGATAAATCTTAAAAGCATCAGCAATTTATCATTGGCTCAGGCAAACAGAGTGATGGCCTCTGAACCCAAAAATCACTGCGACTCAACTATATCTTCACTAAGTTTAACAGGCCGCTTTAGCGTTTTTACCAAAGTCAAGGACCCATTAGTTGAAGCCATAAAAATTCATAGTTGGTACACTTTTGTACATTATGTACGAAATTATACTAACAGCAGCCAATATACATCACATTCGATTTACGACGTAAAATGAGTTGACATGAAATTTTCTTGATGAAAACTTCAAATTTGCTGATCAGTAGAACTGCCTGACTTCTCATTAGGAAAAATTATATATAATTTAAAAATTTCTAAGCAAAACGACTTAAACACGAATAATCAAAGAAATCTGTACGTGGTTGTTGGTATCACTCATTGATTCACTCGTAAGAAGAATATTATGTAATCGTTTACTCTTAAACGTTGGTGATCTGTCAAGATACTCATCTAAAAAGATTATACGGGGTTTAAAATCTAGAGTCATGCACGTGGATAGGTTAAAACACTGGTTACTTTTATTTTTGGCATTTTCCGGACACACAAACGCATATAAATTAAAAGTACTCACCCCTCGATATAGCTTTTATCCTCGAGGTATTTATTCAAGGCTTCTAAGCCTGATCTTGACTTCAGATCACCGAATCCCATGTCTTTTTGCGGTGCTATGAACGATTCTACTAACACGTTCGACTAGCAGTGGAGAGAAAGGCTTAGACTATCCCATCATGCATCCATATCACATCTCAACCTGTGCCCAGTCTAACGCGGCTAGGAATATGGATGTTACGCGTCCATCAATCGAAGCTTCAACATCCCCGTGCCCCCCGGGGCACCCCTCCCCCCATCCGGGCATTTGAATTTTTTGAGGATTGGTTTTGTTAAAATTCCCGTACCCCTGGGACCAGAATAAAGTTTAAATGCCTCACACAAGGGCTGACCAAGCTTTAAAACCTCGTGTAACCTCTCAGGCGTTCAGTTAGTAAAACGAAGCGCCATAATAGAGGAGTGAGGTAAACCAGGGGAGGTTCGGATCGAATCGGGTCATGTAGCATGATGCTTGAGGGGGTAATAATGCTGGGAGCTTTCAGAGAAATGACTCTGTACCTTTGAATAAAGATTTTTATTATTTTCGCTATTTCCATTTCCCGACATTGGAGTCGGAATTACCAAGCTTAATAAATGTTTACGGGTTTAGTTCATGTTACTTCACACATAAAACTGTCAGATATTTAATTGCGACCCAAACAAACTCTATATTAAAAATAAATATATTATTTCCATCGCAAACATATCCGACACGGTGTTGCGTGACGCGCCGAACGTCACGTCTCATTTCAGTCACGCAACTGACAACCAATGGTAATTAGTCAAAAGCTTACAGCCTACATTAAGAGTTAATCTTTTTGTGCGCGGTAGAAATGACAAAAGAAAGTAACATTACAAAATGAAAACGGTAAAAACATACAAATGCTAGCCGTTAAAATATTGCAAAAAATTTAAAGATTCCAATTACTATGGAACGAGCCATGTAAGCAGAAAAGGATTCTTAACTGAAGTTCGCCCATAAGGTAGTTTTCCTAACATGAGATTTCCATACAGTGCGGGAGCTGTTTAAAACGATGTGTCTCCTACAAGAGGACAAGCTCGTTCCTTGCGCGTTTTAGCCTTCACACGCGCCTCCCCCGCGGCGCTGCCGGAGTTATGACTCAGTTCCTGAACAGGTAAACAATGAGAGACGACTCATTTGTACGTTACTACATAAAAAAATAGTCGCCAACAACGGAAATATGTCAAATGGTCAGTTGGCCAACAGAAGATCTATTGTCAACGGAAAATGTTAAACGGAATTCGTCAACAGTTGTTGAATCGTTAAAAGCCCGCAGTTTCCAGGACTCTTTCATCGTGGTTTGACGGGTTCCAATGATTTTAGTTTCAAAGTATTTAGACCGACAGAACGATACACGAAAGCCATCCTTGCAATAGTGAACTCAGTCGCAATTTCCCATTATTGCGCCGAAAAATTGTCGGGTGATCCAGTACAACACTTTAGCCTGGACACCAAGCTCGGTCTTAAATCTTTGACACTTGCACCTTCAATAATATTCGCGATGACCACAGTGCAACCAAAGTTAATCCCCAGACTCGGCTTGGGTCTACTGAACTCCTCTCGAGAGAGAGGAATGTAAGAAAATATCTCCTTACTCATCACCAGGATCTCACGGACGCCCTCCGCCGTTGCCGGCCTGGGCCCTCTTAATGTAGAGGTTTAGCAGTTTCATCTAGGTAACAACAAACGGATAACAAAAAAAATATTGCTTTAGTGCCGTCCTCTCATGAATTTAATTATTTTGAGTGAAAAGGTAGGATGATTGGAATAACATGGATGAATAACACTGTGATGCAAAGATAAAAACAAAAAGAAGCAGCGCTGAGAATTTACAGATGAATCAACAGCCGCACAGAAGAAGAACTTTACCTTCGTTCCGGAGAGCTCAGCCAGATGCGGCATCAGAGTTTCTTCGCCAACCACACCATGTATTGCCACAAGACAGAACACACTGGCTTTACGGACACTGCTCTCTACATGGTCATAGCACTGGAATATGACAGAAATGCAGAACTACATTGAATAAATTTGGCAAAAACCCTAAAGAACTCACATGAAATACAATATTGAAGTGTTGAATGTCTCCCAAATTTGCGTCAATTACTGTAAGCATTTAGTGACGTTGACGTCCACGAACGTTAAGTTCTGCGTGGGTTGACTGAGAAAAGTTTTCATTTTCGAGAATTTTCAACCCAAACCTCTTACATGGGTAGAGATGCACCATTAACACATTGCAGATTGATAAGAACAGGTGTAAAAATAGTTCTATTCTTTCTCCGCAAACTGTAGTTTTTCATATTCACCGCCATTTTTTGGGCGCTATAGTGTACCTCGTTGGACAGCGATATTCACGGAAATTCAACGCGCATTGTTAATTTTCTTTAAGATAAAAAGTTAACGCATTACAACGTTTTCGAACACCTACCCTGACTAACCCTGGTACGATCTCTCCTAAGTTCTCCTCGATTGTTTCGTCATCAATGTCCTCGACCACCTAAAAAGGAGACGTCATGAAATAAGGGACGAAACTTAATATCAATATTCATAATCTCCACACTGTTCTCTTTACACTTCCTCTGGTACTGACAAAGAGCTTTGTTGATTCTTTCCTTAATTCTCATCACTTTTGTACTTGATTCAAGGGTGATACCGTCAGGAGAAATAAGAAGCCAATCACTCTCAAGGGTTAATGGGTTAATAGAAATAACTACATGGAATAAGTTTTCCATACATTTACAGCATTTCTCGGCCGTAATATTCATGTGTAACGAAGTTATTAAAAAAACAGGTTCATTTATATTGTCTGAAATATTTCAACAAGTAAATGAAGTTTGGGGAACCACACAAAAAATAAGGCAAAAAAAAAAGTCGTAGCATATTTTAAACCTTCCATAACATCGCATTTTCTTGAATTTATTCCTTAATGGTTGTGAGCGATATGTTTTTTGAATTATTTGTGGTTTGGGAAAATCCGTGACACTGCGCGACATAATTAGCGATAATTGTACCTTCATGATCATTTTAAGAGCTGCAAGATTGACGGGAAACTCAGCTTCCCGTAGGACTGGTGACAAAGCTTGAAGACAAACTTCCGGCGGAAGATTCTTGGCGATCGTCCCAGCAGCTTCTTCGGCCACTCGAGCAACCTTGAACAGAGGATCATAGAAACGTTTTAGTGAGAAAACCATAAATATAAAAAATCACTATAATGATAAGAGTGATAATATAACAAAAAATAATAATAATAAAAAAAATTAAATGTCTACCTCTTTTTGTGCATCTTTGTGAGCGTTCAGAACTATCTCCACCATTTTGTCAATCTGTTTGTTGAAGGCCTGGGGTCTAGTTCGTACCATGTCTCTCAGGACGCGAAGCGACAGCAGTCGAACTGCGAGCTACAGACAGCAAAATAGAAAATTCAGCATACTACTGATTTGAAGCAATGTTACGAAGTGCCCTCGACTGGCTTATTAATATCCTGAGTTTCCAGGCAGGGGCATATCGGTGGGAACGTGGGGCTCTCAAAACCTTTCTTTTCCTCAAGATTATTGCCTAAATTTAATAAATATCAGATGCAATGTGCATATGTTTGGCTAAAAACCAAAACCTGAGATGTTTATTCAAAGGATACAAATAAAGGTTCCCGAGTTCAAGTATATTTTAAACAGAAGCGCGACCTGTTCCTCAACGAATAGCAATAAACTTCTACTCCACAAGGAAAGGGAAAGGAGGGGTTGAGTAGGAGGGGCTTATTAGAAACTAGAAGTTCAAGACGTGAAGGGCAGGGGAGAGAGCGTTTCCGATAATAAGAGACTAAGGAACACTTAGCAAACTGGCGCTTCTCATTAGAATTACCTCATCGTCTCCGATATTCTTCATGAGCAAAGACAACAAAGTGTTCAGGTTTTCCTCCCACAACACAGGAGTGTCCTCTCGGGTCATCCTCAGCAACTCTCCCAGCGCCTCTTTCTTGTCCTCAGACTGCATACCTGACGGTGCCCCCAAGGGGACCATGATAGGAGAGAGTGCATCTGCGTGTTCTAGAGACACATCTGAAGGATTGAAATTAAAGCGCATTTAGAGTTTTGAATCAGTCGGAAAGCGAAGTAAAAGTATTACCCTCTCAGTGCTTTCCTCAGTCTAGGAGAATTAATTGCTATCGGCGAACTGTTGAAGTCACCTGACAAAATCCTCAGGGAGGGGAAGGGCAGAGCCTGAAATGTACTAAAATCCATCCATGGCTGGAAAGGGTAGCGATACTCAGAGTCACTTCGATCACCGAATCCCAGTGTATTTTCCGAGTAAATTGGTCTCTAGGTTCGTACACTGATTTTACCTTACAAATCTAATTTCTTCACCTTTATCGAAGTGGTCATCACTGTGTTCCATTCCTTCTAATGACCGATCCAGCTCGTCCTCCACTTCACCATTCTTCTTCCGGCCAGCGGTAAGAAAACCGTTTATTTCAGGAACCTGAGAAAGAATCACAACAGAAATATGAAGGTTGAGACGACAAGTCGTTGCAAAAGGTCAAAGGAAATAAGGCACTTCAAGCAGCGCGTTTGAAAATACGACTTCTCTGCTAAAACTTGCAAAGACAAACCACAAAATGGAATATGACAGGAAGAGTTGCCCATAAGTTTTTTTTTAACTCACTGGATGGAAGTCATTCTGCTGGTCTTGGTATTGTCTCGGGTCATATTTTTGTCCCGCGGATCCACTCGAGCTTGGCGGGCCAGCTGCCGTTGCTTGAGCAGTGTTTTCCACGTTAGCGGATGCGATATCGTCACTGTGGTATCCGGATGAAACACTTGGAGCGTCTTCCGGTGGATGAGAAGAGCCTTCCCCACGGTGTGGCGGTGGGGGCGAAGCAAACCTTCCGTCTAAGGACTCACTGGAGCTGATCGCTTCAGCCTCGAAGCTGTTGTCTCTTTTAACCGAGTTACCATTTGTCCGCGGTGAGAAACCAAACCTCGTCTGACCGCCTCGAGGGCTTTGAGCTGTTTTCGATGGTGTCGGTATCTTTGTGTGATGTTCAGGCGAGCCCGGGTTTTCGTCCTTTCCGGGAGAGAGTCCTTTCATGGAGGACGAGGAGAGTGTTCTGTAACCCAGTCTTAACCGTGGTCGCTCGCTCTCGACGTCATCAAAATTAGAGCCAGCAGACGAAGGTGATCCACGGCCAGCAGCAAATGGCTGTAAGAAACAAAGTGATGCTAAATAAAAACTGCGCATACATATTGAATGCGCTACAATACACTGCAGTGTGTCAGTTCAGTTAAGTTAAGTAACGGTTCCTACCTCATTACCCTGTGTACTACTCTTTAAATGATTATGGAGCAGCTTCGTTGCACCATCCTGTAAAATAAACACAAAATTTCATTGTTTAATTAAACTATGCACGCTGACGGCAGTGCGAGCAGCGGTCGTTTTGATCGCCAAATCGAGTAGGAAATTTCGGCAACAGTTTAGTAATTTTAATTTAATAATAATAAGTAATTTTAACGAATTTTAAGAGTTGAGATTAGAACCTTTCATTTGCCGTTACAAAAAATTGTTGTAAAAAAACCATTGATTTTTATCTTATTACCTGGAATGACTTTGGTAAAACGGTCAGCATCATGCTGAATTCTGGAGTGTTCAGTTCAAATAGAGCTACAATAACAGCCGCTGATTCCTGCAAATTAAATAGAGGATTGAAATAGAATATCCATCAGAACTCACCAGAATTTCTGAGCAGTCTTAAATCCTACAAATTTATGGTACACCATAGAATAGTTTACCTTTCTGACGTCTGCGCTCTTCGGTTCCGTGGTCCAAGTGATTATACGAGAGACCGCCAAACGTGTTTCTAAATCACGTTAAGGTCAAAATAAGTACATACTTTATTCTGATCGTATTCATACTCTACAAGACACTTTCTTCTTATCTGGTTTCCTTTGAAATCCCCCCCCCCCCCCCCCGATTCCCTCATTTAAAAAAATAAGTATTTCGAGATTCATAACGGTACAAAATTGTAACCACACTTATTGACTCCTTATCCTCAACATTTTCTGGGGGAAGAGGGGTGATCCGATGGAAGTTGAAGGTAGGGGGGGGGGGGGTGATGTTCAGTGGTCAGTGGTCTGTGGTCTGTGGTGAAAAGTACCCCTGAATGCCTTAGCCAGAGTCCCCCCCCCCACCCCTCCTTAAGAGATTTCCATGTGCGAGTGTCTGTTGGACTGAGACAGTGAACAGAAATGCCCAAACGACAGAGTAGTCGTGCAACGGCTGACTCTTGAGGAATATATCAATAAAATGGCGAAGGTCTAAACTAGCCAATCGCAGATGTGCTTTGGAGGGTGACACGTGATTAGTCGACCTCATCTCCCGAAGACGTCCGACAGTCCACATGTCAAAAGGTCGCGACTCACATCGGAGGGGAGGGAAGGGAAGAGAAAGAAACAATGTCATAACTGAGTTTAAAATGCTGAAAGGATACCACCAGAGTTGGTGAAGTCGCTTGGATCCATCAGGCCGATAAGTCCTTGCAAATATTGCAAAATGGCTATTTTCACCTAAAACACAAGTAATAATGTTAAAAAAGCAGATTACAAAGAAATACGACGGCCAAAGAGTAAAACAAAATTTGTGGATATCAATACCTTAAGGTTTGGCGTCTGAGTTTGATCAGTGATGAATCTTGTTAAAATGCTGAACTGAAGATCATATGGAAAGGAATCCCTGATGATCAAAAGAAGAAATCAAAACTCCATTAGCAATTATAACAGATCTGAGTTGGGTGCGACTTTATTTGAAATCGCAAGTATTTTTGACGTTCATTTTTTTTTTTAACAAAACTAGAATTTTCCGGTAATGTGAGTAGTTGTATTTAAAAAATGTTCTAAAATCTGATTGGTTGTTTTGTTTAGTGCTTCATTTAGAGAAAAATGCCAATCAGACTGTAGTGATCATCAATTACTGCAAAATGGATCTTTCGCCGATGAAATTGTAGAACTGAAAAACACATTCTAAACGAGAACAGTCTCTTTAGCCTTACCTGATCACATCCAGCACTCGAACCACTTTAGACTGTAACGAACTCAACAGGTCTGTACCGAGTTTGGTGAGAAGGCGTGACAACAGAACAAACAGCCAGTCATGGAGATCGACTTTGTTTACGACTATAAAGTCACACAACGCGTCCAGAAACAGACTGTAAACCTGCAAGAAAATCAAGCGATTTCAGCAAGAAAAATAAAGGAGGTTTTCCAAAAAAGGAAAAAAAAAAAGTCAACGCAAACCGCACGATGAGCCAACAGCAACGCAAATCTGGTTCACGTACCATGCAAGACGCATGTGATCGAATTGTGGGTAAGTAAAATCTGATTGGAAGAGGACGAGTTCGATGTATTTGCACGTGATTAAGTCGCAACCTGTGACTGATCTAGTAAATGTTATTTGTTAACAAATCACGGCGAAAACTTACAGAGAGAATGATTTTACCTTATTATGTGGATCGAAAAACAATCTTGTGAGGCAGTCCTTTATTCGTCCAAGTTCTATTTGACTGTTGAGAAAGAAACATAGATAAACCCATTTATAACCTAATTCAGTAACGTTTAAACGAAGAAGCAAATCAAAGAGTTAGTGAGATGACAATATCAAAAAACAAAAAGCAGTGGACACACCTGAGAACTCCCGAGTTAAGAAGGAAACCTTGCAGACAAATTACACCATCCCGTCTATCGGACCATTCGTTACTGCTGGTTAAACGAACTATTTCAGCTACCTCCTAGAAAGCAAATATGAAAACTGTAAGTCAGGGGGGAGCCGATTGGCTACAAATACAGAGCGCTTTATCAGTAACACATAACACCAATAAACAATTTTTTACTTATGAAAGCGCGAGAAAAATATGAACCCGAGAAAAGCGAGCGCAGACATGTACTAGGCTCGAAGTGCCGGAATAAACCAGATGGTCGCGCAGCGCAGGAAATCCAAATCAAAATATATCTTGACTGTCGTATTGTTAATGCCTAAAATTCTACTTCGCACGAGAATAAAGTTGAACGTTTTGCCGACGAAACTCTAAAAAAATTCAACAAACATAACTATAGAATCACAAACGAAGGAAAAAAAGGCAACGAAAGAGCCTAGGAACGACTTTTCTTAACTTTTCACGCGCACGCTGCGTCATGAGCTGTAACTGTGACGTCAAATGATCACTTCGCTTTGTTTCTCGGATCGAAGCTGTGCGGTTTTTTTTTCGTTAGAGGAAAAGCGCGCTGTAACAATGAGGATTGTGATTTTGATCGTTGCGTTGGCAATTTTGCTTCAATTGACAGCGGTTACACAGGCTTTAAAACAAGAGGGTAAGTTTCAGCTCCGTTTTGCTAGTATTTCAAAGGTGTAACTTCTCTCCCGCCCTCGAAAAGTCGCACCAGATAATACGTGAAAAAGTTTTCACTATCACGGCAAGCAATTCACTTTTCCCTACAACGCAAGGACTTACCAAGTTAACATTTGCTAAAATCAAAGCGTGTCAGACATGGGAATCTAAAAATGAAAGCTTTACCGATGGGGCATTTTAAAAAACCTTTTCACACTTCATCGGAAGAGTTAACAAGTTCGTGGTTGCCATGGTCACATCCGCTGGGCAGTGCGCCCTTGACTAGCGCGTACGCACCAAGCACACGCGCTTTAATCAGTATATTTTTGAAGTGCAACAATAACGATCACTTCTCAGTTACTCAAAAAATCAACAACATATGTGGCTTGGAAAACTATTTTGTTATAGATCAATAGGAAACAAAATTATAAAAAAGGATGGTAATTTATTTGTTCTCTCTTTTTCCCTAGATAATTTTCAAGCCATTGAATGGCAAACACTACCTTTCGAAGATTTTAACGAAGAAACCTTCGTGGTCGGAACTTGGAACGATAAGGTTGGTTTTTTTCAGAAAAATTCTGAAAAACTTCACGAGGTTTCAAATTGCGGACAATCGAAGAGATAATAATAGGATGTCTTTCACGAGGACGTACATCAAAAAAAAAAGGGCAATGGTTAATGTGAATGTTGACGTATTTTTCATTCCTTTTGTCATAGGAATACGTGATAAAGATTCGAGTGTTGTCACTGGATCTGGATATGAAACTTGTTTTCCCCGGCAAAAGAGGCTCTCGAGATTTGAACGGTCCACCTTTTGGGAACGATCCACCGAACCTTGGAAAGGTACTCAAGCCACGTTTTCAAGTCCTGTACAATTACTTGTTTAGTCGAGTTTTATCTAATTCGTCTTATCCTCTTTTCTCTCGGTCTTATTTATATCTGTTAGATTCTCAAGTGCAAAGAACTACCGGAGTACCCTGGGAATATGACATGTTCTGAGTACCAAGAGTACAAACGGAAAGAACCAGGACTGATCACTCGAGTGGGGACGATGATAAAAAACACGTGGAGCTTTACGGTGACGACAGTGATTGAAACTTGGAGTATGTGTTCTAACGGCGTTGGAACAACGGCTAAGAACATTTGGAATGCATTGAAAAGGATGATGGATTTGGTCGGTAAAGCTTGGGAAGGAATGTTGGAGTGGTTCGGTAGAATTAGGAAAGGATTGACAGATTACGTCGGTAAAATCTGGAACGGAATGAAAAGGTGGGCGGAACGGATTTTTTTAACGATGATGTGGGCGGATGAATATGTTTACCATGGAGGCTTACGGGTGGCCGAGTGGTACTGGGACTATACCGAATGGTTGACAGGGCTGACTTGGAATGGAACGGAATGGATTTGGGATCAGATTCAATGGTTGAACGGCGTCTCAAAGGAAAATGCTTCATGGCTAGCTGAGAAAGCATGGATTGGATCAAAACAGTGGGCCGAGTGGGCATGGGGGGAAGCGAAACGGTTAGCGGACTGGTCATGGAAAACGATTAAAAGGAATTGTAAACCACTTGAACCTGCGCTTGAGTACGTTTTGGAGACGGGAGAAGTTCTGATCAAGTTTTACAATGAACATGTTCACGGTGAGTAGAAAGCCTTGAGAGAAATACTCCAACGAACTCTGTGAAAACCCTTTGAAATATTCCTGTATACTCGAGAGATGGCCAAATCAAGCTTCAATTTCTTTGATGTAATTTTTTTGTTTCCTTTCCTAACAGGACATCTTCTCAAAATTAAAAGCCACATTATTATCTCGACCTGGCGTGAAACTGGTTACACAATCTCAGTCGTATTGCTGATGAACTTTGTTGTGCTGGCTGTTTATAAGTTGATTTCGTGGCCTGTGAAGTTGATCCGGCGAAGACGGTGAGTAGAGGAACAAAACCGATATAAAAAACAATTGGCAAAGGTATTTTAACAAACTCATACATCGAAATCGTAGGAAACTCTTTAAACAGCCTATTAGTTTTAACTAAGTCACCAAATGGACGTTTTATGTCTACTTTTGACAAATGCTTTCTCTCCCAACTAACCTTTGCTAATTTCCTTCCTGCAATATTTCATTACAGGCAAGCTTACAAAGAATGGAAAGAAGCCGAAGAAGCTTCCTGGAGATTACCACCAAGACGTCAGTCTCGACAAAACAAACGAGTCTGGGAAAATCCCAAGAAGAAAAAGCTCTACAGGATTAAAAATTGACAGTCTGCTTTTTATAATCTTTTCTTTTTGTGTAAAATGAACAAGTTTAAACAGATTCTTTGAGGAAACATGTCATTATTGGTTTAAAAGTAAAAGTATTAATGAAACCTGCATGACAGTGGTTTTAAGCGTTCTGTTTCTTCTAATTAACTCGTTTCCAGTTCCCTTCTCTCTGTCTTTCCAATAATTTCAAATCGGTGACCAAGTTATTTTTTCTTTAACTGATAGATTCCATGTCGTCCGCCGTGGGTCTGTTCAGTGACAGATCACACAAAGACGTCAAAATGTAGCAAAAAACAAGAAAAGTGGCACACGACGCGCAGTCGAGTGTGTCACTGAATGTCTTTACCATATCTTGACAACGTCTGTGATCTTTTACTGTACAGACCCACGGCAACATGGAATCTATTTATTTCAACGATAAAAAAAATATTTCTAATGGTGACGTCATCTACGCGTCCATCTTCCAAAGATCATTAATACGAACCAATCAAAATGCGCGCATCATTCAGCTCGGCCCTTTAACACCTAAGAGTGACTACCATCTAATTTCTCCTTACAAAAATACTGCTGAGTCGCTCATTTAAGATCATGAGAATAAAGAAAATGATCACCAACTAGAGCAGCTCTTGATTATTAAACAAATTCTCCTTGTCAGCACCTTAGAAAATGTATAGAGAACAGTATGGAGAATATGCATACTGATGTTAGGGTGTAAAGGGTTAAATGAGTTTTGATTCACAGTGAGGATGTCACCCGATAAAAAGAAACCAGGACAACACCAACATTCTGAACGAAAAAGATCGCTCAAGGAAAGATTCATAAAACGGCAGCGCCAAAGAATTAAGCTTTTACGAGACGAGACGGGTAATTCCGAACGAACGAGACCATCCCTTAGACTTCTGCTAAAAGAAAACGGCACATTCATAGTTTTTGACAACGAAGACCACGTAAATATTAGCATTATTACTCGGATATCTGACGTAAAACGATAACAATTGCGAGGAGGGCATAGAGGAGTAAATTGATGATGAGTTTTGGTTTCCCGCTGTTTTAGTCTGTCCAACAGCCTTCATATTACTTTTCACAACACCTCTGAAAGTAACTAAACAATAAAAACACTGCATAACAAGTAGGAGCCTAACTGAGGGATCAATGTCTGGAAAAAAATAGGTCAGATTCCAAAATAGCTATCAATAACAATCATTGTGTTTAAAGCCCCATATATCCAGCTGTTTTCAGTCACCCTTTTGGTACAGAGAAAAAAAGTCAGAAAGCACAAAAGGTTTAGCAATTCTGTTTTGAGACAAACTTCATTTACAATGAACACAGCAAGATGAAAAGTCTGTATCAATTTCGCACGAAAAAAGTTAAAAGTGCAAAGTATTTACACTGCATCCAGGTTTAATGATTTTTGTAATTCAGAGAAACTTAAGCTAGGAAAATTAAATGTAATGAGCTGAAAAAATTGACAATGCGGAAAATAACATTTGTGTACGTGCGTTGAGCTTTAAGCCATATTTCATGCATTTTAAACACGATTTCGTTCTTTACATTTTTCTTCATCATAATTTTGTGTTCGTGAACTTTAATATATTTTATTAGCGTGCGAATTTTATTCAAGAGAAACTTGGTTATGTCCATTTAAAAACGTAAACATCGATAAAACAATGAATGTCATAAAGATCCGTTGAGGAGGAAAGGAATATATACATAAATTTAATAACATTATGCATCAACGAAAAAAACAGAATAAATGTTCCTAAGGAAAATGGTGAGTTCATGGAAAATAGAAGCGACATGAGGAAAGATTAGACAAGAATAACTTTAAAAGGAACTGACCTAAGTACAATTGTTAAATTTTCTTGGAATTCGATCGAAGAAAAAGCGATTCTGCCATCTAAATAAGTCTTTAGACAAACAACTTTCCAATTCACTAATTGCAGAGCGTAACGAATAAAAACAGAACTGTTTCATAAATTGAAGGGAAAAACGGCCGCCTTGAAGTGTAGTTATGTTGAAGGTTTAGTACAACATTACAATTGGATGGTAAAGGGCAGCCACCCAAATTGTCGCAATAACAAAAGATTTACGACATGGAAAGTTCCTGAAAAAACTAGCTTCTGCTCGCGTGCATCATTTAAATTTCATCCCGAATGCCTCTAGAGAGTAATTAAAATAAACTGCGGTATTCGTGACATTAAAAATCCACTGCAGTGCTACGTTTTTCTTAGTCAAGCTAGACCGCATTTGAGCTAAAAACGCAAGAAATCTGATCAGAGATCGACAGACCACAGTTCAGTGCCCTAATTTGAACATTCCCTCCAAAGTTACAATCCAAAACACGACAGATTTTAGAGCAGCTAACCGAGAAAGTCGCCAAAATCAAATATAACATCCAACTTCTTGACACGATAAAAACACAATTCCAAAACAAAACAAGTTACGCAGTTTACCTGTCGAAATAATGTAACATGACTTGGACGTATGTAGATGAACATCCCTTTCCTGAGAAGGAATTTAAACCACAACCATTCTTCTCTGGGATTCCCGGGAAAAACAGTTCGAACCACGTAACGTCTGTAAACGACTACTTCGATTCGTGACCGGCGACATGAACAAGTGGTTCGGTGCTTTGTCTTAATACGCCGCATGTTGCTAGCAGCTTTAATCAGATTGCGGCCGTAACCTTGTGTGCATCCATGATGTCTTTAGTACTGACTGCTTCTCCTTTTCGAAGCCACATTACGCGAAAACGTAGTGGTAATTCTTTAACTTCTTCTTTGGTTACTTAAAAGGGTAAATTTCGCGCAGCCTGTCAAACAGATTCACGCATTTTCTTTCACATGCCCGCCTCGTCTTTCAAGAACCAGACGTGAGAGATAATTATGTGTAATTCATGAGTTTCCTTTCGATCTATTCAGCGCATTACCATAAAAACCGGAGAACCAATCGTCTTTCAGTCGCTTTGAATTTTCGAAGCAAGAAGAGGGTCGTCAAGCGGTCCAAAAAGTAACCTATTACTTCATATACAAATTCTGAAAATGTTGACAGAGTAGTGTTTGGTTGCATATGTTTACAGTAATAAAGGAATTGAGTTAAAAAACTTGCTTCTGGTTGAACGACAACGGTGACACAAACATTCATGAATAATTGATAGGAACGGCTGTAAATAAAGGAAAAAAACCTTGAAACAGCTGTTAAAAGCGCTGTTCTTTCATTTCATACATAAACACACCATCTCGGCGACTTTGAATATCAGTGAACGGAATTAAGATGTCAAAATTATCGTCAAATCTATTCGCTTTCCGGTATCGCTAGTGAATCCAAGTGAGTCCAAAATAAACGACAGGTACCATTTACATAACAGAACTACTTTAAATACAAAAAAAATATTTAGTTCTGCCCAGCTAGGGTTTGTGTATTACTAAAATTAATTTTTTGTCACGCTTGTAAGTCATTCATTCATTGAATTTTACACACTACGTCTTGCTTCGTACCTGGCAATGAGTTGGAAAATGTGAAAGCTAAGTAAAGATTATTCGAGATTTTACTTGAAATCAAAGCTCAATATTTATGCCGTGACCTGACGCTCTTTGCTCGATTGGTCATGCATTCCGCACGTACAAGAAAAATAGTCGTTAAAAAAAATTTCGAGATCACAAGTATAGTGGCGTTTTCGACAAAGTATGGCGTTTAAGAAAATTGTCTAAGAGTAATTACCTCAAATAAAACAACGCGAACACTCTAGTAACTTTTGAAGCGATAAAAAGCTACAAGTCAATTATCTGTCAGATTTACCCATAGAAATTGAATTAAGCCCCCTGGGCAAACGCGATCGCCAGATTATTCATTGTGGTGCGAAAGGCAAGCGGCCAGGTTGCTAAGCAAGATTCAAAGTAGCAAGAAGATCGATTCCGAAAGGAAAAGTTACTTTTTGGGATCTGCAAACACTTCCAGAGTCACGATTTCATATATACTTTTTAAAAGCAGAGATAAAAACTTTAGCTTTCTGGAACACACATCCCCTTTCAACTATAAATTTCAATCAACTTACGTTTCCAGGTTCCAAGTGTTTGGGGTGATTCCGCGAGCCTCTAGATCCATACGATCTCTCAGATGATATACTGGCCACGTCACTATCGTCGTCATCGGAACATTGAGAACCAAACGAATATTTTCGTCTGGATGGGCTTTTATGCTTAAATGAGAATTAGACGGAAATAAATTAGTATTCTTAGGAGAGCAACAAAGCCTACTTGAGTTCTTCTTTTTTACTTTTAAGAGGAATCTCCGAAATATATGCAACACTTTTAAAGATATTGTGAGAATGACTTACCCAAGCGTTCCAAACCGCTTCTTCAGTGACACCTTTACCCGTGGACTCGCCTTGACTTGACTGTTTTACCATTGGTGGATCTAAGAGGTTAAGGAAAGAGGGCATTATTTGGATAGCTATGCAAGCACGCGCTGATTATGGCCAAGGTTCTTGACTTTGAGAATGCGATAAGGGAGGAGAGAGAGGCAAAACTAAAAATCTGCCTCCAATCGTTCACGCAATCTCACGGGGTAGATAATTGATTATGGGATGTTTTTAGGAGCGACGCAGGGAGAGGGAAAAATTCCTCGAAGATTTACTTCTCATTTTCGTAGCGAGGTAGCCTTCATTTTTTCAACGATCGCTCGAAAATCACCAGTCACGCAGGCCATCTCATGACTCGTCATCTTTCCTCCTCTTTAGTCACTCAAGACATTCTCGACATTGCTGATTTTAGGGGGCGAGTTGCTAAAGAAACTGCAGTGCTGCGTCGTTGGGGTATTACAATGATAATTTGGTTTTATCAACTGAGATTAGAATGTAAATTGGCCGCCGTAGGGTTTCTAAAGCTGACGTTTCGACCGTTAGCCCTTCGTCAGAGCCATTCTAGCTGAGCAGTTCTTTTCTTCAAGCAATGACTTTTCACGTTCTTTTTTGTTCAATCTGTTTAGATCTTCTCCATCCTTTGCTCTGGTTATTTTTACTTCCCATGTGTTGTTCTATCTCAAAGAGCCAATAATTTGCAATTTCTTTCAAGGTGAAGGCCATTTTGCACAATGCAAAAAGTAACACTTCCTCTCCTTGTTTCCCGCCCAAAGTCAAAGCCCTACTCACTGTGTAACGGACTTGTCTTCTTCATCACCGGTAAATGACTTGGACTGTATCCTCGCTCTGAACTCATTCGCCTGTCCCCTCTCCGGTCAGGACTGGTGTCTCTGCTCGCTCCGCGCGAACTCGCGCGGGAGCTCGCGCGTGAGCTACATTGAGAAGCAGTTCGTGCACGACTGTGGAAGAGAACCGTGGAAATAAAATATTAAATGTGACATAAGAATTGACGCAGTCACCGTCTTTTGGATGTAATCGTCTGGACGTGATTAAAATGGGGGATATTGAAGTATGATGAAAGTAAGAGTTATTATTAAAAGTAATATGTTATCGATATAGCGCAGTTTTTTAATGATTTCCACAGTAGCAAAACTGAACGAATCAGAATCCATATTAAAGAACAATACGCGGGAAAGTACCGCGACAAGCGCGGGAAGAAATGAAGCTTTTAATACAAGCATGGGAAAAGTCATCGTCACGAAGCACCGATATATAACTGGTGATTGGCTGAATGGATAATCAACCCTTTGTCTGATTGGTTAAGGTAGAGAGCATGACCATTAAGGACCAATTAGACTTCAGCTAGCACAAACCAAGGCATACGTAGCACTTAAAGGGGCAATGAACTAGGGTTTGAATATAACTTTACTAAGGATTAAATCGACGAAATGTTCCTGTTAGAGAAATTCAATAACGCATTTCTTCTTCAGCATTAACTTGATCACGGGCGTTACAATCGTTACAATCATTGGCGAAAAAACCTTTCTTAGAACTGAATGAAAGTTTTCGTTTCTTGTTCCCGACAATAAAAAAATTCATATATGCACAACGGACTATGCTGTGTGTTAGTTCCAGCAATCTCTATAGGACAAGAACTGAGTTAAAAGACAAGGCAAGAGTTCTGTCACAGAATTCCCAGGAGAAGCGAGGTTACTCACAAGCTCGGAACAGGAATGTAGGAGACAGAAGAATTACGAGGCCGTCTGGGAAGAAACTCGAAGCTAAGATGCCGAGAAAGACTGCAATAAAAGACAATGAGACCACAACGATCAGTTGTTCAAGAAGATTACGAGACAGAGTACGAGATGAATGTGAAAATAAAGGTGTTTCGTTCGCAAGAATGACGAGAAGAACTGTGGCATGAAAAGTTTAACAGAAAAAGAAGCACAATAAAAGATTTGATAGTTACGAGTACGCAGAGGAAAATCAACAGAATATCAGCGGAATAGACAACCTGTACGCACAGTAACGTAACCAAAACAAACTTTTTTAATGGAAAGATCAGATAAAAAGTTGTTAGGAAAACTGGAAAAATAAAAGATGCGATCACAACGAGAAAGTGACGCAAAGTCGATAGATAATCAGCAGAATCCATAATCCGTAGCTAAAGTAACAAAACCGAAAGAAAAAGTTGTACCGCAAAGATGTCAAAAATTCTTACAAAAGCAAACTGAAAACGCAAGAAAACAAGTGCTTTTTCTTAGTAAGCTAAGATTTAAAAAGCCTTCTGTTACACTAGCTTCGATAAATACAATTAGGATTAGTAATTAGAATAAGCTGTTTATTTAGATTATGTTATTCTGTATCAGAGCTGCTATAAAAGTAGTTTACAAGTTAAAAGTTAGTACTTACTGAAGTTTAGGACTGGGAACAGGAAGAAAAGATCGAGAGGGAGGAGGGTAGGGTTGGGGCGAGTAGCTCCTAGGACTATTTAGACTCTCGTTGCTGCAATTTCGAGCAACTCTGGAAAAGAACGTAAAATAAATTATCATAAATTATAACCAAATAAGGTAAACGGAGAACTGATTATGCGTTAGTTGTGCGCCGTTTAAGGAGCAAAGAATGGAAGGTAAAAAGACTCGAGGAAGGTTGTAAGAACGATGTTGTCGTATGAATTGTTGGCGACTGGATACAACATCAAGAACACAATGGACTGTACTCACAGAGTTTTACGAACGGGGAGGAAAGAGGGAGAACTAGAGGGATGGGAGTGGGGTGTATGGCTGTCAATACCAGCCAGATTCTCGTTGCTGCCATGCCTAGAAACACTGGAAGAGAACCGACAACAACGAAATTAATTTACACAAAATAACACCAAAACATGACAACTGTGAATCCATATAAGAGACTATCTGCCACATGAAACTGGTTTATACTTCTGTGCACCTAAAGGGATTTCAATAACTTTTTTCATTAGCGGCTGGAAAAAGAGCCGTAAGGCGAGATCCAAACACGAGAGCTTGTTAGCAGGCTAAACAGACGGCGATAAGAGGTCTTATGGGCAGCAGTAGACCACTGGTAACCGGGCTCTATTGAATCAACACCACTTAAACACTTTCTCTTGCAGAATAAGGACCCGAAAGAAAATCTTAACTCACTGAAAAACTGATCGCCCGACTTACAAATAGCATTGAATGAAGAAAGAGTTTTCATCAAGTCCAGAGACGATACCTTGTTGGAAACGACTTGGTTTGAAATAATAATTTCCAATGAAAACGTTCTCTCTATATTTAAGTCGGCGCCACGTTTGTCGAAGTATTAATAGCTATCTTTTAACCTCTGACCTAAAGCCAAATTCCCCTAACAACATCTATAGCATGTTGAATCAATGATTAGGAGAATCTCTATGCCTATGAATTTACCTTGGAGTGGGTATCTTGGTTCTACTTATGCTTTCTCTCCGACAGTACACCTCAGACCTCTCCCGAGGAGGGAAGGTGGACAGCAATCGTTCGGGAGACTGGGATCGACTTCCAGCTAAAAAAAAAAAAGAAAGAACAAATGAATGTTAGATTTTGTCGATTTATTAATTTTTAAAACTTTGACAAGTAGATCCATTGTTCTTTATAAAGTTCGTTTTCGTACTTACGTTGAGAAACAGTGCCCCTGGAAGGGTACTGGGGTCGAATTTGGCGCTGCTGCACGTGATGGCTTTGAGGTGACGTTCGAGGTACTGCGCGGATCTTAGAACGCGCACTGGCCCGTTCAGCCGACCGCTGGTCGATATTACTGAGGGAACGACCGAGAGAAGCCATGGGAGAGAGAAGAGAGCCTGTTGCCTTGGATGCCACAGCATGACGGGAATCTAAGAAAAAAGATCACAAAAAGTGTAACTAAAGCAACTCAAAGTAAACGCTAACCTTTTCACTGCCAATCTTTTAATTTTAACTTTCCACACTATCTGCAGTACTTTTAATAAAGTGAGATTTTTTATTTTTAAACTCCCTAGCGCCAGTTAAGATTTAAATTTTCTAGCATTCGTAACTATTCTACAAAGTAGGACATTAGATCATCGTCACCGAGGGCAAACACAAATTTCGGAAAAAACACTTCCTTCTTAATGGAGCGAAAATTCTTAATGAGATGCCTTCTGAAATTCGGAATGCCCCTGAGAGACGTACAGACGTTCTGTCGCAAACATTTTCTAAAGCGGTTCTAATTTTTAGAGTTTTTTTTCTAGTAACTTAATAGAAGTCAGATTTTTTAACGTAATTTTAGTTTTAATATATTGTAATCATAATTGTATTTTGACACAAGGCCTCTAAGGCTATCAGCCTCCGAGCGGAATAGGTTCAATAAAACAGTAAACTAAGTAAAGCAGTAAACCTGCAAAACTATAAAACTGAAAAACAGGTAAGTAAACATTGGATTAGTTGCATAGCGATTTAAACAATACTTCCTGTCCTTAGCAGGAATATATCATGTTCTTGGTAACTTCCTCGTCTACCCTTAAATTCTTGAAGAATTTTCCCAGAGAACTTCCTTGTAACCCAGCGCCTTCACACTGCCACACTTTTTATCTTACCTTCTCTGTGAGTGGTTCTCGCGGCACGGCTCGAGGCTCCCACTGTCTGACGGGAAGGTGCTGTGTGCCGTGAGCTGTAAATAACAACATGTGAGGAAAACTCAATCCTACTTAAGGTAATTTGGGATATTTGAGCTCTCCGAACACTATATATCGACCAGTAATTAGATATTCACCGCCTGGCGGCAACCCCATCACTCAAACACATACTTGACATGGTTCTAAAAAAATTTGAAACTATATTGAAATAAATTAATGTATCTGTAAACATTGCTCGACGGTCGATATCCATCGATATACGTCAACAATATTTACATGGCGAGTTATTTACACAATAGATTCAATCCTTCTATTATTCCTCAAAGCCGCACCACCAGCAGAAATCATTTTGCGGTAAACTATTGTAAAGTAATCCAGGATAACAGTAAAGCATACAAAGTCTACCTAATTGCCGAAGAGAAGAAGAAAGAAAACCGATGTTCTAGAATTTCTAAATCAGCCGATTTCCATTGCAAAGCCTATAAATACTAACTTTGCAATATCGTGTCTTGGCGCACATATCGGAAAGAATTGCTTCAAATACTTCTCGTTTCAACCGCAGAATTCATGCATGTCTATTAAATAACGCCACGTGAAACGAACCATAACTTGAAATAAACGTAGTTCTAAAATTTAACATAAAAAGTAAACGAGATTCGATTCAAAACACTTTTCGCATCAAAGGAAATGCGTTATACACTATGAAAAATTAAATGCAAAATCGCTTCATAAATAACGTTGCTACCTGCTGATACATCATTGCTGTATTTTCTACGCTAAGCAGGAGCAAACATTGAGCTATTCAACTGAACAGCTATACAAAGAGTTCTAATTAAGATTACTCGCCATTGTATACGACTCGCACATCTCGAACAGCAAAATCTGCACGAAAAATAAAAACCCAACGTATCAACGAACACTTCGAGGGGCATGTTTAATGATTCCATACCCTTAAGCAATAATTACCAGCCGTGAAATCGCGAAATTAAAGATATAAATAACCCTTTTATTTCTTTTCATGTGTTCTGCAAACTTACCTTGTCGTGCCATCTTCGCTAGCCGCACTGGATGAGCGCACTCTGTTTCCAGAAATTGGCTTGCTCGGTTTCACAGCAACGAATCGTCCGGACGATGAAGTTTTTACAGGGCCAAGATTGGAAAGGTTACGGTCATTTTCGAGCTGTTTCTGCTTTGAGGCATCGAACGATTTCAACAAGCTGTAAGGAGAAAGGGAAAAAAAATTAATATGTTCAACAGACTATGAAGTTTAAAATGAAATTAAATCCGGCAATCAAAGAGTTGCGCTGTACTTGTAGTAGTACAGCCATGAAGGTTGGTCCTCTATGTAGTGACCGCTTCGCCAAACTCCTATCGGCATTGTGCGAAGAAAAGACAGCAATTCATTGACGAAACTAGTTGCAATCTATATTCTTGCTTCAGTTTACGGCAGCCAGCCTCAAAAACTCAAAACTTTACTACCGGCACGAACAAAACTACGATGAAAAAAAATTAAGTTGCCGACCCTCACATGACTCTGGTCTGTTGCCGAATTGCACAACTAATTAACCAGTTATGAATATTCATAAAGATTGTTCGGCAACTGAAAGGAAGGCCAAGATTAAAATATAAAGTAACCTTACCTCTCTGCTCTGTCTCTAAAGTGTTCATGATAATGCCAAAACGCCCTGAATATCGAGAAGATCGTACATTAACAAACACAAAACTACGCTCTGTAAAGCTGTTAATTTTCGATCTTTATTGGGAAGTAGTTAAGGCATTTACATTTACAGTTATATTCTTTCTTTTCCAAAGAAAAGAGTTGTATGTTGTTAGCACAATCTCTTGGGGGGTGTTACACTATTTTAAGCTTCAATTACCCTGACTAACAGAGAAACAAAATTTACTTGGCGAACACGAAATTATCCCTTGCGCTGGCTTTTTTTTAGCATCATGGAAACTTCCACGTTCTCAACAACATTAAAAATGACATTGAGAGCCCTTTCGAGAAAATTTTGGTTTCCTGATCAGCGCATTCCTAGTGCGACAAACCCTTTGTAAGTTGATTTGAATAACAGTATCTAATTGACGTGAAGTTTTATATGAAATAATTCATATTTGTACTGCGGTTGTAGATGAAAGTGAAATGTGATCATTGCAGTAAATTTTCCAATTTAAGCAATTGGAAAGAAGAAGCCTGAAAAAAATCAGGGCTTCAACGGGATTCGAACCCGTGACCTCCGCGATACCGGTGCGATGCTCTACCAACTGAGCTATGAAGCCACACATTGGGAGCGAGGTCTGCTTAATAACAATAAAATTGGCTCCAATACGGCGCATCGGGCCCAGTTCTGTATCCAAAGAGATAGAAAAACAGAGTCTCAAAACATTGAGACGCTTATTGAGAGCCTTTTCTAGAAAATTTTGGTTTCCTGATCAGCGCATTCCTGGTGCGACACACCCTTTGTGAGTTGATTTGAATAACAGTTACAAATTGAGAGCAATAAAAAACAAAATTAGCTCCAACATGGCACATCGAGCCCAGTTCTGTATCCAAAGAGATAGAAAAACAAAGTCTCAAAACCAATTCAGTTGACCATCTCGACGAGAAATCTTCGGAAGCTTCTAGTTTAAATTTTCTTAAAGAAAAAAAATGTAGCAGTAGCACGACTTCTAAAATAATGACAACATCTCAATTAAAGTCATAAGTTAACGGATTTTCTCGTTAAGTCCAACCCTAAAATTAAAAAACATAAATTCCAGCTTCCGCTTTCTGATTTGGAAAAGTAATGTTGACCTTGGAACACAAATTACTGCAAGGGAATGGTGACAGACAGGCAGACTCTTTGATAAAACTCCACAAAATTTTCCCCGTACTAATACCACCACGCTATTTCTACGCACCCACATAAAATAAAAGGCCTTATAATCAATTTTTAATTACAGATCAAACAAAAATGCTGACCTTATAAAGTTCTTAATAAAATTTGCGAGATTTTATTGACAAAAACGTCGACAAACCGCATTTTAAAACAACTGCAAAGCTCTAAAGGTGAGCAGCCAGGCTTACCAATTCCTTGTACACCAAAACCCTGGCATGGAACAGTTTCTTCCGAACGAAAAGGGAAATTCCCGAGATATTATAAAGCCGATCTTTTTTTCCTATCTACCTTCGCATGCCTGCCCTTGCTTCAGGATCAGCATCTGAAATTCCTTTCCGAATGGCTTCTTCTATTTCACTAACGCGGCTGAGAAAAGAAAAGAAAAAGTATTGTGGCATTTAATAGACACTCTGATAACTAGACAAGGGAAAGTTCCATTCACAATTTCCTAAGCTTTGCAGCATTAATATATTTGCACTTTTCAACTCTGAAACATTCGGAGTGATTCTAACGGGTGTGCATCGCAACCCCGATCTCATGATAACTCAGGCTTACCGAGAAATTTTCTCGGCAAGCGGAAGACTTTGAGCTCTAGCAGCCTTAACCGAGGCATATTTTGACAAATATGAAGTGTGAAAGTGAACAGAAGTTCATGTGAATGATCCTATGTTAGTTGAAACGTTCAGTTCTGGAAGGAAGTGCAAAAATAGCAGTTGGAGCAAGTCTTTAGGACACCTTCCGAGTATACTCGGAACGTCTTCGGAAATATTCGGAAAATCGTTGTTTTAGGAGAAATATGATCCGGTTTTTTTTTAAATCGAAAATGTGGCAATCTGGGGAAAAATCTGCCGCTTTGACACAGAAAAAAAAAAAACTGGCAGCATTGCAAGTTTAGTGTGTACTTACGATTTTATCGTGGGCGTCTCCCAATGAGTAAGAAACAGGTCTACATACTCACAGCAGCGGCTGAGTAAGAAATATAGCGTAAGTATGAATTAGCTTACGAACACTCAATCACTTCGATAAGGGAACACAAAAGCAGCCATTTTATGACCAGCCACTGCCTTTGCAAAGGGAGTTAAATCACGAGAGTTTGTGGGAACATATCAGGGACTAACCATGCCGCAGTACAGGATGGTTTCAAGGGTCATTTTCGTGGTCTATCTCATTTGGTAAGTAAAAGAAATAAGACCTTTTTTGCCCCATGATCCATCTTTTTAACAAAATATGGCTTAAACAATCTGTCAGTAACTTCAGTGGAGGAGGTCAAAATAATCGGGTGAAACGCCTAAACATCAAATCCGATCGTAGCGTCAAATTTGCTTGGGCAACGTCTGATGACCGAGTGTTATTTCTAGCCTCGTTAGTTGACAATTTAAGCAAGCAAAAAGTTAAACTTTTCATTTGCCCATTAAAGTTATGAACAATTTAGACGAAAAATGGAAAAAAATAAATAAATAAAAGGAAAAAAAACTGTAGATTTGAGCGGGCTGCGCAGAGAGTCGTAAGGTCCACTTCAAGATAGTTCAATATTTACCGTCGAATGATACTTGACTTGGATGTCATATTGTTGGTGATGACTGGAATAAGCCGATGAGAATGAGTGTTCTGTTTGACAGTAAAAAAAAAAAAAAATGAAATCACTTCGCGTCAACCTATATAAATAGGATCTATAAACACGATCTATAAACACGAGAAAACAAGCTGAAATTTAAAACTCACTTTTAGAATGAAGCTGATACAAGCGTGACCAGACGTTGCCATGATCTGTCAGGAAAAAAAGACAAAAACGATTTCTGATTGGAGGAGGACGTATCATGTGCCATAGGTCAAGACTCACTCACTCCTAAGGGGCGAGGAAAACGCCTGGGGTAACAAAAACTTCCAACTCGCACGTGATCAGCTCGAAACCACAGAAACTTTCGCTCGCATCGACAATAAAAATTTTTGCAGTCATGGCAGCTGGACGAAATCCTTAAGGATTTGTTCATCACAAAAGGAAAGAATACAGGAGAAAAGCAGCGAGCCAATCGCGTTTAGCAAGTCAGGTTGCCTTCTATTCCAAACAAAATTTCGGGCAATTCTCCATTAGACCTGTAGTTTTGGGTGGTAGACGAGGATCTTCTGATTCAAGTCAACCAATAAGAAAACGCCCAAGAACTACCAACCACAATGATATCGGCCTGATGTCACTGGATACGTCATATTCCTTGGGGAACCAGAGGAGTAAGGTGTATCTTTTGTGAAAAGAAGAGTTTTCTTACCTTGGCGCTGTTGGTGATTAAGTTGATGAGGGTTGGCAATACAGCTTCTGCCGTATGATCAAACTGATTCTTCAAAACGGTAGACAGGTAGCTAGAGGGAACATGTATATATTGTCAATTTATTTTCTAGGTCAAGTCGAGAGATTGGTTCTCGCAGAAATTTCAACCTGTGACTCACCTTAAGGTTACACAAGCCTCTCTCGTGACAGACGATCGAAGATCCTTTGTCTGAAAGTAACCAAAAATAATCGTCACCACTTAGGTAATGGCTACAAATTTAACAAAAAGTTTCTATTTTGCCGAGTCGCTGAATTCTGGTAGGCTGGCGCAGCGGGTGCCGTTGTCAGGAAACGGCCTCTGTAATTCCATTTATTTGCGCGCCCACATACTTGCTCGTGCACATTGACAGTAAGCCTACAAAAGGCTACTGTGTGCTTTAAAGATGGATCTCCATAATTCGCTTGTTATGAAAAAAGTGCAGTAAAACACTCATTTATTCATTTTCTATCTGACTAAATCCTGCTCCAAAATGTCGAGTCGATGATTTTGAAAACCAAAAAGGTACTTACCGAGAGTTTGAATGCCCCCTCTTGTAGCCTCACCAGCGACACAAAGTTATCGTACTCTAGAGCCCCTCCGTTAATTAAGCTGCGAATTTTCTTGAGCTGGAAGAGGACACAAAGGTACAGTGAAGTTTAAAATTTGCGCAAACAACAACTTCGAGGTTACCACAGCCTCCGACAATATCGACACCTCACGACCTAAATTTAAAAGGAATTCGTTGTTGCTGGAAAAGAAGGAAAGCTAAAGAAAACGGGGCGCTCAGAGATAAAAATGCCAGAACTTCAGAGTTTGAAAGTAAATACAAATTGTTCGTATCAAAGCAATTGTGTAATCTGTGTGGTTCTACTGAGCTTCGCTTCATGATTGGTCGAGAAAACTCGCGCCAACCTTTCAACCAATCAGATGCAAAATCATAACCAATCGTGACGTGGGTCACTGGCGTTTTCCCGCGCCTCAGGTAGCTACTTGTTTTACTTTTACTTCTTATTGGCTCTCTGTGATTTCTCCTTTGATCTGATTGGCCGTTGTGATCAATTTGGTTTTGTTTTGAAGACACTCCAAAGAAAATCTCTCCAAGAAAGGAAAGTTGCAAAATGTAAAACTTACCGCAGCTACCCGGTGTTCCCAATCGTTTTTATCATCCGATAACACGGACTGAACCTTCGCCATCTCCTCTGTTAGTTCTTTACTGCTATAAACCTGAAAAGAAAACCCAGAACAGTTTTTCGAAAGTGAAGCTCAGAGAGAGACTGTGTGCTTCGAAGAATAGATAATGTCTTTTGGGACAAATATGAGAAAACATTTTCGCGCCAAAAGAAGGCTCGTAATCACTTCATTTTCGTGTTCTTTCACGTACTTCGTGCAGCGTGCAAGACAAAACGTTTTCAAACAGCTTGCCGTTTAAGACATCTAGCGCCGCAGAAGTTCTCTATAACGAGTTAACCATTTTACTCCCATAAGTGACCAAAACATAATTTCTCCTTACAATATCAATACAATACAAAGCAGACAAGTGATGGGAATTGAAAATATATATATATGTCAATTATAGGATTATTAATTGATCCAATACCAAATTCTTTGAACTAACATCAAAAGGATTGTATCAGCAAGAAGTTGGGAGAATTACTGATGGGATCTTGGAAGTGAAGGGTTTATGAACAAAAGAAGGTTTGCCTCCTTTTGTCACAACGGAAGAACACCCTCGCTTTTGACGCAAATTTCAAACGAAGGCTTACAGTTGATTGTCTTTGTATTCCTTATGACTTTATTTTTACAAACCTTGATTTCAGGACAGTCATGAAATGCATTTTCAAAGTCTGCCTCGTCAACTGCTCCTGCAGACGCTGTGAAGAAAACCAACGGTTTTAACAACTACAAGAACTAAATAAGTATACCTCAAGGAATTATGAGTCCGCTTCCTTTTTTATCAGATTCAATTGGAAGCTGAAGATTTTTTTAATAAAAGTGTTCGTCAAGGTCTTACTTCTCACTTCTCCACATTTCCACCTCATTACTGTGTGGGCATAAAAACTACAATTCGAGATCGCGATATTAATAGTCTGCATGGTTAAAAGAATATAAATCTCACCAAACCGAACAAAATCGGCTGGCTTTGAGCTACGAACACTACTACAATTCCTTAAAATGTGGCGACTGGCACGTGATGTCAGCGGGACTCTCGAGGAACGGGTCTCGGTTCAAACCAAGGCTGCGTCACTGGGTTGAGTTGGTGGGCAAGATACTTTACTCTCTCACTTTGCCTTTCTCCACCCGGGTAAAATAAATTGGTACAGGCGATTTTTCTTTTTGGGGGAGGGGGGGGGGGAAAAGAAGGAAGGTAACTGTGTGATGGACAAGCATCCCATCCAAGGAGGAGTGGCAATACTATTTATCACTTTACGCTTCTGAAAAAAGAATACGCTCGGCAGGATGGGCCGTCTGACTCGTAAACTACGTTTACCTTTAAGACAAAAAAATAGAATGAAAAAGAGGCAAAACTCTTGAACCTGAGTTAGATGATGGGCCTGAAGTTTTTGACCCACTGGTTTTTCTCTGTGGTCCGCCTTTTTTCACCGATGTTGTTCTGGAAGGCGCTGGTGTGGAAAGCTGAAAACAAACAAATAAAAAAAAAATTTTTAATGACACCGCTCTAATAAGTTCACCTCTCTAATAATCCAGTTGATTATAATTGGTAATCTCACATGTTATTAAACAGAAAGCCTTTCATTCCCAAGATCTCAAAATAAATTCTCTTTACTCTCTGCCACGCTTTTCTGGTAATGTTAGTTGGAAGAATTTGGTTTTAAATCAGTATCCCTCCAAACGATGTGGTAATTCGTTCTCAGCACCTGTCCGTTTAGCATTGTGCTAATATTGTAGGGAGAAATTACGAATTGGTCACTATTGGGAATAAATGCCTAAGATTTGATAAAAAATAATCAATGACGATCTAAAAACATAAAGTAAGAGCATGCACCATTTTTTCTGTAACATGAAAACTAAAATAAGGCACTCGAAATAACGGCAAACTGAAATTTGACAATTTCTTTTGACTTTACATTCAGCGTATTATAATACTTGATAAATCACTTAAATTTATGCAGGAAAACATTTCCCTATTATCTAAAACTGATAAATCAATCAACCGCTTTGTGCCTACTAAAAAAACCTAACTAGAAAATCACCAAACTTCTCGGAGAAAGAACAAAAATACTCCTAAATTCGGCCACAAAGACTTAATGACAGATGTTTGGCAGCGAGCAAAGACAACAGAGCACAGTGGCGCACAAAGAAAGTAAGCAAGTCTATCATATATCACATGACTTCAAAAAAATCATTACAGCCCTTTTATCATGCAAAAGGTATACCCACAACAATACCTGCTGACAACTTTTTTCCATGAATTGTAAATTAAACAGCCCCACAAACATAACATCTCAGCAATAGGTCAATATTTTTTCCCATGCCAAGAAGACCTTGATATTTTAAAATAAGAGTTTTCTCATTTATGCATATGCCATGTGTCTCTAATATGGCACTCAGACATATGCATTGTGTTTCACTCAAAAGTCTCTACTCTGAGCATAGTTATTATTCCCTTTAATGGTTTGTTTAGACGTTTCCAGACATACCGTCTCCAAATCCATCATGCAAATATCATTACTAATTTTTCTAGACCTTTCTTTGCACCTGGTTACAAACTACATTTCAAAAAAAAAAATTGCAATATCTTTCCATATCTTTTTATCTGTCTCAGAAAAGGTTGGTGTTGTACCTCAGGCACATTAGTCAGAAAGTAAAAACTTGATTTAAATGAAAAATAAAAACCAAGTATAAATATAATGGTGATGTAATAATTACTTATTTCTGATAACATCAGCTGTAAAATAAACTATCAAACATTAAGAAAGGAAAGTTCATGTGTCAAAAGCATGGCCTATGCAACTGTTCTCTGTGTGAGCTATAAGTTTACCAACCAATGGTTTGAAAACTCGATGAAATTACTAAAAACAAATTAAATAAAATCATTTGACTTTAAAAGAGGTCAGCTATGTAAAGAAGTCATCTACTCACTTAAAATTCTCCCTATTATATTCATGCATTACCCAGCAAACAGGTAAGGAGAATACTCAAACTTATCTGGTAGACATTTTTATTCTTGATCTAACACTAAACTCATGTAACTAACTTACAAGGAAATGTACAGAAGCTACAGGGGAGAATTAACAATCAGATCTTGGGAGTTTAAAAAAAAATTACACCTGTTCTGTCATCTACAGTCTTCGCTTTTCAAGGCTAATTCACTGGTCACCATTTCCCTCACCTTTGCTCCGTCTGTCTCCACCTCTCCATTTACTCTTGAGGATCCTGAAATGAAACAGGAATAAGAAAAATTAGCATGAAATAAACTTATGGAATCAATGTTCAATACACTTCTTAAAAAAAATTAATTGATTAATTTTTTTAAACTTTAATATTCATAACATTTGGTAAAGAGGATCTGGTCAAGTTCTCATCGCTCACCATTTTATCTGGCTTTGAATGTTTTCCTAACAATACAAATACCAGTTTATTTCCACAGTAAGAAAAAAGAAAAAATCATTCTCAAAATTGTTTCTTTACACATGTAGTGTAATTTGTTATTCCCAAACGAAAAATCCTTAAAATGGTGGCTCTTTTTCCCCCCAAGAATTTGAGACAAAGAAGAAATTGAATTCCCCACCCTCCCCCCCCCCCCATCACAAGTTGAGCCCTAAATCTTGCTTTTCCACTGAGCTGTTATCTCTTAACTATATATATTTTCAATCCTAAGATTTACACACAACATTTCTAACAGATCTTCAGACAACATTTATGATAAAAGTTGGCACAACAACATTAGCTCTCCCTTCAAATAAAGGTATTCATTTTTGGCAAAATTTCCCAATGAACGTGACCTACATGGCAGATACAATTCAGGTCCTTAAAATTAAGTATCAATTTTCTACCAGTTTTCTATGATTGTTATTGTACATGATACTCTCACAGTTTGTAATCCTTGAAGAAGTACAATTCCCATGCATTGCATGACAAAGTGTGTCAGCACACGCCTGAGACATGATTAACTTCATAGTGTTGAGTTACATGACCTACTTGTCTTGATCAATGACTCGAAAAAAATCTGATAACATTTTCAGTTAGAGTTTCTAATGCTAAAAAGTTTGAGAGTGTTGTTCAACAAAAAATAACTATAATTGAAACAGTTCAACAGCAAGTAAAAGAAAGAATTGAGGGAGACATCAGTAAAGAAAAAAATTTATAATAACTGTTTTTAAATAAAAGATCTAAATGGCACGAGCCCAAGGCACATGGAGTTTCACAATAGATCTTATCAAGATGACCTTTCCACATATCATCACACCAAATACTCATAAAATTATCTTTTGCTTATTCTAGTTCATTCTAGTTGAGTGCTGAAAACAAAAACATCACAATTGAAAGGAACTTGTTGTTCTGCAGCTTATTTCAGCCTTGAAGATGATATTCAAATCAGCTGAAGCTGTCTCGCACCCATACATTTGAATTTACCC
The DNA here is from genome assembly GCF_964200805.1 of Pocillopora damicornis. Lineage (NCBI taxonomy): Eukaryota > Metazoa > Cnidaria > Anthozoa > Scleractinia > Pocilloporidae > Pocillopora > Pocillopora damicornis. The sequence continues at coordinate 924,315 of NC_142678.1, forward strand.
AAAATAGATCTAAATGATTGATCTGGTGCACAACAACAGTTTCTCTCTCACCAACTTTTAAATTTGTAAGACTATTTCTAAAATGATATGACTGCTAGTTTGTTACAGCTAAGGAAAAAATTCCAAACCAAAACAGCTGATTGTGACCCAACAGCACTTATCAAAAAGCAAATATATATCATGTGATTTCCAAGACAAGGACATGTCATAACATGAAGATGAGTGGGCAGAAATTGTCATAGATAATAAGAGTACCCTGAAAATGAAGTTGAACTTTGAGTGTTCATTTTTTGTAGATGAAGAAAATCAACCTTATGAAGAAACTTTTCTGAAAAATTGACTTGTGACACATCACAGCATGGCAAATTGATTCAAGACAGTAGAACAATTACTCACAGTGGGATTTTAAGCAAAGATTAACAATTGAATGGCTCCAAAATAAATGCACTTCTTGTAAATCTTATGTAGAGACATCATAAACATGTACACACATCATACATCACCTCGGCAGATAAAATATTTGACAAACCACAAGACAACAATCTGGTAAATTACTTGAGAACATGGTAAACAGCTGCATTTCAAGGGATTTATCTTACTCACTGTTCAACAAAAAATTTTCCATGTCTTGAGCCTTAAAATTGTATACATTTAAGAAGCAATACAATATCTAAACCAACAGGTAACTACTGAGACATGCAGGATGAAATTTTTATAATTTTAATCCACAGAACCTAATAATATTCCTTGCCAATTGCCAGAAATTTGCATTTTTACTGCTTTGTTGTTTACATTGCCTTAAAAGGTTCACATACTTGCTAAAATATTCTAAACTAAACCTCAAACCTACAGCAAAATATAGCAGTGCAAAATTATAAAATGAAGATATATTTTTTAAGAGCAAAACTTAAATGCCTAAGGAAACAGCTAAATTGTTTTCCCAAATGTAAAACTGAAATTACCATTTTAGAGCCATCTATATGCATGCATAAGCACAAACATTGATTTAAGAATTTACTGAGCAAGTAAAATTAAATTGTGTGGCAATTGTTACCTGTCAGAGAATACTTCCCATTTTGTGGTGAGACACAGGAGATTAGAAAACGAAAATAAACTTACTCTGTCTGTCATATGAAATCAAATGTCATCTGTAAAAAGCTGATCATGCATGTGAAAGTGTGCCTTTGTATCAGCCATTAGCTGTGCTACAAATTAATTTGATTCAAATTTTAAAAAACTACCATTTCTGTTCCTTTGAAAATCCAAGTCTATCTCAGGCCCTCTGCTACAGTAATCTTCAATTTGCTTCAGTATCACCAAATATTCTTTAGAAATGCCATCAGAACTCAAAAGATCATCCACCATAGCAGTTTACTCTGAGGCAGACATTCACAAGAACATTCAATCCTTCATGCCTCTTTCTGTTTAAATTCTACTGTCTAATCAATGCCACAGCCTCCCCTTGAAACACCAGACCAGCTTTTGAAACATTTGATCCAGATAAACAAACTCTTATGCCATAATTCCCAGATAACAGCTATTCTTGTTTGACAAATGTAGAAGAAGCCATGTTGGTTTTCACAATGTCTACTGGAACAGCATATTAATTACACTTCTAAATTCAACCTCTTGTCAGCCAATTGTGGATGTTGTTCTATACCGGAACACTGTTCCCTAAAGGCATTCTTGAGTGGACAGTTTCTTAAAAACAATAATTACCCAGGTGAAGTAATATTCTGGAATAAACGTAGTTTACAACCAATAAGTGAAATGTGAGCCTACCTTACATCTAACTGAAAATGAATTTAAAAGCGGCAGTAGCCAATCGCAGCACATCACTGTTTAATATTTTATGAGAGCACTGTCAGAGGTTATAACTTATTGATCAAAACAAGGGAAAATATTCATTTTATTTTAAGAGCTTATGTAAATTCCAATGAAGAATTGTAAAGAAATCATTTAAAATTACTTAAAATGGTTCAGAATCCTTAGTAACAAATGGAGTTGTCAGGTATGTGCTGTGTATAATGAAATGGGCTCCCAAAGCCTCAACATAAAATCATCAGCTGTTACAACTTATTCTATTTTTGACCTGAATAATAAGAAGATCAGAAACAAGCTTTAACCACAAAAATGTACTTTCCATGCTTTTTCAATCAGATATGTGACCGTCTAATTACTGGTATCTTCGTGCACAGTGTTTTTGATTGCATGACTTCAGTAAAAAAATGCTTAACTTAACCATGCAGTTTACACAACGTTGAGCAAGTATAATAGAGAAAGACAAAGAGCAAACAAAAGATCCAGTATTATGTTGAAGATACTTAAGAGCCATGCATGAAGATAAAGTCTTTGTGAAAATAAAACCTTTTACATGCTGATCTAAATATAGAACTATCCAAAGCTTCAGATTAGCGACATAAACAGAGGAGAGAAAGAATAAAAACAGCAACTCTCTTTCACCCAAGCATTACTGGAATGTGATCAAGAACAAATGCAATTTATGCTAAATGTCAACATTCTTTTCAAACGTGTCAAGCTAAAGAAACTGAAATCACATAAGTCACACCAAAAGTATTAACAAAGTTACTTAGATAAGTATTATCCACAAAAGACAGTAACTCGAGGATTAAATATATCAAGTTATACATTGTTTTCATAATTAAAAGTTGGAATGCAAAAAATGCAATTTATAATAAGTAACATTCACAACAAATTCACATGGTTGCCATCAGAGCAACCTCAAAAATGCCCCTAATGCTGTTCAGACTCAACTTTACAAATTCCATTGCTTTTCTCTTTTCTAATTATCCAATTCACTCTCCCTCTTGCTACTAGAAAAGAACTTGGAGTAAAATTTGAGCAGTTAGCCCTTTAGCCCTTAAGAGTGATTAGCAATTAACTTCTCCCTTCAATATCTTCCCTGAATCAAACATGAAAGTCATGAGAATAAAGAAGATGATCAACAACGAAAGCAGCTCTTGATTGTTAAACAAATTCTCCTTTTCAGCCTCCTTGGAAATTTATGGAGAACAGTATGGAGAATATGCATACTGATGTTAAGGCATAAAGAGTTAATGCAGTTTTGAAAATGGAAATTCAAATACTACCAGCCACTGTTATTCAACAGACCAACCTCATTCCAAGGTACCATTAGTAATGATTGAGGTGTAATATTAATATTTGAAATCCCACACCAATACACCCATGTGTCCACAATACAAGAGTTTAAAAAAAAAAAGATTCAGTATTGACTCAGAATAATACATGTTGATAAAAAGTTAAAGTAATTCTCCAGAATCTTTTAAATCCTTCAAATACATACACTGCACATATTAACTTAAATTCAAGAAAATTCAAAGGTCACTCAGAGTAAAACTTTCTTTTTGTCTTCGTTTTTCCCAAATTCAGGCATACCCAGCTGTTGATAGGTTGATAGAGCAATTAAAATGATTTTCTCAAGAATATCAGTTGTAATTTTCTATCACATTAATGAATCTTTTAAAGGCAAGAAATGATTAATCTAATTTACAACAGGAACAAAATAAAGCCAATATATTTGAAAAACAAATAACACTCAGATCCTCTTAAACCATTAGAGGCCGTTAAAAAGTGAAAAAGGTCTATACAGAAAATATTAATTCACATATTCCTAATCCCTTGTGCAAATTCTCCCAAGGCAACATAAGAAAATATAACACAATACTACAGAGAATTTTGTTGTGCTCAACTCGAAGCCTTTTACTCCCAAGATCTCATTAGTAATTCTCCTTACTGTCTGCCATACAATCACTTAAATGTGAGTTCAGAGAATTTGGTATTGAATCAACTACTTATCCCTTAATTGATATTTTCCTAAATAATCCAATACTGGTCTCCTTGATATTGTATTGATAGTGTAAGGAGAAATTCTGTCTTGGTCACTTATGGGAGGCAAAGGGCTGCGCGAAACATGAACCAATACATCAATACAATACAGGCATTCTATTGCTCTATTTTTGAGCATGCAGTTAATATATAAAGACAGAAGAAATATTCACATGTCCTACCATTAGGTTCACTGACAACCATATTCCCTGATCTAGCCACTTCATCAAATTTTGCATAAATAATAGATAACCTGTGAATGATGAAAAATTTTTTAAATCTTTAAAATTAAGGATACACATTGAGGTGCAGAGTTTTCTGTGGTTTAAATTGGTCATTTTGAGAAACAATTTAAAACATCTTAGCAAAAGTTGTAAAATACTGTTAGTAGTTCTTTATAAAATTAATATAAACAATGTTTCAAGTAGTAAATTGCTTGAATGTAAGTTTAGCAGCCAAAAATTGTTGTGAAGTTTTACCACCTCAGGGAAAAGGACCATTGAACAAGTAAAAGCAGTGATAACATTATATCCAGGGCTGATGATAAGTTTGAAAGTAGCAGGCAAATCAGAAATAGTTGGCAGGCAAGCTAACATGGCTGCCATGTTATTTTCTCAGATCAAAGGAAGACTGGGAACTATCCAGTGAAAATTTCCCAATCATTCTACAAAGTTTGCATGAACCTTTGAAAAAATTCTTAACATGGAATCTAAGCACACATCCCAATTGTAACTATGAAATTGTGCTTTTAATTCCAATTAAGACGAGTAAATTGCTGCAGTACAGATTTCTTTCAAATTATTTCAATTACTGTTTAATTGTTTATCATCATTTATTGGAAAATGAGATCAAAGTAACCAGCTGAAGTTGGCAGACTAGCCGGTGGTTTCAACTTTCTAACAGCTTTTATTGACATCAGAAAAAACAAGTGGGGGGTTGTTGGACATTTCTTGTTGCACATCCTGTTATGTCCCAGCCAATGACATTGACCAGTCAAACACCTTTGTGCAACTAAAAATGCAAGCACTACTAACCTTGAGGATGGAATTCCTTTTTTGCTCAGGTCAACTCTCACTTTCTCACCAACATGTCGGTAAATTTCAACCAAACTGTTAATGGCACTGTCACGAACCTGGAGGAAAACTTATGTCTTCAGAGGAACATGACACCGCGTAGCCAAGCATCATTATCAAATGAACAAGTGTTAAACCTGTCCCTAGCTCTCCAGTTTCATGTGATATAAAAATATTTACATATCTGCAAGCAACCTGCGTGTTTATTATTAATAACAAAGAGAAGCTGTGTGTCAAGCACTTTATCCATTGCTCTTGTCTTGCAGGCAAGAATTCAACTATTTCCATGAAACTGCAGATCAAGATCCTCTTAAAGTTCTATGAGTGTCTCAATCCTCAATTCTTGATGGTTTGACTGTTAACTCAATTTTTAAGCAGTACTGTACCTAGCTACATTTCATTTCTCTTACCTGGCTGTTAGGATCACCAAGAAGCTTGCAGATATGAGGAACAAATTTTGACACTGTGAGAGATGATGGGCCAAACCTAACCAAAGCAAATGAGCAAAAAACAAGTTAAAAAGACATATTTCATTATTTCATTTCAAGAAATTGCTCCAAGAATCTGTTCACTATTGTTTTTCTCCTCATCTTTGACTTTGTTAAATATTCTCTTACTTGACAGGTAAATGATTGAATGACAGGGAAACAAATAAGAAAAACGTTACATTTTACATTTACAGAACAACAACCATACAAACTGTAAGAAAAGGAGAAGCTTGTGCCCATATTTACAAAGAATTTGATCAACTCACGCATTTAAGGTAGTTATCAGACAATGCAACACTTCTTCTCTCACTCGCCAAGCCTTGTGACCAAATGCTGGGATGAGTTGTTCAAGAACATGCTACAACAGATGTAAAAATATAATAATCTTGAGTTACAATTTACCAAAAGAAAGGCAAAAGTAGACTTGAAGTATACTGGGCTCAAGAAAAAGGAAAAGATTTTGATGAACTTACCTGAGGCGTAGACACTGGGTACATAAACTTCTGCAGTAGTTCTTGGGCAGAATCTCGCACCTGAGAGAAAATGGAACACAAGATATATAAACAATAACACAATTAATATTGTAAGGAATGTATTCAATCCCTTGCACCAATACAGCACCCTCGACTGTAACATCTTAAGTAAGTACATAAATTCCCACGTCACCACAGAAGTGTTGCCAGGCAATAGATTACCAAGTAACCTGGGTAACCTGAGGTGGTCTAACATTGGAACCACAGCACCCTTGACTATAACATCTATAGTGAGTATGTTAGTTCCTGCATCATCACAGAAGTGTTGCCAGGCAATAAATTACTCAGTAATCTGAGAAACCTGTAGAGATCTAACACTGGAACTACATGAAGCAGTAATACCAGTCCTTAAGACCAACTGATTAAGCTGTAAATATTCTGTATCACAAAAACTTAAACTGGCTTCCATAGCAGGAAATTCCTAAACCCTTTCATCAAATGACATGTCTAATATGCAACTTCTCCCAACTATTCCAATACAATACTCAGCATAGATGTAGAAAGAATAGGCAAACTCATCAGTTAACCCTTTACACCATAACATCAGTATGCATCTTCTCTACACTGTTCTCTATACATTTTTTATGGTACTGACAAGGAGAATTTGTTTAACAATCAAGAGCTTCTTCAAATGGTGATCATTTCCTTTATTCTTATAACCTCAATGTGTTTGTTTAGGGATGATACAGATGGGAGAAATAGTTACTAATCACTTTCAAGGGTTAAAATGTTAAAGGATGACATCTTGATTTAACACCAAATTTTCTTGAGTACTTTGCAACAAAATGTATATTAACAGAGAGGGAGAGTTGAAAATCAGATCCTGAGACTCAAGGAGAAAAGGAAAGCTGGGCCATTCTGCCAATGCTAGTCAACTGTGGTGTTGTAACTTGTATATGAGAAAAGGCTGTGTTAGAGAAAAAATGTCTGATGCAAGTGCAAGAAAGAACAACCCCAGCCAAGTGGCTTGGGTCAATTGATCCAGATTCAAACACACAATAGCTCTGACCATTCCATCATTAGATTTTGAAATGCACAATAAGAGATTAACAATACACAATACAGAGAAATGTCCACACCTGTTGCTTGCTGTCACCTAACCTCTCCACAATAGCAGGTACAACTGAAATGGGGAAAAAGTACAAATCCACAATCAGTAAAAAGATTTAGAATCCCATAGCCAATAGAGAAACTTGCTTATGTGGACAGTGAATGTTTTTAAAGGAATTTGTCCGCACAGCCAGAAGTCAACTAAACATCACAATATTGCCTCTTGGACCTTGAACTTTGCACTTCACTTCACAACTATTTTTATTTTATATTATCCAAATTTGTTCAAGACATTTTACAACAGTAAATAAAGCTCAGATGTGATCAATAATTCATTTGCCTAGAAGAAAGGAGTGTATTATTTCAATACAACTTGAGTCTTCTGATAACATGTTACACTCAGTGACACAAAATTCCAGGGCTAGCTAAATCTGATTTATTTTTAATCCAAGTGTGGCTCAACACAATATGATTGAAAAACAGATTGTGTCAAGGTTGCAAAGATTTGTTCATCTTATTTTTCCACATTTCCAAAATCAGACAAGAAAGAGTTAAGACAGATAAATTGTAACCACCAGAACACAGTGTACAAACTCTTTTATATACACACTTCTAAAAAAGGCAAGAAGAAATCAGAATAAAGTGGAACGAAAGAACTGAGTGGAGGATAAAAACTTTATCTTATCTCAAAATAAAACTACTACAGCTGCAAAATTAGGAAACGCCCTAAAATATTTTTTCAAAATTTAAGAAAATAATATTCATTCCAAGTGAAATTCCCTCAAGTTCTTAACAAAAATTGTAGTAAGTGAGGAAGGGGAGAATAATTTGCTGAAAGACCTTACTTACACCAAACTAAATATCAAATCAAACTTCAAACACACAGACTGAAAACATATTTTAAAATCAAGCTTCACAAATACATCTTATCTCTTAATAAAAGGAGAGCATAAGAATCAGCACATGGATAAAATCCCTACAGTTTAAAACTGCGGTAAAAGGGTCATTCTAAAGAAATTCTTTTTGAAGTCAAGAGGTGAACATTTATTTGAATACGTTTTTAAAATGATAATCAGAATGTACTATAACATCTGTCATTGACTCTGAATATCATCAATTCTGAAAAACAATCTGAAATATTGTAGATTTAATACAATAACTTACCATAGAATGTTTCAGTTTTGACTATACAATTTACAAGCAGTTAAATGCAAAAAGAAACTGATCCAACTGGCTCTTTTTATCTGAGCCTGATATCTTCCAAGGGGTTGAAACATGAAACATTACTATGCAAATTACAAATTTGTAGGCTAATCACAGCATGAAAATTGACTTTTCCATTTCCTTTCACTCAAATGCACAATTAAATATCTCCTGCAAATAAGACAGCTTCATTTAAAGGTTTTATCAACTTAAGTCAGATTTAAGCATGTTATTAATCCTGTCTTAAGAGAACACACAGTATGATATCAGCCAATTTCTGTGCTGAACTTCAAAAGTAAAGCATATATTCTAAAGACTTCAAAGTTTTTAAAAATTTCAATAGGATGTTAAATTAGATTTTTGTTATGTCAAAATAACGGACTAAGCCCTTGTTGCCCCCTTTTCTTTTGCATACAGTTCTCTAATTTTTTTCAGGATTGTTTTTCCTTCCTCTTCCTGTTTCCAGTAACAGTTAGCACAAAACATATATGTTAAAATATTCATCCAGATCTTCATTGTTTTTGATCAGTGTTTTACAAAATGAACTGCTTCAGAGTGAGATACTGGCAAATACATGTTTGAACAGCAACACATACTAAAGGAAAATCAAATAGTAAGTACATTTTTACTTAAATCTCTTGATCTAACTGTAAGTATTATTGAAAAAATCATCAAAAAACCTTCTGATCAGAAAGGAATTATGACAAAAACAAAGTTTAGTTCCTGCTACTTACACCAAATACATTTTCACACACAGTTATAGCATTTTTATCTCTAACCAAGAAATCAAATTAAAAAAAAAAAAAAAAAGTACCATTTTTTAGAAGAGAGTGCACACCTTATATCAAATTTTTTTCAAGAGGAACAGACAGATTAAAATATTTTAAATATTTTGTTCAATTTGATATCAATTCAAGACAAATTGGCTTAAGGTCAAATGACATCTTCAACATTTCTTTTCATGTAATACAAGAACAATTGTTTATAACAGAATCACTGATAATCCCGTTATCAAACGATTAAACTGAAGAGTTATGCCCTTAAATAATACAGCTCTCCATGATTTAAAATACAATAACAAACTGAAACTCTAGATAGAGTGGCCTAAGCTGAGATAAAACATTTTATGACATCTTAAAAGATGAAAAAACCAGCAACAGCATGAAGATTGTGGGCCTTAATTCATAAAACTTGCAGATAAATGCAACAACAAATCGAATGGTTCTCTCAAATTAAGAATTTGCTACTGTTTAAACTTTTCAAAATGTACTCACAGCTTCTTTCCCATAATTGCCTAAATCACCTGTGAGGATCATTTTTTTCCTTTTGATTTCAATTTGCAGGTCAAATGAGATTATTTCACCAAAGATTTTGTAAGTATGATTGTGAAAAATCAAGCTTGGGTTAATTTAGGTTTGAAGACAATCTAAAGTTCTATTGTACAATGTGATATTTAAAAGCAAAAAAAAACATGCCTTGATGTAAAAATCTCTCACCTTGGCAAACCAAAATCTTAAAAACCAAAACCTAACTTCTAACGAAGCAAAAACCAAAAAATTGTCTATTCAAACCAAATTACAAAATATTTTTAACCAGACAGAGTAGCATCCATTGGAACAAAAACTTATAAAAAAAAAAAAAAAATTGGTTGTTCAGATTGAAACTAAATTCCAAATAACACTTTCATATTGTTACAATGTGCCTATTAATCAATCCATTAATCAAGCACACTTGAAATTTTTCCATAAATTAACATGTGATTGCTTTGACTAAGTTTAGGACACTTATCAGACCATCCATGCAATAAATACACTTATACAACGCTTGGGTAAACATAACATTCATGCATAAAACACACATATTCCAACTTCACATAACAGGGCAATAAGAAAGATTGCATAAGGACAATTCAATTTAGGGGAAAAAGAAAGGCATTTGCAATTTTGTTAACAAAACCAAGATTGAGAAAGAAAAAATTAAATAAATGGAAAGTTATCTTTGAGATAATAGGCATGTGATTTTGGGTTGAATAATAAACATAAACAATGTTGTAACACTGTAACAACATTCAAGTGAAAAAGGAATTTTATTTAATTTTAACGTAACAAACCGACTATTGTGAATTCGAAGTTAACCCAATTGTCACTGCGTCAGTAAACAACTCCCAGCAGGAATTGAATAAACAGTCTATGAACTGAGAAGTAATACTTTCACTTGTCACAGCATTTGATTGCTGTTTACTACAAATTGCCTTTCAGAAGTTACGACAGCTTGGCGCAAAATACAGCAATCTCAAACGAGACTCGAACAATACACTACCAGGTGTTTTGCTTGTCTTCGAAAGTTCTAACCACCCGAAAAAATATTTATATTTAATGACCCTATGATATGTCTCTTTATGTTAATCTGAATTTTTAGATTTCTTCACAAACGGCTTGCTTCTGAATTGAAAACTAATCAAAATGCAGCGTTGGCCAAATAATAATTTGTCGCGTTTGTTCGTAAATAACTCCAATACTCGAGGGACTCTATTCTTCAGTGACCCAAAACTTGCTTGTGTAAACAAAGAATACAACATTTTATAACCTTCCTAATCTAAATATTCTCCCGATTTTGGTTATAATTTTTGATTACTTGACAGTTTACACACTGACAAGAGCCTAGATCCCATTTCCAGACAACAAAACCGACAGAGAAGCATGTAATCGCGTTGTAAAATATTAAAATCAAATTGGATATTACCCTTTGTGGATGCGATTTGTCGCAATAATACATAATCCTAACCTGGCAAGAGGTGGCTTCGGAAATTTGCTCCGAGACGATCGACAATCTGATGAAGGAGATCCAGTCCAGTCAGGCTTATCTACAATATAAGTAATCATTTCTTTGTATGACAATTTTGAGTAAAAGGGACGAGAGAAATGTAATAAATCAGTAAACGGCAACCATTGGCAGGAGGCTGATCAAAGGGTGCCAATATAACAAAGCTGAAATTAAAGAACGATTTTAGTAATTTGCAATGATGCCCACAGTCTTAATTAATAAACCCCTGAGTTGCCAGAAAAATAAACTGCCGCCACGAGGCTAAATTTTACGATCCCCTGCGCACGTAGGACACAAAGAAGTTAAATATATATACTGACACAACCGAAGAGCGATCGGTGTCAAAAAATATACAAATGTCTGAATCCAGGCTTGCGAAACTCGTTGTATCTCATGTCGATCTATTATGCACAAGAGCAAAACAGATTTCATAGACACAATTTCTTTAACGTATTTCTTACCTTGAAATTGCTGCTGTTTACCCAACCAACGAGACCATCGAGCAGTTTGTCGAAGCCAATGAACTCAATTCCATTAGAAGGAACACTTAAATAATTCGAGAAGTCTTCTGCCGCTTTCAGCCTTCTTTGGGTATCTTGAGATGTAACAGCGGCTAAAATGCCTTCTAGGAATGCTATGTCTTTCATTTCCGTTTCCTAAGTAGAGCACCTGAATTGGAAATAAGTAAATTTCCACCAAGAACGATCTTGCAATATTTCACTTTCAAGCCACTTCGAACCGCATTGCGGTAGAGCAGTATAGGATTCTAGCTTCAAAGTAAAGATAGCGCTGTATGACTGACAGCCATCTTACTTAACAACTTCTTTCATGTATCAGCTACGAAACAGTTCTTAAACAAGAAGATCCACGATAGTTGACCCCTTTTTTTTCCACCCAAAATTTTCTACTTAGGATACACACGATTCCGCCGCCATTTTCAAGTCCAACGAATGCGAGGTGATGACGTCATGCAAATAAAGAGAGAATTGGAAACTAATCAGAATTCAAACGAGTCACCAACTGAGGAAAATTATTACTACAGATAAAAAAGCCAAAATTATAATATTATCTTCGAATCTTTTCCACCTTAATTTACCTCAGTTAGTATCTTTATATCCATAAGAAATGCCTCTACTACTGAAAATTTGAAAACTTTAAAATGCTGGTTTCAATAAAAATACAAAAACAGTGGTCACACAAGTTGGTCACACAACGCTTCTAGTAACGCTCACTTTAACCTAGCAGTTAGCTTGTGTTCTCAGATCTCCTCGAAATTCGCATCTAAATCATATTTTATAGCATTCCCTAAGACACTAGTGTCTAAAATCGTACACTTTAGTCCAAATTGGTCACTAGTGTCAAAATTAGACACTGGTATCCAAAAGCGGAGACTAGTGTTAAAAATGGAACAATAATGTCCAAAACTGAATGCTGTTTAAAATCGGACACTAGACTCCAAATCGGTAAGTGTCCGAAATCGGATACTAGTGTCTAAAATCGGACAACTAGTCTACAAAGTCGGACACTTGTCTCTTAAAGTGGACACTGATGCCTAAAATCGGACACTATTTTGTGTGAATTTTACCCTGATGTCTAAAATTGGAAACACTGAGACGCTCTGTTTTCCTTTCGTGATATAGAAAGGTGTTCTTTTTGGATTTTGTTGTATATTAAGTTAGGGTTTAGTTTTCTTGTTTCTCACATCGTTGGGATGAAGAGTTACGAATCACGCCGTCAGTGTTTCAAGAAAGTAAGAAAATGCGAAAACATGTAACTGAAGTTCGTTCTCTATAGTTTCGAACCGGGTCCTGCTTGAGGGAAGGTCATCATTCAATTACCAGTGCATTCAATACATAATGATAATTGAACTGAGTGGAGTGCCATTTGGTCCGAAATTATACGCATGATTTCATAATCAAACGAGCGCACAGCGCAAGTTTGATTTTAAATTACATGTATGATTTCAAACTAAATTTCATGGCACGAAGTTCACAAGTTTTTTTATTCAGCACAAATATTTTATTGATCCAGTATATTAAGCTGGTTTGTAAAAAGATGCAAAAGTTGCATGTCCCTCATTTTTCTGCAATTGGACTGATTTCTTTAAACAAGCCTCGAAATTTGATTGGCTGTTGTGTTTTAGTGAAGCTGTCTCATTGGCTAGGAAAAGGATGCGATTTAGAGCATGAAATGGTGCGATTTGATAATAATTCGCACTAGTAAGAGCCAATCAGGTTGCAAGGATCACAAGTGATTTCAAAATGGATGTGAGAAAGCGAAATACATTGACATCGATTGAATGAGATGTAAAGTTCGTAAGGAAAGATTTAATAGCTCGCGCACGAAGAATCCCGCCCCGGGAATCTCGAGATAAAGAGGGAAGAAGTTAAGGTGGCACTCAGTGATGGTATTTATCCGCTCACAAATCCACGCGGATTCTACAATTTTAAGACCTTTTGTTTATTCATCCCAAAAATGATCTAGCTCTAAGTCCATACCTTTTTGAGTAAACTAATGATCTAGACTGATGAGGCAATTCCACTGTTACATTAATCGATTTAAATCCTTTAATTCCTGTACCGTATCAAAATTACTTCGCTAATTTAGAAATATTAATTAATATTAAAGAAATACGATTATAATATTTTGGTAATAATCTATATATTCAGTGGAAAATACAGAGAATGTTTTTTTTGGGCTACAAGTAAAGTATTGAGCCATCTTCAAAGAAACAATGATCTTTCCCGCATTTTTTTCTCCATGGCTTCGGACTGTAGGTGAAACTTGGAAAATCTGTGAAATAAAGAAATGAGATTAACGAAATAAGTAGATCCGAGCGGTATCTATTTATTCAGGATTACTTATGTGTTTCAAAGCAATAGCCGTCTCCTCGCCCCAATCCTTTTTCGAATCTTAGGCGAGAGAGGTGAACTAATGTAATCGATATAATGTTAAATGATAAAATTACAATTATAGTTAATCTACAATATCGTAAGGGTTTCCTTGTATTGGTGTCGAAAAAAAAAGGAATGGAAATATTATATTATTTTAAGTCATTTAATGCAAATTATAAAAAGGGCAGGTTGATTACTTCGTACTCCTTCTTGGTGGTCTAATCTTAAAGGTTGAGTTTGGTCACGTTCTTCCTGTGAGTTTGGCCACTTTCTCCTAGTGAGTTTAATCACGTTTTCCTCGTTGTGATCGTGAGGTTGACATGGAACTCGTGATAAGCCATGTTCTAAATTAAGTTAATTTCTTAGTCCAGGAAGAGTAAATCTCCCTGGTAATAGGTCGCGTTCGACACCTTTGTGTTCCCAGAGGTAATTTAAGGTGTAAACAGGTGATGCCCCTCATGTTTCGGAACCAAAAGCAATTTGGGGGCGGTACTTGTGAGCGCCTTTCTTCTTTAACTCTTTTGACCAAGATGTTGTTAGGTAACAATCTTTAAAGGTGATTTTCTCTTAAGATACCCTTTCAGGCGTAAATAATACTCTGAACCAAGGTTATTTGTAATTTTTATATTATCGATCTCGTTTCTGTTCTGGTCGATCTCAACCGTAAAGATACGAAAATTAAGGTAGAAATTGATTTTGTAACTGCGTAAACAACTCGAAGGTGCATACTCAGTATGTGGGAACTGTAATACGTAGTCAAGCGTGATTCGCTAGTTGAGATGGTACGATGACGACACAAGAAGATTGACGGCTTAGAAATGTCATCCGCAGTGTCCCCTTTATAAGCGGAGACTCTAGTTTTCCCTGTCAGATAGAAGCTAGTCCCCGTTGTATCAATTTATGAAGAGGGAGAATAAAGAAGAATTAACCTACCAAACAACGAGTGTTAGAAAATTTACCCCTAACAATAAAAATGAATCCAAATTTATTACTTAGCTGTCCGCCTGATACGGTACAAGACGAACACTTTTAATTTGTTCGTCCGTGTCCAGACCCTTTCCCAAAGTTTTTTGCTCTCTCAGTTTTTGAGGGCAAAGCCATGGGAACTAGAGATAAATTTCATAAAACAGGTTTCATTGTGTTCATGAAAGCGCTACGGATTAGATGATGGTAAGCTGATTGACCTTCAAAATCATCAAAGACGATGACAAAAAATAGACTTGTCGTTTACTGGTGAACTGTTTAAACTTGGAACAAATTAGCAGAAAATTTGTTCCCGAAGACTTACCATGTCCTCCTCCATTGCTTTGTTTATCAAAAAGTTTAAAATCGTCTTCTGTAGGAGTCCTATAGGAAACATGAAAGGATCGTTTCGACTCAATTCATTCATTCATTCAAAATCCTATCAGAATATCAAAACTACATCAAAATTGGACCACGCCCATCCTAAAAAGTGCTCCCGTTACTGTATTATCTGCCAACAACAAATTACCAATCGTTTTCGTAGAAATAGTCGACTTCATCCAGGCAAATATCTTGTCCTTCGCCAATCTAGAATAGAAATATAGAACATAACTACAGATGAAATAAATGGAAAACAGTTTGATGCGGACCGAAATAAAGAAACCCAATGTAGGAATTGTAAGCAAAAGAAAAGCTATGATAAAGCGTTTTTTCTATGAGTTTCTTACATTCAAACCCAAAGTTATCATACAGGCTAATCGGAACAAAGAATGACATCATAATGAACCAATAAGAATTCATCGTAGAAAAAAACCAAGCTGCTTGAACTAAAGGGCAGGAAAATGGAAGCAACCAAGACGCAAATGGTTTTAGTCTTACGTCTCAGTCAGAAGGATGGAACCAGTTTTCTGGACTAATCATTGAGAGAAGCAAAACAAAACCGAAGTAACCGTAGACAAATTTCCACTTTTAATTTAAAATTTCTATTTTAGATGGTAAATGATTCGTACCGAGATCTGCCACATGAGTTTGATATCACAGCGAGCTCTCATTTCCCAGTTTAACCGGTCCTAGAGAAGGGAAATAAAGAATGACTTAAATGTTACAAATAAACCTAATAATGGCTTGAGTTCTTTGAAGCGCGCAGGGGTGAAGCATCGAGGCGCGAAATCTGAAGATCAAAGGTTTGAGTGCTCGTGGAGGATTCGGGTATTGTCTTTGTTCTACGCTTGTGGAAAAATTATTAAAATATTCCTTCGTTGTAGCATCATTTTTTGTTTTTGATAATCGTCGCAAGGGTGAACTTACAACATCACACGCTCCACGGCGTCAGAGCGTTGCTAGGGAGGTCGGGCGCTGCCTATGACCCCTCCTACATTATAGGATTGTGAAGACTCACGAATCCGAACAACATACTAAATTGTACAAATACACAAGGTAGAGTGCAAATATCACGCAATATTTGGACAGTCGGTTATTTTGTACTTAAAAAAAATACATGTTTGACTGGTCGCGTGGTATGCCTCTCTAAATATCTGCTTCACTTTCCCCGTCCTATGAGAAATGCGCATTAAGTAAAGCAGTTATTAGACGTTTTGGTGCGAGAAATCGCGGAGTGTTTCTTCTCGTTCTTCTCGTCAAAATACGGCACAACTCGTAAACATACTCAGCGATACTACACACCAAACCGTCTCATGAGATATATGTATTTACTCGAATAAGCGCTGCATTGGGAAAAAAGTTAATAGGCCCAGAAGAATTCTTTCACCAGCTGCGCTGCAATGCTTCGTGCGCATTTGGATTTCTCGAGGGAACCGGGTGCTAATCATTTTGTGTGAAGGATATGTGCCCTCCCACGCTGGAGCTCGTAGACTCATATTAAGAATGGGTCAGTGGGATGATAAAGCAACTGAAAAGTTCCGGAGGAGACGAATGGTGATAGTCAAAAGATGCCTTGTTCAGTTTTAGCACAAGTTTCGCACAGAAGGAAATGTACCGTTAAATTTCAAGAAAAACATTTCATCATCGCCTTTAATTTTTTAATAAGTGCAGCCCCAGATAAGCGCCACCCTCGAATAGCTCTGCATTTTGGGAGCGTAAAATTAGCATAAGCGCTGCCGCGCTTATTCGAGTAAACATTGTAAGCCTAATGCGGTGTTAGATCCTCTATCTGCTGATCCTTCTTCAGACCCCTCCTCCCACGGAAGAGTCGTACCCATTCGCTGTACTTACAACGCTGTTTTTTCTGCTCCGTTTCGATTTCCTTCGTTTCCTCTCCTTTGTGGATGGTGGCTTGGTTTCCCCGCGATTCTGAGCTCCTGAAAGTCTTTTTAAACAGAGTAAAGGTGTACAGGGCAAGGCTTTCTTCAGACTACAAAATATGAGAACTAATGTCCAACTGAGGAAACTGAAAAACTAGCAAGAATAAATGAATTGTTTCAGTATCATATATCTTGATGAAGTGTTACAACGGCATTGCAAGTTGCATGAATGATACATGGTAAAAATTATGGACGAGATTCAAAGTAAGAGGACTTGACGGCTATGCTGTTTCTAATGCTGTCGGAAGAAGAAAAAAAGGAAATGGAAAACTGGTGTGTCATGGATTTGAATATAATCGGATTCACTCACCATTAATCGAGAAAAATGATGGTTAAAAGTTTGCACATTAAAAGCACCTTGAGATCTTGTCTTTTTAGCTTCACCCACCTCTCCTACGTGTGTCTGCCATCTTTATGTTTATGACTAACGTAACAGCTGTTTGTTTAAAACGTTGAAGTTGCCAGTTATAGGAACAGTGTTTTCGTGCGTCATCCGTGATTCAATTTCCTAGCTCTCGTCAATTTTGGCGCATTTAAGCGCGCGTTCGTAACTTAACGTATTTGATACCGTTAGTTTCGTTAAAACTATCGACAGAGAACTCTCGTTTTAGTCTACAAAAGGAATTCGAAGGCTGATCAACCCATTGAGAAAGATGAGGTTGATGTAAAATTTGTAGATAAAGACTCAAGTGGTCGTAACTTGAAAGGACAGTTTCAACAACGGGAGGAAGTATTCAAAAGTTTCACAACCGAACGCGTTTTCAGAGTGACTGCAAACTAATGCGTGCACTCCGGCCAAATTTGCGCTCTTGTAATTTAGCGACCAGGGCCGAGTTGTTTGTAGTCTGGTTAAGATAACCCAAGGTTATTGTGAAACCTTATTTCTGATCTAAAAGCCAAAAGAAAATTCAGTACAATTTTTTTGTCTGCAATCTGATAACTAGATGCTCTAAAAGGAATAGAAAAAATTATCTTATAGAGGTTTTTGAACAAAGAAATAAAGAAACCCAGAGTGAAATTTAACCATGGGTTGGCGCAAATCGGCCTTCGAACAACTGAGCCCAGCACATTGCAGTCCAGTCCAGAATTCAATTAATTACATTTAAAACACAATCGTTGACTTTCCCTGAGAATATCCTCGATTGGAATGAAAAGAAGCTGGCGTGTTGAGCGTGGTCTGCGGGGACACGAGTTTGCTAAAGCATAGGAACTCATGAGGAGATGCAAAAGAGGGAACTGTGGATGGCGCAAAATCCCTTGGAGACTTAACAAACAAATCGAAGTACGCCACTGGAGCAACAACCAAAAGTGTTCTGTGATATTTGAGGCTTCATGTAAGAATGTGAACTGCCAAATATTCACCCTCAAATATATTGTAGATGAGACACTTGGAACAAATGCATTCGCGCAAAATTTGGTTCCCGTCAGGCGCTGAACCAGAAATGTTTCATAGGGGAGGGGTCTATACTTTGATTCTTAAAACGCACCAATTTTGTTAACACCAGTGCGTAAATGAGCTAAGAAATATTTTAAGGCGAGATAAATAAATACTTCTATTCGAGTATTAATAAGCGATTCTGTCATTTAAAGAACTCTGGTTTCGGTCCGATGAGGATCTGCACTCTCTCCTGAACCCCCTACCGCACTGCCAAATCACGACATGAAAACAAAATCAAGTTCTTGCTGAATTTAGCACGAAATGAAGTAATTGCAAATATTAGTAGCAGTGGGTATGCTTTCACGAAGTTGTTTCCTATCGATCCACTGGTAAATTTAGTGACTGTTGTCAGGGCCATGAAATGGTGATGTGCTTGGGCAGGGATTGCATCGGTCTGACGGATAATGAGCCTCTCTTTCGCCAGACGAATAAAGAGGTTAAGTTTCTAAAGATACTTTGGTGCTGCGTCGGTGTGGGGTATAACAAGATTATTTGGCACTATCAAGTGAGTTGATAACGCAAATTGACCACCGTAAAAAGCTTCAAAGCCGACGTGTGTATGCGTCTTTCTCCAGAACGAGGACATTTCTTTTGCAAATCAGAACTCTGCTGAAATATTGGATGATCCCCGAGGCTATCTAGATCTACGATCAGATTGCCGGTTGCAGTCGATGCCGGTGTCCAGGAAGTAAAAGAAGCCCATTGGGCCACAGCGTTGCTCAAGCTGTCGCTATCGTGATTTCGAGGCGTTTCCTCGGTAATACCCAGTCGGAAATCCCTCCAAGGATAAGCCAATTATCACCCAAAATCGCGCCGGTCCCCGATGGATCACGCCGGAATCGGCAATTGAACCTCGCTTGAAAAGCATGCATGAACCCGCAAATAACGCGCCAGAAATCCCGCTTTCCTGAAAGTTTTGAGTGAAGTCGACAAAATAAGACAATTACAGGCACTTTGTTTTCCACGTATTTTTATTCATAATAAATTACAGTTATGAAGGGAACTCAACTTAACGGTAGTATTCCACGCGCACAAACAATTTGTAGATTGTAGTCATGCAACAATCTTCAGTCATCAAGACCAAGATCACGGCGTAGTTAAGAGCATGACCACAGTCATCGCGGGAAGCCTCACGTAACCACATTTTCAAACACTTCCAGTCCCTCCTTAGCGTGAGTAAAAAAGATATCTGTAATTCAAACTACGCATACAAGAGATATTACACGCAGCTGTTGATTTGGTATTGTCACGCAACACACTCGCGTGACAAGACCAACCCATGGCTGCACAGAAGACAAGTAAATGTATTCATACTTAACCGCCCTACAAACAAACACTGAAATACAACAGCGTCGAATTGTTCAACTGTAATCAACCCATGAAGACGGTACAAAAAATTAGTGCTAGGAAAGGACGTTGCTTGTTGGAACCGAATAATTGTTTCGAAAGGTGAGGAAAGTTCGTTTCCAAAAAACCGGTCCTTTTCACTCGAACAGTCCAAAATCGAAAATTTCTCCTAAGATAAAAAATAAAACTCTCCCGGTGCTTTTTTTTTTCATTCAAGAATATAATTTCAGCAAATTTGAAAGCGTTGACTTTTGCTCCTTACCTGCAAGAAATCAAATTCTCTCTTCAGTCTTCAGTAATTCTTCAAATCGCTGGTTCTCGTGACTCGCCTGTATTTTGTATTTTTCTTTCAACAGAAAATCTTCATTTTACTTCTCGAACGTTTGGTCAATTTTCGGTTTCTTTGAGGCGTTTTTCAGGAAGTTTCTTCCTGTCTTCATTTCTTCTTCAACTTCATTTTCTTCACAAATTTTTCTTTCTTTCTCTTTACACAACCTGGCTTCTTTCTTCAAAACTTCCCCTCTTTCTTACTTCATTCTCTCTGCGAATCGATCTTCGCTTTCTTTTCCCTTCTTTTCCCCGATCTTCCCATTTCATCTTCATTTTCTCCCATGTTTTCTAACTGAATTTATTCGCTTCAATCTTCGATAATTCTTCTGTCTTGCACTACTTGCAAATTTCGCGATAGGAGTCTTCGCTCTTCGAAATCTTCATTTTTCATGCTTGTTTCTACCCTGTCGCAAAACAGAACTAAGTTAACATCGACAAGCGAACCAAACATTGCACTTTATTTCGCTAAAAACTGACTAAAACACTACGTGAAACACGCCTTAGAAAGTCAACCCAAAAAGTGGCACATCTTAGTCACTTATACGTGAAGAGCACTGACATATTTACAATACCAAGATGCTCTGGTGAAATTTCGGTGACTTCGGTTAATGAAACCAACAAAATGCTAAATTGCAGAGTCCATCTAAATCAGAGTGCTGATTAACCTAAACCATCAAATGTCATTTTCAGATTGCGTTTGGAACGCGCCTTCGCAGGGTTCGGTGAATGTGCAGCGCGTCTTAAATGCGTTCGGAAAGCGCCTTAAAAATGAGAGAATAAAATAAGTTCGTTGTACTACAGATCTCACATGTTAACAATGATGCAATCTTCTGGATATCAGAATTACATGAGCGATAGCAAACTTGAACCAAGAATCACTTCAAACTTGCGTCCTCTTCCAGTACTTGCGTCACTAAACAGTTTGATTGACAAAGTTAAAAAAAGCAAAACAAAAAAACTTAAAAACAAATTCCTACAAAGATTTAACTCACAGTTGCTCGACGTGCTTTTAGTGTAGTGCACAAGGACAGTATGTAAAACAATATTTTTCGGGTGCTACAATCACTCGATGCTTATTCAATTCCTGACTATCAACCTCTAATCAACCCAGCTCGTGTTACTGGCCAATGGTATTTAAAAGTGATGACACATATCCTCGATATATCCTACATAAATTGTCTGGTCTTCAGAACATCATCCCTGCCTAAGTTGTATATAATATCGCGTTAGGTAGAGTTATAGCCTGCCAGCATACAGGCTTTGTCAACACAATGTCACTCAGCTTGCATCACTCGATTCAGTAACGACCTGTGGAGCATAAAACTTTCAGTCAGAGTAAATTCCAAGCAAATTAAACATTGGCCTGTTCCAGCTGAAGACTCTCACCATGTTGCTCCCAAGATTAATTTATAAATTCTCCATACTGTCCTCCATACATTCAGTGTAAATTGTGCCGCGAGAATTTTATATTAAATCATTCAAACTTACACACTAGCTTTTTGTTCTCTCATTACACTTCTTGATAATGTATATATCATTACTGTAGGGGGAGATAATTCTCCAACCTATGATGCCTTATTAACACCATAAAATACCTGTAATGTCTGTCTCACCTGGTCAACTGTCATTTTTTTTTATTCAAAAATAATTCTTGTGTCTCAAAGTGTCAAGATATTGCCATCACTTATCATCACAAACATGTACATCTAAGCACAAAACTGTGCAGTGTGCAGATATAATCACTCTAGTTTCTTTGTCTTGGTATCACGATATGTTTTCTATTAAAATACTGTTATTTCCAAAGTGGACAGGACATAGGAGTAATGCCACAGAAGAAATTTATTACCAAAACTTACCCCTTGGTGAGTTAGAGCGGGAACGATATCCACCACCACCATAGTAATCTCTATGACGATGACTGTCCCTTGAATAATATTCCCTGTCCCGAGGGTAGTCATCATAGTTACTCTTGCGATAGTTTCGGTGCCTTGAAAAAAAAAATTAGGGAATATGTAAGTATGAAGCTGGTGAAGAGAAGTTACTGGAAATGCTGTGATACATCCTCAGAGGTGCACCTCCTCTTAATTTTAAGAATTTCCAAAAAGGGGACTTAACACGTGGAGGAATGAGTGGACTTCTTAGAGTGGGGGGCTTACTGCTTTTGTTTGATTACCAGTAAGCGCCCAGCATCAAATAAGCACCCACCCACTCCCCCAATAAAAACACAAAAACAAAACAAAAAACCATGAAGAGCACAAGAGAAGGGATTGATCATTATTTCTTTACCGGCTTATAATCTCTCAATAAACTGTCTATGGTACATTGACACATTTGTTACAATTTTTTATAAATTTGCTTCTGAGTGAAATTGGTGAAATATGAACAAATTAGACTCACTGTGTTGCTTTCCCCATATAAACTCCTGGAGTGGGTGTGTGGGCTCTTTTAGTAATGGAGTAGTCGACACGAATGCGCCGACTGTCAATTTCTAAACCATTGGTACACTGCTTTGCCTGTGGGTGCAAAAAAAGTGAGCACATCCATAAGGAGTCATCTTGGTAAGCTGTTGAACTGTTTTGGAGTATTAGTGATTGGTAATAAGATCCTTCATATACCACCACTACAGAAAATAAATTGCAGTTTAGCTAAAAAAAAAAGCATGATTCAGTAATTAACTACACTGTTAAAAAGGTAATCATATTGCAAGAATCTCTTTGTGACTTCAAAGAAATTGTCACAGTTAGGTAACCAACCTCTCTTGCATCATCACTACTTTCATAGTAGACAAATCCAAAGCCTCTTGACCTCCCAGTCTGTGGAAATTTAAAAAAGCAGTGGAGATTTGTAATTGTGTGTGTAAGAAAACCTTTATTCAGTCTTGTGGACATCCAACAAAAGTTACAACAGTCTACATCTGTTTTGTCTTGTTTTTTTTTGGACTCACTTTACTCTTTCGTTTTTTTTTTTTTTTTTTTATTATTTTTCAAAAAATCTTACTCTTTCAACACCCCAAACATTTCAATAAAGGGTTCATTGTTCATTGCCTCCATGATAATTGTCATAAGGAAATGCAATGAATGTATGTTCTGAATTTCATTACATGTATGCTTGGGTAGCAAGCCTCCTCTAGGTGTTCCGAGCATGCTTGAAATTTACTATAGTACTTTCTGAGACATAATTTCTTGCATTTCAGAACATATTCTAGTAACCTTTTTAAGCCAGACATTTGTATTTGAATCAATTAAAAAATACTTAGTTACTGTCCTTCACAAAGTACCAACCCAAGATGGTGTAACAGCCTGCAGGCTTCTGCTGCCTAATGCCTCCTCATGACAACCCTGCTCTATATTTGACACAGATCAAAGTTTCCTACCTGACGATCATATACAATCTGGATACTCTCAACACTGCCATACTTCTCAAAGTACTGTCGCAAATCTCTTTCAGTAGTGTACAAGCTTAATCCAAAAATTCCAAGACAGTTACTGGCTTCTGGGTTATCCTGACAAAAGCAAACAAATGATAAGCCAGAGATTGCATTGGCACAGAAATAATGTAAGTTATACAAACACATTTAGGAAGAAATATAACCAAACTTTTAATGTGTACTGTGTTCCTTTCATAATTCACTTCATTTGCTTTAAAAAGGTTAACAGTTTTCTTTTTTTAATGTTCATGACATTAATGTAATTAAACTGTTGAAAATGAATACATCATTGTGGTTCTTAAGGTTGATGCAAGCTCAGCACTATCTTATGCCTTAAGACCCTAACATCAGTATGTAAATCCTCCAAACTGTTCTACATACATTTCCTAAGACAGTGACTGGGAGATGGAATTTTCTGCTAGGTCTCTCTTATTCATAGCATCAAAACCAGTTTATTCAAGGAGAAGGTCACACAGAGTATAAAACCCCTTCCCTTCCTGCCCTGTGGAAAAATGTTTGGGTCCCCAATTCACACAAATAGGATGGCGCCAGGACCCACACTGAAAAATCCTTAAGCCATCCCTGTAAGAACTCAACAATTAAAAGCAAAACTTCTCTCAGAAAAAAACATGAAAATTAGTTTACCCGGCTTCCAACATGACGCTTCCTTGAAGAGAGAGGTGAAACACTCCTTGATCTAGATTTTAAAAGAGAAGATGTACATGTATTGTTACAAATATGAGAAAAATCTGTGCTCAAAGGCACTTTTTACATATTTGCCAACATTTATCTCTTTTTAAAGAAAAACCTAAAAAAAGAAAAGAGAAATGGGAATTCTCGAGAGCAAGGCTGAACCAAATTCTAAGTCAAACTTGACCACCATAAATCTACCTCTGAATGAAACTCATATCAACGTCTCCTTGGCCCATTTTCTTACAACATCTTCTGACAGCTTCCTTGAAAAAATAGCTGCTTCTGGAAGAGCAAGTTACTTTTCTGAAATTTCAATGTACTGCACCAGTTACCTTTTGTGTCGGTAGTGATAGGGGCTGCGAGAGTGAGATCTGGACTTTCTCCTTTTCCTAGTGTGTGAACGGGACCTTGACCTGCTGCGGGAAGGCGAGCGGCGTCTACGACGTGAACGGCTCCTACTTCGTGACCTTGATCGATCTCTTGAGTAACGTGACCCAGAACGTGATCTTGATCGAGACCGAGATGCTGAGCGGGATCTTGAACGAGATCTTGAGCGAGACTTTGAGCGAGATCTGGAGCGTGAAGCTGATCTTGAGCCTGCACCATTGTAGTCAGCACCTTGTTCATCATCTCTGTCACTTACATCCTGTTGAACACAACACAACTTTCAAAATATAATCATAACATAACTATAGAATGATAAAGAACAGCCCTGGTTTTTCATTCTCATTTAATACTCAAGTAATAATACATGATCCCTTATCTCTTCCATAAAATATTGCAATATCATCAGCTGCTCATTGTTTATATGCTCCAGTTAATGAGGTTGACCAATTGAACATTGCCATATTTTGAACAATGTTCAGCTGTTGAAGACCACTCACTGCCAAGCACAATGAAAAGACTAAACAAAAAAGATAAAGCCTGACCTTCCCTTAACTTTTAAACCCAAGGAGTATCTAACATCAAATTAATTGTTACAGTTAGAATTACCCCTGAATCAAACACTGAGAAAATGGGAAATAACTGCTGAATAAAGAAGCTCTTGATAGTAAAACAAATTCTTCCTGTTGGTACCATAGAAAGTGTTAAGATAATAGTAAGGAGAATGTGCGTATTGATTTTAGGGTATAAAGGGCTGCCGGAGCTGAAGTAATGCAAATCGTGTTCTACCCAAGCCCTAAAAGTCCACGAGGATTTATTTGTAAGTTCCCATATAGGCAAGCTACAGAAACATACTAGCACAGAGTCACATTTAATTGAATCGAGGACACACTCAAAATAAATGTTCATAGAGTATGCTACTGCATTTAAGCAAACACATGCAGAATTAGGGAAAAATGCAGTTCATTCAAACAACACGAGCGACGAAATTTAACGAGCCATTCAAACTACCCTAACAACTTGTTTGTGACTAACGCACTCAACCAAGCTAACACTCTACTTACCTTTTCTTCGGAACCATCTCTATCATCAAGATCACTCATGATCGCTTAAAGATGATTTCTATTGTAAAAATTCGCTACAATCTTCCACACGGTTTTCGACTAAGCAGATGGCGGGACCGCGAGGAAGCTATCCCAGCATTCCTGGCGTAGAAAAAACCCGACGATAGCCGGAGTTGTCCGAGTGACGTACGGCAATTTATGATCGTGAAATTATCTTTCCCTTATCGTTTTGGTAGCTTTACCAGACAAAAGGGTCACAGCCATGTATATTTTTGTCAAAATACGCGCATTTTTAATCTAGTGAAATAAAACGAGCGAATTCAACAAAGTTAACGACAAAGGCAGTTTGAGCCCCTTGCGGTCCTTTTCGTGTAAGGTCCACCCCGAGGGTGTCCGAACACGCTAGTGCACGGAAAAGTAGCCATTATGGCGAATGCATCAGGAGGGTCCATTGATTTGGCCTCTTTGATGAGGACAAATAAAGTGGAGGCGCTTCACGCTACTGCCAGTTGTGGACCTACGAGATTTCTTGTGTGGACACGGCTACCTGAAGACAGTTCTACCTGGATTTTGAAGTACGTTTCGCTGTTTATTCTGCGATTTATCTTTTATGCGCAATTTAGCTAGGAGAACTTAGTGATAGACAAAATTTCTTTTTTTTATCACTAGGCTGGATTGATTTATAAAATTCCATGTCTGTGAAGTGTAAAGTAGTAATGTTATGCATCCATAGATTGTTTCGTTTGCAAAATCCTAGACGCTGAGGAGGAAAAACGTTCATTTTCGATTTTATTTTAATCTTCCGTAAGCAAAGAACTCCAAGACACTCTAGTCCTGATCTGCCGGATTCGTGCCAAAATTTCAAATTTCACTTTCCTGGAGGTTTAGAATCTGGGATAAAAATTTGATCCCATTTTCCCCTTTAAACTGCATGCAGATGTATGGGATTGGAAAGCAAAAATTGTGAGATTTTATCGTCATTTTTATTTGATCATCATCATCATCAACATTATTGTCATATGCATCTTTATCTTAACCAGAATTTAGAGGGCAGAGGGAAGAATTGAGGTTAAAAAAAATTCATGTTTCGTCGTCTTTGCCATCAACGCCATCACCATTATCATTTCACCATTATCACTATTATCATTTTTCACTGCACCTTTGCATAGATGGGTGTGGGCTTTGCTCCATGATCACATCCTACCAAATGTATCTAGCTAGGAGATGATATTACAGACTAGAACATCCAAAACATTAATTAAATATTTTTTTTTAATGAAATTACCATCCATGATGCAATTATGCTCCTCTGCAAGGTGTTTCGTTTTTGCACCATGTAATGACAAACTGCATGATTCCAATTCTTTTGGGCTGATAAAGTGATTATAATTAGATGGTGCATGACTGTATTGATAAAGCAATGAAATATCAGAGAAAAACCTGATTAACCCTTTAACTCCCATGAGTGACCAAGACAAAATTTCTCCTTACGATATCTATAAAATATCATGCAGACAAGTGATGAGAATAAAGAAAAATATAAATTATAGGATTACTGATTGATCTGATGCCAAATTCTCTAAACTAACATAATGAGAATTGTTTGGCAGACAGTAAGGAGAATTGCTAATGAGATCTTGGGAGTTAAAGGGTTAAATACTTTTTAGTTGTTTGAAAGAGTACATAATAACGGCTGTTATTGTTGTTGTTTTTATGTTTACTTAGTGCTACTGATGGCGTCAATGTCTGGCACTCACAACTGGACTTAGAGCAACTGGATTCTCATGTAAGGGTCATATAAGAGCACTGTAAAGAGTTTAAAAGCTGATACTTTGAGGGTTAGCCCTTTGTGAATCACTCTAATGAAGGGCTTATGCTGGAAACATCAGCTTTTGAACTCTTTGCAGTGGCCAATTTATTGCATCCACCATGTTGAGTTCAAAGTCTGCCCAGTTTCTAAGCCTTGCACATGGGTAGTGTTCTCAAAATTGGAGAGATGTGTCTTCTTCAGCAGATTTTTTAAAAAATTTACAATAAAACAATTCAAATTTGGTTCAGCAGATAACTCAGACCTTGGTTTTTGTTATTCGTGATATCAGTCTCAACCTCATCCAATAATTCTTAATGTTTGCAGAGAGAGCTAGCAGAAATTGACAAATATGAAGCTTACTTTTCAATGCTCAGGTAATATGTCATTTTTCCTTTTGCAAATAAATGGAAATTTATAAAATTACATTATTCATTTGCTTCTTGTCACATATTGTGCCCCTTTCAAATAGTTCTGCTTAACCCTGCTGTGAGCAAATGGCAGTTTTAATATGTACGGCAGAGAGATACAGTGTAGGTAAAGGTGAGCAGGTTAGGCCACTTCTCTCATCCAGAGATATACTAGTACAGTAAATCTGTTAAGAGGCCTTTGCCTTCATGGTTTTTCCATCTAGAGACTGAAAAAAATGTTTAATCACCAATTGGTACCCCTCAATTCAAAGAAACACATTTCAGATTCAGGAGGGAACCTTGATAGAATGATGGAGAGTAACTGGCATGGCATCTGGGGGAAGAGCCAGATTCCTTATTCTGATTGCTTAAGGAGATGCTTGGGCTCTCTGTTCCAGATTGACATTTTAGTTTTTAACTATTTTGACAACTGATGAACGATGTTGCTTTTATTGTAATACCAGGTCTGGCTTTCAAAATGGCTTCATATCTTTGGCACAGTTATCTAACAAAGTAATTCTAACAGTTGGTGAGGGTATTCCATCTCTGAGCTATGATCTCAGCGAGGCAAAGGCAATTGAAAAGAAGACAGAGTTGCAACTAATTCTCTTCAAATTAGCTGATAAAGTAGCTGAACTGACTCAAGAACTAAAAGGTATATGAATTTATTACTAAATGAGGCATGGCTTATGCATAATTGACTTAAGAGGATTTGGAATGCTACGGAACTGAAAAAAGTAATTCCTTATTCTTTTTTCATAACATATCTATGAGTATCATTCATTATATTTAATCATACTGATATATTTAATATAATTTTTTTTTTTAGTATCTTCTGATTCACTGGAAAGATTAAAGACTCAAAAGGTATTCATCTATATCTTCTCCTTCCTGCCAGAGATATTGCACTAATCTCCAGGTTCATACTGTAAGTTGTGGAACCTCACCTTTTACCCTCAGGGCAGGGTCGTTCAAAGATGGGTCAGGATAACCCAGGGATAGCGTGAAATTTGATTTCAAATCTGAAAGCTTTAGAAGAAAATTCAGTTGAATTATTTTTATCTACAATTTGATAATTTTCCCTATTCCTAAAAGAATAGGGAAAATTATCCCCAAAAGGCTCTTAAATAGAGAAGTAAAGAAACCTAGTTTAAAATTTAACCTTTGGTAATTGCTAATTGGCCTTCAAACAACTGGGCCTGATTCATTGCCCATGTGCTTTGCACTTGGGCCTTGAATCCGAGCTGAAAAACCTGGTCTCTAACGTACACTATGACCTTGAACTCAGTTAGTTAGAGGTTTTGGTGGATTGGAAAATATTTGGCCCATGATATACAGACTGTGTGCAGCAAGGAACAAGCCAGACATATACCCACCCTCCCCTCCCACTCAGTTGATGGTTACGTGTTATTAACCAGACTAATCTCCTTTTTATGTTTCTTATCATAGTATGGGGCTCCTGGTGAATTATCAACATTTGGTAAGTATGGTATTAACTCTATATTTACCCTTTAACCCCTAAGAGTGACTGAAATCTAATTTCTCCTTACTGCATCACCCCTGAATCAAATATTAGGGTCAGGAGAATAAAGGAACTGATCACCTGCAAAAAAGCTCTTGATTACTAGACAAATTCTCCATGTCAGCATCCTAGGAAATGTTTAGAGAACAGTATAGAGGATTTACATACTTATGTTAAGGTGTATAGGGTTAGGAAGCATGGCAGTAAAAGCATTCATTTAAGAAAAAAAAGACACACTTTCCTGAATTACCAGTTAGTTATTCATTTTATTATTAACGCCTTTAGATATTCCTGCTAAAAAGACAACCCAAGCAGTCCCAGTTAAGAGAAAACAAGGTCGCAGTCTTATTAACCCAGGAAGCAGAAAGTAAGTACTATATAGAACTATTTTTATTAATAACATTATTTAGATAATTGATTATTAATCTGCAAATTAAAAGTTGTGACTCGAAAAACCCTTTTTGTTGGAGGGGCTGCTTGGAAAAAAGCCCTCATGGAGCCCTGATGGACTGTTAGATTCTCCTTCTAATTCGTCTTAAAATTCCTTGTGAAACACAATTTGGAGAACTTGATGTGGCATCAAAAGTCATTTGTTGTAGTCCTTACTCACTGCACATTTATTTTATTATTTAAGAAAGGCAATTGTATCGATCAGCTACTATGTTTCTCCACTCTTTTCTTGGTCAGGGGCCAAGGAAAATGTTGAACTGTTTGCCCTTTAACCCCTGAGAGTGACTGGTGCCCAGTTTCTCTATACATTCACTACTGAATCAAACACTGAAGTTTTGAGAGAACTGGAAATAACCACCCACTAAAGAAGCTCTCCATTGTTCAAAAAATTCTACTTTTCATTACCGTATGAAATGTATAGAGAGGCTTATGGAGAATACATATAATACATATAATTATGTAAATATATGTATGTATGTATATATATATATATATATATATATATATATATATATATATATATATATGTATATATATATAAATGTGGGGGTAGAGTCCACCTTGGCATAAAGTGCTGAATGCTGTGGTAGCAGAGCTGAGTATATATAAGTGAAAGAATCAAAGAGGACACATCGATTCTCTGTTACTCTGAGTTTCACACCTAAGCGCTCGTCAGACAGCGCTCAGGTGGAAAGTTCTGTCTGACAAGCGCTTAGGCGCGAAACTCAGAGTAACAGAGAATCGATGCATCCTCTTTGATTCTTTCACTTATTATATATATATATATTGGGGCTTAAGGGTTAAGATAGAAGACAAGAAGAGAACACCTGTTTCCTTGTAATTGTTAATCCCTAATATATGGCAGTTAAAGTTTGGTATAATTATACTTTTTGGTCAACACAACTGTTTATTTATTGAGAAAAAAAAAAATTTAAAAAGGAATACCTCTAACTCTATCTGAATGACATGCTAGTCTATAGTGTGTGGTTATTTTTACCCCAAAAAATTTTAAAAAATTAATAAAATAAAAGTGGCCAAGAAATTTTGGTAAATGAACACTTGCAGGTTGTGCATGAAAATTTTGGAAAAGCAAACCATTCATCTTTTCAAGAAAGAAAGCTGAATTCGTTTTTTCTCTTTCCTTTCTTCTACAGATTAAAACCAGCTAAAGGAGTACAGTTTGATTAGATGCAAAATTCAATTCCATTTGAATAATTTCACAATTTAGTTTTTTCCTCTTACTAGTTAGATTTTTTGAAAGCCAAAAATTTTCAGAAGAGTCCATTTCTTGTCTCTTACTGCAATCAATATGTACAGTAACATTTGTTTATAAGAAATTAAAAACATTGTTTTGTACTGCCCTGACACAACTATTTCCAGAGTATGAATCAATGTGCATTAGGTATAAATGGCACAAAAAATAAAGAAATGAAAGTGAGCTGTCTTCAAATCATTGTATACTTTTGGATTCTTCAATTACTTTGTTTTGCTAAAGTAATGGAATTCATAACTGTTGTTTGTCTTCAATTTTTTGAGTCGTTTTTCTCCCAAAGGTGCTAGTCTAATACTGCCTTGTTACAATTTGATTTTGCTTTCAAGCCAACAAGTTCTTACAACTAAAAAAGGGATAATATAATGAGGAAATTGTCTTGATCTAACTTCAAATTATTGTGGTTCATGACAAATATTTATTTTGTTATCTGTCTGTGATTATGTAAACAATGTTGGCATGTATTTTTGTGTCCACTGTGCAAGTGTAAGAGCCGTAGAAGGGGCATCAAGCCAACTACCTCACCTGCAAGACTAAGCCTTCCTAAAAATAGAATTACAGTTGATTCCTGCCACTAAAAGACAAAAATGAGTCTAGGACAGACACTTTGTGCTCAAAGTTTTTTGTCGTAGAGAGAACTGACTTTATTATGCTTATGTTACTTGAGAGGAAGGAAGAGAAAGCCATGTGTTGAATTTAACCCTGTACACCCCAACAGTACCACCAATATTCATATTCTCCAAACTGTTCTTCCCACATTTCCTATTTTACTGACAAGGAGAATTTGTTCAACAATCAAGAGCTTCTCATATTGGTGATCATTTCCTTTATTCCTGTAGCCTTAATATGTGATTTAGGGGTGATACTGTAAGGAGAATTTAGATGCTAGTCGCTCCAGGGGGTTAAAAGGGTAAGGCAGAGTATTTCTGTGATCATTGAATTTGAAGGGGGATGAACAACAGATTGAATTGTTACTGCGAATGAATGATCCCCTTTGCAGATGTTGGTTGGTCTTAACATACAAGTTAATGTGATGAGAGTGGTCAAATGACATCTGCAAAGGAAATTGTGTACAGCTTTGTCAGATAAACTTGCTGTAGTGAGAATTCATGTGCTGTTCTGCTACTTTTCCAGAGAAGCTGTGGTGGAAGCTGCTGATGGTCATAATACAGAACAAAATGTACACATATCGGTTCTGGGGAATGATCAGACATTAGACATCTACAAATGCATAGATCCAGCATGTGAACATTTCTGCACCAAGACAAACAAGAGATACCATTGCCCTTTGTGCAACAATAAGCCACAGAAACCAGGCCGCATGCGCAGGCATTTTGAAAAGATGCACTCGGGAAAGCAGATTGTTCTGCATGAAGGTGAGAGTAAGTCGTTAACCCTCAACTCATTGTAGTTTGCAGAGAGCAGAATTTGACAGGAATATACCGGTAACTAAGTATAACCAAACAAATGATCAATTCTGTGTTGATTTTATCAGGACACCAAATGCTCCGCTGCAAATTAAGATGTACCAAAGCTAATGGCCGCATAACTGACAATTCACACTACCATTGCTGTCTTTGTGGAAGAGTTCTTGTAAGAAAAGTGCACCTTTACTGCCATCTTCAAGCTCATTCGGTTGGCAGCATGCGTGAAATTGATGAGCTATTAGATGCAAAAGATGATACAGAAGAAGGGCCCATGGAGGATGCAGAAATGGATGAAGATGATGATGAGAACCATACGGCTTTAGATACTTCACAGATCACAGCACTGGAAGGTTCAGAACAAGACAGTGTTGTTGCATTATCTGATGGCACACAGGTAGAATGAGTGATCTGCATTTTTCTGCTAGATAATGCCTTTCTCTGAACCTGATAATGCTTTCTGTTTTAGTGCCTTAATGCTCGAACAGATTGCTTGAGGGATAGAAAAAATAAAATAGAGGCTGCATTGTTAAAGGCAGGTGACCTGATTGCTGAGCAAGTTTCTTCGAGCAAGGAGTGGTTGCTTGTGAAGTTAAAATTGTTAAGCACCTTGAATGCATCCTATCAGTGATACAGTAATAATGAAGGTTTTACATGTGTGTACCACTAACAGTATTTTCTTTCTTTCAAGGTTGTCTTTGTGCAGTCCATTCAGGACAGTGAAACTTTGACAGTTGTTCCACTTGATGAGCCATCTGACACCTTACAACTTACTCAGTCTGTTGCCCAGTCAGATGTCACAACTGTAGTGTCCACTGCTGCTGATTTAAGCACAAACCTTCAGGTGTTAACTTCAGTGTCCTCTGGTCTTGGTAATGAACAGCAGCAACTGCCGCAGGAGCTGACAGTGAAACAAGTGGAAGCTATGTTCAGCCAAGGTAAAATATTTACAGCAAATCTTTTTTGTCTCCTAGCCAGATCATCTCTTAAAACTGTTTAACCTTAACAGCATATAACTTTTTTCAGGTGAGGAAACTAATCAAGATGCTTCAATTACAACAGAAAGCTCCCAAGGCAATCTTCTTAATATTAGTGGGGTAAACACAGACATGTCAGCATATGCTGATCAACCAACAGGGGACATTGACATGGAGCAGAGCACAGAAACAGAGCCTGGCCTGCAAAAACAGTCTGATGAGGAAGCAGTGGAATTTGAACAGTGTCTGCAGGTTACTGATGTCCAGATGTCTCAGGAGAGCTCTGCCACAGGGGTTTCTGGAATGGAACAAAATAATCTTCAACTTTCTCCAGTTGAGTCTTCTTCTGCTTCAGGGCAATTAATTACATGTACTACCACTCCTGGCAATGTGGTGCAGACTTCAACCTCGCAGTCCATAGCGGATCAAGGTTCTTCAAAACTCCTCATGATTAACCCAATGAATAAATCATTGTTTACGGATGATAGTGCTAGTGCATCCCAAAATGATCAGAGAGGAAAAACCGCTCGGCAGGACACTCTTGTGTTGCTTGATGCTACAACAGCACCCAAAGGAGATGATCATGTGTTCAAGGTTCTGCTCAATAACCTTTCTCCTGCTACCAGTTGTTTTTGTCATCCATCTGTTTTAAACGAAAAAAATAATTTAGACATCAGGAGATGTAAGAACACTTACTGTGACTGCAGGTTGTACCATTGTCCTTTGTGCACTTGTTTGCCAAACAAACCAGGGAGAATAAGGGAACACTTTAAAAAAATCCATGCCCAGGATCTCATTGTGAGATACCAAGGTGAGAAAAGTGTTAAAAAATTATAGTTTTTTTTCAGTGTACCAAAAACTTGATATTATAATATTCTCTTCACATTTACTTTCAGTCAGCTGCTAAATGCAAGGTTGTGGCCATGGGTATCTTGAGGTTTCCTCTTTCCAGCCAGCCTCCAAATAGAATATGGCTCCCATGGTTAACAAATCATTATTACCCAGCTGTAAGCCTCATTCAAGACATCTGTCAATATAGCATCGATCATTAGACAGAAAGAAAAGAAGTTTTGGAAGGTTAAGTTGGAGAGAACACAAGCCCAGCAACATTACTCAGGACTGTTGCAAAATAATTGTATACAACCTTCTCCCTGTTTATTTCACAGGTTATCAAATGCTACGATGCAAACTTGGCTGTTCCCGTCCAAGTGGGACCAAAGTGTTTAATTCACACTATCATTGTTGCATTTGTGGTGCAATCTGTATAAGGAAGTCAGGGGTTTATGAGCACATGAGGGTAAACCATGCCATGCAGCCAATTAACAAAGACACTATGTCACAGCAAACCCAGAGAGCAAAGTGTGAAACCATGTCAGCAAAACCAGTGGTTGTTCAAGTTCCCCCAGTTTCAACTGGACCTGCAGGACCTGGGACCCAATTAATTCAAACCACTCAACCCCAGACTCCATCAAGCCAAGGCATGTTCACAGGGACTGGGACCAGTCCACAAACAGTTACTGTTCAGATACCTCAGCAAGGTTATGTGGACGGGCAAGCACAGGCACAAGTGCAGGGGCAACAGCAAGTCGTGATATTGATGCCGCAGCAGGTCAATCCAAACCAAGTGCAATCGCCTTCAGTCCCTGCACAGCAGCCTATTGTTATAGTTATGCCGCAGGCAGGAGGGGGTCAGGTCACCCAGCCTATTGTTGTACCTGTCCCTCAGCCTCCCAGCACTTGAATTCAAAAAGAAATTCCCATAGTGCTTCATGTTTTCAGTTGTAGCTATTAACTTAAGACAAAACTACACACCACAGATGTATTTGACATTGTTTCGTTGTTTTTCTTATTAGTTAAATATATCATAAGTAATATATCATAAGTAATATAACAAGTTGCCATGGGTCTGTTCAGAAAAAAGATCACAGACGACATCAAAATTTGGTAAGAACCAAAAAGTGGCACCATATCTATTACTGAACAGACTCATGACAACATATTTGTTTCACTTAATAAAAAAGCAAAATGTCGTTACTGCGACGATAGCTATGCGTCTTTCCTCTTACAGATCATAAGTAAGAACCAATCAAAATTCATGCATTCATCACCATATTATTTAATAATAACTAAATCATGCTTCAAGAAGCAGTAACACTAACAAAATGTTTCAGCGACATAACTTTATTTTTTTTTCTTTTCACTAAATTTAATTAAGGGTTCTTTTTTTTAAACAAGAGGCTGAAATTAATATATTTAATTTGTAGGGTTTTTCACTTAAAATAAAATTTTAATAAATTATTTGGATATTTTTCTTCTATATTTGTATCTTTCTATCTTTAATCAAGGTCAAACTTGTCTAGCAGGTTTTGAACTCATGTTGTATGTTATTGTCCTCTGTGAAGTGCTTGGATAGAAAACAAAAAGGAGCAATTGTAATGAGCCCAACATAACACCTGTACCATTGGGCACCTGAAAAAGAACAACAACAAAAAAAAGAGAATTGATATTAATCTGATGATTTGTCACCGTTGGGTATCATTGATGTTTAGAATAACAGTTTCACAGTTTGGGAGGAAACTTTTTCTAGAATCATAGTGTTCTGTTCTTGCTTATGACACTGTTCTCTTACAATGTGTGTCAACACCCTGGAGTATTAAATGTATGCCCTATACCAAAATAAGTAGAGCTTTCTTCCTTACTAGATACCATACTGGGAGAACATTGCATTGTACCTTGCCTTGAATGCACTATTGTCAATTTTTTTTTCCACCCTGGGAATTAAGATGGAGGACTGTGCTGAGTAATGACAATTCACTTACCAAAATAAAATTATCTTGGACAAGTTGTCCATATATTGCCCAAAGAAGAGCCACAACAAAGTTTCCTAGACACATGGAAAATGTCATAAATTCTGTACTCTTGTGTCTAATCACATTAGCCTGAAAAAATGAAGGTTAACACAGAATTAAGATACACATTATACTAGTCCAAGAACACAAGACAGTGACCAGAAACCTGGACCTCAAGATGAAGTCCAGCAAGTTCACCATCAGCCACTGTGTCTCAACTGCAGGAGGTAAACCAGTGAGCTATTTACAAGTATTGTCCGGGAGTTCAACCTAGGATTACAGAGAAACCACTCTACTTTATGGTGAGAAATAAGGCTGTAATTCAGAGCCTCACAACCACTAGTCCTAGACTTTCAACACTCCCCCATACTGTGACTGAAGAATATTAGTAACAAATCAACACACTGGAGTGTAAGCTGTACTTTTTTTGCCCAACTTTTTCTAACAAATCAGGGGTGGGGCTTATCTGTGAGAACAAAATAAATAGACACTATTCAATGAAAAACTGTAGGTCTATTAAGCGTGCTAACAAAAGCCTCATGAAGATATACATGAATAGGAATTGATCATTAGTTTAATTTGCAAGCTTGATGGCTCCAAAAAGAGCCATTTTTGTTCATAAGCATAAGCTTATATTTCTTGCTATTGAGTGGTCTTAGACCTGCCTCAAGAGTTAACACAGAACTAAAAAAAACCCAGTATGGTTGTCCAGAATGAATAGATGCTTGGGGGTGCAGCTTAAATGCATGTTATATGGTATAAGTTCATATGAGAAGTATGTTAGTTCTTACCACAGAAGCCAGAGGTGAGCCATATACTGCTACAGTGAAACCACTCGCAATGAATCCAAGATGGAAGACAGCTGTATCAAAGTCAGCAGTGTAGTACTTAACATAAGTCAATAGTGAACATACTCCAAAAAATGAATACATTAATCTCTGAATTAGCAGCTTCTGTGAAAAAAATTGAGAAGTGGAAATAAAGTATAAATAATTTGTAATGCTTTAGAATAATCTTCATCAACCACAATAACAATAAAAAATATTTCAACTGCCATGGACTTTCTTGACTCAATATCTTACAAGTGAGTACAGCAAATAAGTGAGGTATTGTGTTGAACACCATAAGAGAAAATCTACGTCTACAAACAACCATGTATTATTCTGTTTATCATATAAACACCATAGGCCTTTACACATCGAAACAGGCTGGTGGCATACATTATTGTTCTAGATTTTCATTCTTAGCCATGAGAAATGTCATTACTAAAGCCAAAAGTCACTTTTGTTTCTTCTTCTCATGTTTTGGCTTCCAATTCAGCTTTTAGCAAATTTTGAATACCATGGTCTGTGAGTGATACAAAAAAAATTTTTTCTTGATTTTGCTATATCAAGAATATATTTTACCATCCTTTGCATTCTGTTTACAATCATCTACTTACCTTATCTCTTGTATTAATATAATAAAATAGTAGATATGCAGACTGTGTAATCATTCCTAGTATTCCTATGGTGTAAATAGGGGTGTCATCTACTAGGATGCCATACTTTGTCCAAAGAATGGAACTGAAGTTGAAACAAAATGTAAAACAATGGGAATTGATAAAATCATCATGTTTCCAATTTTTTTATCCAAGTCAAGAGGTGCATTCCACATGCAAGGGTTTCATATAAGTCTAATTAGAACAAAGGGGAGCATCTAGATTTGGGACATCTAGATTTGGCACATCTAGATTTGGGACATCTAGATTTGGCACATCTAGATTTGGGACATCTAGATTTGGCACATCTAGATTTGGCACATCTAGATTTGGGACATCTAGATTTGGCACATCTAGATTTGGCACATCTAGATTTGGGACATCTAGATTTGGCACATCTAGATTTGGGACATCTAGATTTGGCACATCTAGATTTGGCACCTGGGTATAGTTAAGAAAATCTCAAAGAGTCTTGCCCCCTCTCTTTGGTGGCCAAGAGGTGTTTCCTTTGGAAAAACTTCAATTACAGCCATGCATTTTCCCTAAGTTTGACAAAGCATTTAAAGTGCTTTGCTGAAGAACACAACACAACAACCTGACCAATTCTCTGACCCAGATCTCCTGACCCATACTTCAGAATGCTGACTGTGAGGCTTCTGCATCTCCCTTAACCCTTTAACCCTTAGGAGTGACCAGCTTCTAATTTCTCCATACAATATCACCCCTGAATCAAACATTAAGGTCACGAGAATCAAGGAAATGATCACCAACTTATAAAGCTCTTGATTTTTAAACAAATTCTCCTTGTCAGCACTTCAGGAAATGTATAGAGAACAGTATGGAGAATATACATACTGATGTTGGGGAGTAAAGGGTTAAAGATTTATTCTATCCATACATTTCTCATTTTAATCCTAATGGAAAGATGCACTGTGGTAAACAATCCCAGAAGCCTTGAGGAGTTAAAAGTCTAAATTAAAGTAGTCAGGACCTCTCTAAACACAAATGTATTTATTACATACCTTAAACATGTTGACAAGAATGGGAAAAAAGTTATGTTCTTTGTACTGCCTTGTTGTTTTATTTTCAAACAGACTTGTCTAGAAAAAGGATGCAAAACTTGATCAATCTTTAACCCTTTAAGTCTCACTGGTGACCTAGAAAGAATTTCTCCTTACATTATCAGTACAATATCAAGCAGACAAGTAATGAGAATAAAGAAAAATATAAATTAGGGGATTATTGGTTGATCCAATTGCAAATTCTCCAAACTAACATCACATGAATTGTATGGCAGACAGTAGGGAGAATTGCCAATGAAATCTTGGGAGTTAAAGGATTAACTGTAGTTTAATTGTACAATTTCAGGAGATTTACAAGCAATAACAAGTACGATGCATACAATATCCTATTAGTTCTAAAATTAGGCCGGTGATAACCATTCACATTTCAGAATTTTGTCATAGTTTTGATTAAAACCATTTACAAACCACTACACACAAACTGAGGGCTACATTTATTTCCTAAGGAAGGAAATTCTCAAAATAGTTCCCTAGCCTCAGCCCAAGAGTTGATTTATAAACTTAACTAACCCTGAGCTATATCTCAAGGTTTTAGATAAAGCTATGTTGCAAATAGTGAGACCGACTAACCATCTCAGTAGAAAAACATCAGAATAAAAGGGGTAATTTTCTAAATAAAGTATGGCATTGTATCAGTGTGCAGTATTACAAAGTAGTTTGCAGTATTACAAAATAGTTTGATTTATCGGTTGGGTTGATAAAGTAAACTGGCCACCATAAGGAGTATCTGAAGCTGGCATTTCAAACATAGTTCCTTCATCATAGCAAATGGTCATTTGCTCTGACTTCTTCACTCTCTCATCATTTTCTCTGATGAAGGGCTAACACTTGAAAAATCATCTTTTGAAACTCTTTACGTTGTTAAATTAACATTATCAACTAAGTTGATAAAACCAAAATCACCATGGCAAAAAAAAACATTCCAGCTTCACAACATTTTCTTTTTTTTTTCAGCCTGCTGCGTAAAATATACTTTTTCGTTTTTAAAATGAAGGATTGGATCTCAAAATTCGCATATTAAAAAAAAAATACGTTCAGTGAAGCGATCCGTACATTGCAGAAAGGAACAACAGGAAGCCTCAATTAAGAGAGACCTAATTTTAATTAAAATACGATCAGCCAATGGTGAGACGACAAATAATCTTTGATACGCGAGCATTACCTTTCACCTAAGAGTTGCTAGGGTAAAAAATAAAGGGAGCCAACAAAAGCTCCTTTCAAAAGCAAAATAGCAACTAAGTTTCTTAATTTTTGGTCTTAAGAAGTTAATTTGAAGGAAAATGAACTGAAGAAAAGATCAAAACGCAGAACAAATGGTTAAATGCGCGGTTCCATGCGTGCCACTGATTGCAAATTTACCAATGTGTTAGAAATTTAGCCTATATTTACTAAAGGATTTTAATTTACTTACATCCCTGTTGAAAGAAGTCCAAACTGGCAAATCGTTGCTGTCCATGATATGTACTGTTTAACATCCATGGGAATCATGTAATCGGCAACATCTTTATGTAACTACGGAGGACAAACTCAGCGAAAGTACCGTTAGTTGCGTTAGGGAAACTGGGAACGACAACACTAGTCCGCATGCAACGCCTGGTTAAAATCTTGTATTTGCAATCGAGTAAAACGCACAGCCAGCGAGTACAGAGGGAAACGATTTTTGGTGAAGAATGTCACAAATGGTTGTCAATGAGGCTAAAAAAGTTCTGCGTCGCGAGTTGAAGAAAAGAATTGCAGCTATGACAGATGAAGCAAAACTAACGGAATCTACTTCGATTGTGAACAAAGTAAATTGGAGCCCTTGTTCATTTGGTTTGTAAGATCTTTGCTGATGTAGACACCGCTGTTGTTCTTGTCCATTGATTAACTGTATTGTGTTATCTCGCAAGCTTCTTCGAATGGAGGAATACAAATCAAGCAAGCGAATCTCAGTCTATCTCAGCATGTCTTCTGAAGTTCAAACCGAAGGAATATTGAAGGTCAGACTTAGGAGAGTCATTTTATTATCTCTTACTTCTCTACCTTCTCAGTTATGATTTACTATATTTCTGCTCTTACCTCTGTTGCAGGAGCTTTTCCAGGCAAAGAAGTAAGTATGATGCCTAAATTTAACTACATGTAGAACCTTTAAGATATGTTAGGTTGGCACTTCCTCTCACAATCGACCAAGGCCAGTCACTATAGATTTCGTCCGGTCAACTCTTTGAATGGCCGAACATTTTGTGCAATTGCTTACACATGTAAAGAAGAGTTTAATTCCGAACTAAGTTAAGGTTTTAAATATGACTGCATCAATTTTCCTGCATTGAGTTGGGATTTTTTTTGTAAAGAGGGGATTAATTGACTATGACGTAATGAATATTTGTCCGGCCAAAAATGGACTGCAAAAGAAAATGACAAGGAATTAGAAAAAAGGAAACAGTTACAAACAGCGACTAACTTCAGGTTTCAAGAAATCCATTTTATTAAAAATGACATGTTTCCACCAAAAATTCTGTTCAAAGTAGTTTGAAATACACACAACAAATGAAATCAGATATGAAGTCTTGAATTATGAGTTCTTATTCCTGTAGAGCTTTTTCTTCTTGGGATTTTCCCATACTCGTTTGTTTGACTGAGACTGACGTCTTGGTGGTAATCTCCAGGAAGCTTCTTCGGCTTCTTTCCATTCTTTATAAGCTTGCCTGTTAGGAAAAATTGTAGTAAAGAAACAAACCCGAGAGAAATTTATTCAAAATGACAAAAACTCTTTTGGAATGGGTCAGTTTAGATAAAAATAAGGATTCAGTTAAAAGAGCGGTGGCAAGCGACTGCACCTTTGAAACGTGCA
Organism: Pocillopora damicornis; assembly: GCF_964200805.1. Classification (NCBI taxonomy): domain Eukaryota; kingdom Metazoa; phylum Cnidaria; class Anthozoa; order Scleractinia; family Pocilloporidae; genus Pocillopora; species Pocillopora damicornis. Next base: position 966,314 of record NC_142678.1, read on the forward strand.
AAAAACGACGGGTAGTTGCATTTTCGCATTTTTTTAAATTTTCATCGGAAAGTAAATTTCGGAATAGTTTGTCAAAAGTCAACGTAAAGAAGGCAGAACAAGTGGTCTTTCGAAAGAGCTGCCGACAACAACGATGTATGAAAGTGTTGAAATACCTCAGTCAAATTTTTTTTGATACGGTGTTTCGTTCTTCTACTCACCATCTTCGCCAGATCGACTTCACAGGCCACGAAATCAACATGTACACAGCCAGCACAACACAGTTCATTACCAATACGACAGAGATCGTGTAACCAGTTTCACGCCAGGTCGAGACAATAATGTGGCTTTTAATTCTGAGAAGATGGTCTGTTAAGAAAGTAAACAAAAAAATGACATTAAAGAAATTTAAGCTTGATTCGGCCATCTCTCGATTATACAGGAATATTTCCAAGGATTTTCACACAGTCCGCAGGGATATCTCTCACAAGGCTTTCGACTCACCGTGAATGTATTCATTGTAAAACTTGATGAAAAGTGAAAACGTCTCCAAAACGTTCTCAAGCGCAGGTTCAAGTGGTTTACCGTTCCTTTTAATCGTTTTCCATGACCAATCGATCAACCGTTTCGCTTCCCCCCATGCCCACTCGGCCCACTGTTTTGAACCAATCCATGCCTTCTTAGTTAACCATGAAGCATTTTCCTTTGAGACGCCGTTCAACCACTCAATCTGATCCCAAATCCATTTCGTTCCGTTCCAAGCACATGCGGCCAACCATTCAGCACAGACCCAGTACCTCTCAGCCACCCATAAGCCTCCATGGTAAACACATTCATCTGCCCACATCATCGTTGCAAAAATCCATTCTGCCAACCTTTTGAGTCTGTTCCAGATTTCTCCGACGCAATCCGTCAATCCTTTCCAAATTCTACCGACCCACTCCAACGTTCCTTTCCAAATGTTACGAGTCAAATCGATCAACCATTTCAATGCATTCCAAATGTTCTTAGCAGTTGTTCCAACGCCGTTAGAACACATTTTCCAAGCTTCAACCACTGTTGTCACCATAAAGCTCCATGTGTTTTTTACCATCGTCCCCACACGAGCGATTAGTCCTAGTTCTTTCCGTTTGTATTCTTGGTAATCAGAACATGTCATATTCTCAGGGTACTCCGGTAGTTCTTTGCACTTGAGAATCTGAGAGATATAAATGGGCGAAAAACAATATAGCCACCATAGATGTCTAAGATTGTTTTCAACTGTATATCTCTTGGCTCTTTTTTGACTAGAAACTCACGAGAAAAACAGTAGAAAGCCTTATCATGGAGAAACGCAGTATTTGTCGATGGCAAACCATATTGCAAAAGAAATTTAAGCGATTGTCATTTTAAATACCTTTCCAAGGTTTGGTGGATCGTTCCCAAAAGGTGGACCGTTCAAATCTTGAGAGCCTTTTTTGCCGGGAAAAACAAGTTTCATATCCAGATCCAGTGACGACATTTGAATCCTTATCACATATTCCTACCAGGAGGAAAGGAACGACATGTTAGATTACGTTCAGGCTATTAGGTGTTATTACGGATTTTGATCGTTAGTTACCGAAAAAATCAACGATGATCAAAATAATAATTTTTCTTGAATTTAATCGTCTACATCAGAAAAAAAAAGGTTTAATTTTCGCCCTTCATTTCTGTAAACAACTTCATGTAAAATGTACTTCAGCTCTCCAAGACAGATGAACTCGTAGCATTTGCCGATGTTGTTCTTAAATATACCGACCAACCTTTCCGTTCCAAGTTCCGACTACGGAGGTGTCTCCGTTGAAATCTTCGAACGGAAGTTTTTGCCATTCAATGGCTTGAAAATCATCTAGTGTAAAAAGGTAATAGCATCAGTATTGCCATTATTTTGTAACTACTTTTTTTAAAGTAATACCCAGTATAAATACATATATGAATAGGAACTTTTTTACTAATCGACACCAAAAGGTTTGGGTAGAAAAAAAGGATTGTGAGAGGAAACGAAAAAAAGTAATCGTCGAAGCGCGCGCCTCAGTGAAAAGAAAAAAAATGCACCTTGCTCCGGGCGCACGCGCCTAAAATTAGCGAAGGCAACCATGGCAACTCAAAACTTGTTTATTCTCCCGAAAAAGGGTGAAAAGTTGCAAAATGCCCCGTCGGCAAAGCACTCATTTTGTTTTGGAGAATTTTGAAGAATGTCACTTTTAGCAAATGAAACCCGATAGAACCGTAAGTCGTTGGGAAACGTTTTTGGTTTGATAAGAAGGTTAAAAGCGTTTCATTACATTTTCTGGTCCAAATGGTCGTGTGCCGGGAAAAAGCAGAACTTTTGGAAACCTTTGAAATTTCTTTAAAACAGAGCTGAAACCTACCTTCGTGTCTTGTAGCTGGTGTAACCGCTGTTAATTGGAGCACAATTGCCAACGCAGCGATCAAAATCACAATCCTCCTCATTGTTGTGGCGCGCTTTTTCTCACAAAAAAAACCCGCACAGCTTCGTTCCGAGATAAAGAGCGTAGTGATGGTTTGACGTCACAACACCGTTAATGACGCAGTGTGCGCGAGACAAGGCAGCGAATGTTGGTCCCAGGCTCCTGCTTGTTTTTTGACTGAAAACACGCTCTTTTTGGTTTTCGGAAATTGGTTCCGTTTCCTTCAAAATTGGAGGGAAAAGAAAATCATGCTCAAAATGAAATCACAGGGCATCTCTCTGAGATTATGTAATTCGATAAACAGCCTACTTTTTTATTTTTATTTTTTAAAAATTTTTTTTCAGGGAATGTTTTATTCCTCGATATATTGGCCTAAACATGGACATGGTTAAACTTCACTCCATGGAAGACATGATGTCCTTACCAGTTACTTCCTGGAATATACAACAACCTGCAGGTGAATTCTAAATACTTAATATTTACAACTTATTCGATGGTTTGACGTATAACACGCGCGGACATTTAGCGAGTTGCGTAGTATTTTAGAATTACATTTTTTAGTATTTTGGCGTCTAGTTTCCCCTATGACTTTATCTTAGCATCGTATCGATCGTATAAGGTTTGCGCGAAAGACGAAAACAACACAAAAGAAACCATTAAAGCGTTCTTTACGACCACAAAAATAATCTGTCGCACTCTAAGTTTGTTACTTTAAAAGTCAAGCCCGAAAAACGATAAAAAAGAAAATTTGGATCATTTAGTGAGGCTATTTTGCTCTCCGTTTGTATTTTCGCCCTGTTCTACTGAGAAATACCGTTGCATATTTTGTGCGTTCCGTTGCCCTAATTTGGTAAAATGCGCAATTGTGAAATATTACTTTTCAGTACTTATACGGCTCTGCTCCAATACTGCTCCAGTCTAATTAACCTACCTGTGACAATGTAACAACTTTACTGATCTAATATGACATGGAGTACTGTTTCAATATTGTCCAGTGTTTAAGCAGAGCAAAGTCGCTTCGTTTTGGGATTGATTTTTTTCATGGTCCTTTTCTTGTTCAGAGGATGATGAAAGAGAAGAAGCCATCTCTTCAGGGGGACTGGATCTTATCGTTGTTCCAGGACTTGGTTTCACAAAGGTCTGCATTTAAATACCAGTGATGATGCTAATTTTTTGTTTAAAGGGTTGGATATACAACTGTAGAGTAATGCGTGAATCAGACCAAGTGCTCTATACAGCTGCTTTATTGGAATACTAATAGCGGAGCTCGCAGAGCGCAGCCCCATAATTATACAAAATAGTAATAACCCATCAAGCCGAAAAAATTTGGATGTACGACCGTACGACCGCACAAAGTGCTACTTTTAACATGCGTGGTCAATTGTACCGCGGGCACGCCAAAGCCACGGCTTTGATCAGTAGTTTAGTGGTCAGTGCACTGGGCTCCGAGTCGGACGACCCGGGTTCTAGTCCTGGCCGGGGCAAGGCGTTGTGCCCTCGAGACGTGCGGGAAAAAAAATGCGAGCTCCGCTTTTAGGCTTGGCTAAATCTATATATTAAACTTGATTATATACAATGATATATATAAGGATAATCACGTGACGGCGGTTAAGGGTGTGCTAGACAATGAATACAGATTATCTTATATCTAAAGTAGTTATCAAAATATGGGAACAAACACTACAAGTGATAATAATAATAATAATGATAACAGTAATGATAAAGTGATGATAGTAATGATAATGAAGATTACAGTGACATGGACGATAATGGTGATAATTTAAATGATGATAATGATGACGACAATAATAAAGATAGTGAAAGATAACTTTAGTAACCATAATGCAATATAACAATCAATCAATAATCAAAGTCAACAGATTTTTAAAGATATTTTATGTTATTTTCCTTAGCAAACATATTAGTAATGTATTTATATTTAAAATTTTATTGTTATCGACATATGTAAAAAAAATATAGAATTATACATTCCATTATAAATAGATTTTAGCGCTTGAAACGAAGATACCATTATTGAATCAATAATCATAATTGTTGTAAAAATGATAAATAATATTCATGATGATAATGATAATACGTACTGTAGTAACAATATTCAAGTTAAAGTATTTTTTGCGTATTAATTTGAACTCTTTTGGAAACAATTCTTTGAGGAACTATTTTGCCAAGTAATTGGGAAGTAGTCATTCCTCTAACTGAGAATAATCTTAGAATTCCAACCCTCCTCTTTGATTACTTCAAGAAAATGAATTCTAGATGACGTAAGGTGTGCGTTAGCTTATGTAGCGTATCCATGTCTGCTTGGTAGTGTAATGCCAATGTCGCTAACGGTTTGGTTTCCATTGCATTTCTTTTTCATAGAATGGCCTCCGTCTTGGCAGAGGAAAGGTAACCATTGACAACGTAGACCTAGAAATTATAAGTTGTTTTGAGTTATTAAGTGTTATTTGTGTAAACTGTTTCGATTTTGTTCTGTTAGGGTTATTATGACTCGTACATCATGAAGTGCATTCAAACGTGCCAAAAGAAGCCGCTTTTGATCGGTAAGAGTTATTTTTTTCTTCATTTTTTTCACCTCGCCTCGGTTTGGACTGTATGCATAACGAAGTCACTATCAATGCGCTTGGTCCTGAAGAGCTATCATAGTATTTTTATATTGTATCTCTTTCCGCGTATCTTTCATTTTCCACTTTCTTCTCCAGGTTTGGCTTTTAGTTCTCAGATCTGCGACGACCTACCAGTCACAGAAAGAGACATGCCTTTGGATCATGTGATCACAAGTGAACCAGATTAGAAAATTGGCGAATTCAGAGTAATAATATTAAAGGGGAAAATAAACTAATCAAGAAAGAAAAAATGAAAATGTCACTCTCGAGAACTACATTACACAAACGCTGGTAATTTTCTTATTTTGAAAAGCTGATCAAAGACAGGCTTGCAAAAGTTGTCAATACAATGACAGTCAGTGACAGTGTCGCCATTCGGGACACAAAAGACGATTTGGCACACATGTTTAGTATTCTATTCAAGGGTTTGTGGATGTATTTCACTTAACTAATGTTTTAAATTGGAGCAGCCATTTCTAAGTGTCGCGACCCAAAATGTCGCAAATTGAACACCTGTGCAGCCGATAAATTTCATATTCTCTTTTTGTAATAGACAAACAACTAACCTAGGCGTGCAGTGAGAAGTACGCATGCGGATACCTTTCGTAGTGCGTTTTCTGATTCCACGCTTCCAAAGTGTTTGATTTTTCTACCAACGTGGCGCTATTAATTTCATAGTTCGGAAATGTATTAACCACATGCCATTAAGAAAAACAGATGAATAGAATGGAAAATAAATTAAAATGATGCAGCTGAATTGTGGTGTAATTTAAAATTTAATCGGTGTACTAGTAATAAGGACACTTGGTATTTCCTATGTTGAGCAAGAAATCCAGAAATTATAAAAAAAGAGAATTATGACTGCAATATTCTGTGGCAAAATACACGAAAAAGTGTTTTTAAACAGCTCTTTGAAGTTGCATATTCCATTAGATGTTATCGCAAAGTTGTTTTTACGATCGAAACTGAAGACAAATGGAAACAAAAATTCTTCAAATTATGGGTTTAATTTTTCTTTTTTAAAGGAGTATGACATGACACAAAAAATATACGACTTATTTTATCTGTTTTCTCGATTTCTATTCTTTATTGATAAAATTGAAACAAAAATCCTTTCTATTTATGAAATAATAACACACCAAAAATGCCCCTTGACGCTCATGGAAAATTATTTTAGAGTTAATTAAGTGTGTGTGACGTCGTTATTGTAAAGATATTAATTATACATAACTCGCTAGGCCAAACTGTTGGTCTGTTTTCAACAGCACGAGAAATGTTTTTGCATCAATTCGAGGAGTTTGGCAGCAGATAGACGAAACGAAATGGAAGATATTCGAACGGCCATGTGGTAATCCACGCTTTTTGATAACGCTATGTTTTGAATGTAAGTGAATTTGGAATCAAAACTGTTTTTCTTGGCGATTGAATCGTAAATATTAGAATTTCCTGTTACATTTTCTCGTTCTGTTTATTCCGTTTTATCACAGTTCTGTCCTTTCGAAGATAAAACTGATCCGACATTCAATTATCAAGGGCGCGAAGCTAATGTTAGGGATAAAACCGGCGCTAAGCATTGAAATGTGGCTTTAAAGTCGCGGAAAGATCGGCGAGAAAAGCAAAATAATAGTTCCCAAGTGACTTTAGTCTGAACAAGTCAGAATTGCAGGTTTCAAAGCGCGAAATCTCTACAGCTAGATAGCTGAATCCCTTATGATTTTCCAATCTTTAAACCTGAATTTCTGTACCTCCATTCCATAGTTTAGCTCGCATAAAAGGCGTTCGCCCGCGTTTCCCATTTACGTTAAAACGCACTTATTTCTCCAACTCCCCGCAGTTCTGCAGAATATGCTTTCTTGATGATGAATTCGCATACCCTGGCAATTAGCTTGTTGACTTAGCGGTTCCAGAAAAAATGCTGGCTTTTTCCAGTTTATTTTGACTGCATACTAAACAAATGCAGGCTAGTTTATTTCTAAATTCATACATTCGTCTTTGAAGACATGGGCGAGAAGAAAATTATATTTAAACTAAGACACCCTAAAGGGCATTCGCAAAATATCACCAGCTTAGCTATGTACATCTTCCTCTTTGAAAATATTTTTCCTTGGAATAATCTGTACAAAAGTGGCAAATTCTGACTGAATTAAGAAGATGTTCTATAAAGCAGCCGTAAATTTGCAATAAACATTTTAATTTCTCCGTTTGCTTTTCACGCGCAGGTTGAGTTTCACAAACAGCTGTTTATATAAAGTTTCATAAAACATTAACAGTCAGAACAGCTTCCAAAAAAAATTACTGTTTAGGTAATTAAAATAAGAATTATTTATTTACATGGTTAAACCATTAAGTGTGCATTTTGTTTCAGATAACGGGCAGCCCCTCCTCAGCGGTGAAGTCCGTCACGTGAGTAATAAAGTAATTGGAAAAAAATTAATTTGAGGCTACTAGTTCCGGAGTTCCGCACGGCACCCTAACATCAACTTAATATTTTTTCACTGATTTTTTTCACTCGTGCGACGGACTTCGCCGTCTGCTTGTGGTCTTGCTTTGTTTCTATTGGGGCGTAATGCCAATATCAGAGGTTTTTTTCTTGGATTTGATCCACAGAAATAGCAATTCCTCGGCCCTGTATCTGTGACGGGAATCAAAGCGACCACCTTGCGATGTCTTCAGTTGGAAGTACTTTTTTAAAGAGGGCTCTTTTGTTTTTAGTGTTCGGATTTGTAAATGCTGCAATTTTTACTCTTATCGAGAGGCGTGGAGAAAATTACAAGACCACCTCAGATAGAATGTTAGACCAACTGAGGAAGAATTTTACGAAACACCACAACTTCTCGGACGAAGAATTCGAGTATTTTACAATGGCCTCATATAACGCCGTTCGCACGGGTTTGTCTTTGGACTGGACCTATTTTAGGGCTGTGGATTTCACGTACACAGCGATGACCACAATTGGTGAGTCTCTGATCCTTGACAAAGCTATTTTTCTCTCAGCTTCTGGTAAAAAGGATCAGTCCGCCCTATTTTGACAAGTTTATCCTTGTTAAATTATTCGCCTTGTTAGAGATAAACTTTAGTTTTTCCATTGACAAAATCGTTGAAAAAACACCAACACGCTATGAGTTTTTTAACAAGGAGAGCGCTCAAGGAAAGAAATGACAGCGACAAAATTAGCTTAGAAGTGTAAATGACTTTGCTTGAAAAGCTCTTTTCAACTAGACTACAAAGACTTCATGTGAAATTTGATTCCAAAAAATTGTAAGTAACCTAATCCTTTAAATACCTTCACTCTTGGACAACTGTTCGCTTCTCTGAAAAATAATGTCCGGAAAACTAATAGAGCGTAACTTAGCACCAAAAGGAGGCTATTTTTAAATACCGGAGATAATGTTATTCTCCACTTTAAACCAACCTCGACCAATAACTTTCGTTTTCCCGCGCATCATGCCATTTGAGTTCTAATTGGCTCTTGCGACATTTCCTCTGTTTTCTTCGGCTGTCGTGGTTTTTGTGTCGACCGCGACCAATAACTTGCGTTTTCCCGCGATTCATGCCATTTGAGTTCTTATTGGCTCTTGTGACATTTCCTTTGTTTTCTTTGGCTGTCGTGGTTTTTTGTGTCGACCGCGACCAATAACTTGCGTTTTCCAGCGCTTCATGCCATTTGAGTTCTTAATGGCTCCTTGAGACATTCCTTTGTTTCTTTGGCTGTCATGGTTTTACGATGCCTCCCTTTTTTCAGACCTTTCAGAAATGATTGGGGGCCACCTGTGCCGTAGCAATTATGGGTACGTGTAATTGTTATCATACATAACTTTTTTATATTATTATTCTTGCAGGTTACGGTCGTCTAACTCCTATCACCACATACGGGAAACTGTTCTGCGTCGTTTTTTGTATGTTTGGAATTCCACTATGTCTGCTGACTCTAAAATCTGCGGGCGAACTTATTTCAACATTTCTAACTTGTGTGATAACTCACGTGGAGATTAAAGTTCTTAAAACAAAAAGAGTAAAACACCTTGAGATTAAACGCGCTGTACTCGCGTTTAATTTAATGGCAATGTATCTCTCGTTCACTGCAGTCACACAAGTGATGCAGGAACACTGGACATTCGTGGATGCTTTTTACGCCTCGTTTGTAGCATTTTCTACTGTCGGTTTTGGAGATTATGTTCTTTTTGAAAGTGTTACAGGGCAAGGCAAAAACGGAGCTGCAAGCACGTTTTTTCACGTGTTTGCAACTTTCCCGGCGCTTTTTGGACTGGGGATTGTGGCTTGTGTGATCAACTGTGTTTTAGATGTTGTTGAGAAGAACCGTTTACACATTAGTGATGGTAGACCAGGGAGAAGGAAAAATGGAGAGTTGGTAAAACTTCTATCTTTTAGTAAACTGGAAGAAGGTAGACGCTGCAGAAGGTCTCATAGTGTATGAAAGCACATCATAGATTCTTTTAGAGTTTTAATTAAAGAATACTTTGAAAAAGACTATTTTACCCAGATAACGTGTTTTGAAAGCTTGGGCAGTTTTCATGATCGACCGAGCCGGCTTAATCGTCGCTAGTCGGAGCTGATCAACACGATTAGGAACCAGTTTTAATTTATCACCTAAGGGGGGGGGGGGGGGGAGAAGTTTGGGAGGATCACATGGTTTTCAGGGAGAACGAATGATGTTGCAGATCCCTAAGGGCGATAAGTAATGATCGGTCCACTATGTTTAAACACTCCGTCGGATGATCGGGTAGATCACGTTCGTTGGGAAGTCGTCACGATCATGCGTACTTCGGATACTGTCGCGATTGTCCGCTTGGGAGTCGTTGGAGGCCATTGAGGTGGTGTTTGAAACCCCACCCGTTTTCTGTACCTCCTCCTCCCCCGAAGGTAATTCTCTAATGTTTAGACTATTTAGATGATCTTGTCAATAAAATATAATTCAGAGCATGCATCCGCACCTGGAGCTCGCTATTCGTGTGACAAGATGACATTCATAGAGGAAACATTGGGAAATTATGGTAGAGGTTTATGCTTGGTCTTAGAAAGTGACGCCCCCCCCCCCCCTCCCCATGTTTCTCATACTCTCAACTGCCTTGATGGGAGAAACTTGTCTCGCCCTTTCTTTCACGTCGTTCCTCCCTCACTGATTTTGTTCCAATTATTTCACTCATGTATTGGTGGCAAACTGATCATAGCAACTGATGGTACGCCCACTCACTCTTATGAGCATGTCTGTGTGTATAAAGCTAAGATACCCATTCACTTTGAGTTACCCCTACACCAGTTTGATTTTAACCGCGCCTCCTGAAGCAAAGATTTTGCACGCGCCTAGCGCGCGGTCAAATGGAGGGCGCTCGCAAGAGTTCTGGGTAATTGAGGAGCCTTTTGTTCGAATCTGTAATGGAATGATTACAGAAGTCTGTACTGTTCTGGAAAAAGACGTCCCGCTAATTAATAAGAAATTACAACGGATAAATCTTTTTCTAGAGATGAAGTAAACTTTACGTTGGCATCGATCAAAGTGACGGAGGATTGCGCTATCTGACGGATTGTTAGAAATTGGGTCAACATGGAATACTTAATTAACTGCCGTTTTACAATACTTTGAGACTTCCTGATCTGTTTGTGCGGTCTTTGATGTAGAACAGAAACTTTTTGTTTGGAAATGGAAAGAGTACTGAACATTCGCAGACCACCGGAACAGAGCCAAAATGGATTATCGAGAGCTTCAAAAATATTTCTCGGCTGTGACATTTTCCAAGGTAAAGTTTGTATTTCACAATCTGACGTTCGATCGAGTTTATCAAATTTTCAGCTTACATGGATGGCTGAAGATCAAAACATCCCCATGGTCCATTTACTACGCTACTGTATTTTTATTTTTGGGATCTTATTTAAGTCTGTCGCCAACTAAGCAAATTTGCTACAAGTACACGCTTGCGATGTATCACAGCGCAAGGATCTTTACTTCAGTAAACAGAGTCTGATGTGACCCTAAAGATGTTGCTGCGTGTTTAACCTCATGGGGCTAATTTAACCGGATTGATCGTGAAAACCTGATTACGCCTGATAAAAATTTTCCCCTAAGCACTTGAAAAATGTCCACTTTCTCTGGTGTCGCATCGAAAGCTCTAATGGTACAAACGATTATGATTTTAACTAAGATCCTTAAAGCAAACAAAAGGGTATCCTTGAAGAATCAATGGAAACCGCTTGAACGCTTACACCGGAGGTTATTTATAAGAAGTTTCTTAAAGAGTTACGAAAAATTTATTTGTCATTGAACTTTGAGCTTGGTTGAAAAAAGGGAATACGAAGCATCGTGTCGCACGTAGCCTATGGATATTTGTGTCGGGAATTACGAATTACGATTAATGGTTAACTTTAGGAACCTGTTACATCGATGAACTATCGAGTTGGAGTTTAGCTATATTTCAATTTCTTGTTTTGTAAGTTATTGATGCTGGAGAAAAATACCCGATTGTTCTTTGTCTTTTTTTTCAATTTTTATTCACAAGAATTGTTCTCCAGGTTTTGCTTCAACGCATTCAGCTGATTAACTGTAACCTGAACAATATTTGTTTCTGGGCAGCCGCCAATTTATTCTCTGTGGCCGTGATTAGTTGTATAGTTCAATTGTGAAATTGTGTAAGGTCAAGTTTGACAATTTTTCAGTTTCTTCTAAATTGCCATGACAAGAGCTAATTCCCGGCAAAATATTGAATAAAATCATATGACAATAAAGAGGGCAGGTGATGTTTACATTATTTCCATAGAGCTGAAATTAATATTTTTAATGACTAGTTGGGTGGTTAATTAAACACACTGATCATAGGGGCAGATCTACTTTGAAAAAAAAAAACTCGATTACGGTGATGTTTTTTGATGACTTAATTTTTAGGTCATAACAATTTCTGTTTCATGTTATGATTAAGTCAACCATTAGGTTGCCAACAGTTTCACTTGCTTTGTTATTGCATCTGTGTCCTAATTTAAATTTTTTTGGTGCTAGTCAAGAGGCAGGTGTATTTTAGACTTGAATGAAAAGTGTTAATATTTTTCCAAGCTCGTTTAGTAAGCTAAATTTTATTGACTTTGGACAAAATTCCCAAATTAAAAGGTAAATTGCATGCTGAGAACCAAGTTTAAAATTTGTTTTGGCAAATTACGTGAAATTATATGAAAATTCTGTGAAAAAAGAAAGCTATTTTTTTTCATTGCCTGTGATTAGGAAAAAAGGAAGATCTTTCATGCAATTTTGATATTAAGAAGCTGTAATCAGGAGATGTTATTTTTTAATATAATTTATTATGTTTGGCACAAACTCGTAATAACAAGTATTTCATGACAAGTTAGCCAACCTTTTAGCTTTCAACAGTTTATGAAATAATGAAGGCTGGAAAGATTTCCCAAAAAATCTTGAATCACCACTTTATTGTTAGAGTTCAGTGACAATTATCAAACTATTTTCAATACTATTCACAATTATTTTGTGGATTTCTGCAATTTGTAATTAAATTTTGGGTCAAAATATGTCCTGAGGTTTGTTTTTGGTACTGAATTAATTAAAAATTTTTGGGAATTAATCTTCGGAGTTTTACTTGACAAGAATTGGCAGCTCTAACTAGAGAAGGAAGTTATTTTGGAAGAGATGTACGAGGTCAACCACTTTGGGGGAGGGGTGGGTAAAAGAAGAGAAGACCCTGATCAGCCACGTGCTAATTATCTCTTAGGACGAAAATGTCTATATTGCAAAATATATTTACTATTTTACAGAGTCAGTCACTGGAATTTCAGTTTTTTTGTCATAATATTTAAGAGCATATATGTCTTGTGATAAATCCATACTTATCTATTTCAATTTATCATTCTCACTTTTTTTTGCAATGTTTGTAGTCGTTGCTGTTGTGGTATTTCAAGGTTTGATGATAGCTCTCGGAGACTTCAGTGCATATAATAATACTGAGGTGTGTATGAATAAGTGTAGATCAGCATTCAGTTGAAAGGATGGATGGAATTAACCAAAGGGAATTTTGAAATGATATCAAACTCTCCTTAGTCCAAGTTAATGAACTAGAGGTCAGGGGCCCATTTCTTAAAAGTCCCAGTAACTTAACCCTTTAACTCCCATGAGTGACCAAGACAGAACTTCTTCTTACTATATCTTACAATATCAAGCAGACAAGTGATGAGAATAAAGAAAAATATCAATTATGGGATTACTAATTGATCCAATACCAAATTCTCCAAACTAACATAATGAGAATCATTTGACAGACAGTAAGGAGAATTACTAATGAGATCTTGGGAGTTAAAGGGTTAACAGGAACAAAACCATATTTTAAAATCAAAATTGGATCAATAGAGAAGCAGTTTGTGGCTTCTCAACCTGTCCATTTTGTTTCTTTAGCTGATAGTTTTTTGTATTGTTTTCAAAACCCCCATCTGAAATAAAATAAGAACAGTTTCATGGGCCTGTTAAGTTACCAGTACTTTCAAGAAAAGGGCCTAGGTCACAGTTGTTTGAAGTGTGGACAATGCCATCCACCAGATAAATCTTTTAATCCTCTGGATACCAGAGTAGGTTTTGTGAACACCTATCTGATGGATAATGTTTTATCCATTGAATAATGTTATTATCCCTTTGAACCCCAGGGCCTTGAAACATTGTGTAAGCAGATAACTCTGATTTGTCTTGCATGAAGCTGAAGAAAATCTAACTGTTCTTTGTTTCTGTGTTACAGCACCCTGGAATGGGACCTGGGAGAAGGATTTATATGGCCATATACATGGGTGCTGTTGTGTACACATGTTTTTTGTGTTTATTCGCAGTAAGTCATTGGAGGATTTTCTGTTGTGTTTGGTTACCTTCGAGAAAAAGTAGTCAGTTGTTACGTAACAGAATGTTCAATAATTTCCTTTCTTTGACAGGTCAAAAGACAGAACTTTATGGAAATTATAGCATTTGACTTGCAGAACTTTGCCTTCGTTACTTATAGTTTCATTCAGTGTAAGTCGTGGGCCTTTCCTTTTTTTCCTTTTGTGTGGCTGAACCCTTTTACTTCCTGAAGTATAAACTTGTAACTTCTCCCTACAACAACCATACATTATCTTACTAACAGGTAATGAGAATACTCAAACTCATCAGGCAGAAGTTAACTTGATCTAGCACCAAATTCTTGTAACTTATTTACAAGAAAATGTGTAGCAGCTACAGGGGAGAATTAACAATCAGATGTTGGCAGTTGTAGGGTTTAAGGGAATAGTTAAGTTTTTTAAAAGGCAAGATATGAAAAAGTTTCTGCTTTAACAACCCTTGTATTTTTTTTTGTCATCGTAAGTTATTTTTTTAACAATAATATTCTGCTTTTCAATCATTTTATTTGAGTTTTGCACTCAGTCAAACAAATCCTCAGATTTCTCATTCCCTATCTCTAAAACAAAACTGTTTTTCTAAAAGAAAAAATCTGATAGCTATTTTATTTTTGTTTTTTTTGTTTTTTTCAGTATATCATGTTAGATTCAAGACATACAATGGATTAAGAACAAGTAAAAATGATGCCCTTCCAAAAATTGTTTTAGCAAATGTAAGTCTGCAGGTCTTTTTGTTTCCAAGTTTATTTCAATTTGTGTCTACACCTCTGATTAACAATCCTCTGCACCCATAGCAGGCCTTCTCTGTATGCATTGCAGGCCTATCATCACCAACATTACCTTCTTATCAATGGAATAACTTGTTTTAAATCAAATTTTTTAAATGGATTTTCATTCCAAATATCCTTTTTTCAGGCCAGTGCTCTTCTGTTGCTCAATGTTGTATTTACATACCTCTCATACAAGCTGTACATGGAGTTTGGATGGAAAATCTATAAGAGAGTTCGTTTCAACATCAGGCTCAGAGGTAAGAGTTTTTACTGAATTATTTTACTAATTTTACTGAAAAAATTTTACTTAATTTACTTAATAGCTTGTATGCTGGATTCAAAAGGAATAGATTCGGCTTCATACACAAGTGGAGTCATTATGTTGTGTTCTTAGATAAAATACTTAACCCTTTCACTCCCATGAGTGACCAAGACCGAATTTCTCCTTACAAAGTCAATACAATATCAATCAGATAAGTGTTGAGAATAAAGAAAATATCAATTTGTGGTTAACTAGTTGATCCAACACTAAATTCTCTGAACTAACATGATAAGAATTGTATGGTTGACAGAGAGGAGAATTAAAAATTTTATCTGGGAGTTAAAGGGTTAACTCTCAGTGCCTCTCTCCACCCAGGAATGTAAATTGGTTCAAGAGAAGTGTATAAAGGAATTTGTGATGAAATATAAAGGGGGGGGGGGGGAGGGGAGGTAACCTGCCTAGGATGAGCATCCTATGGGGGGAGGGTTAAGAGTAATAATACTCCCTTTCACATTACGTTAGGGAAACCAAGATAATCATGGCTAGATAGCCATTGAGGCTTACAGGCTGACTTTACCCTCTACAACCACTGCTAAATATTTGTAATCGTTTTTTACTGGTTCCAGTAGCAACCCACAAGAAATTGTGTCTTCCTGTGTCAGTTGCATTCTTAATCTTAATTGTGTTGAACTCTATCCTATGAATGCTTTTCTATTTGAACAGGAATTTATCAAATCTATGAAGTGTTATCTTGCCTTTTGAAAATGGAGGTTCTGTATTGGGTGAGTGAGTCTAAACCCTTTCACTTCTTAGATGTAGGTATTGATTCTCCACATGACCTTTCATATCTTTCTAATAATTTTAGATCTGAGAATTTGATAAGAAATCAAGAAAAGGTGGACAAAGATGACATTACTTTTTTTAGCAGACTTCCTCCCTACTTTCACGCCTCACCCTTTGTGATCTCCTCGCACTTGCCTTGCATTTACTACAACTTACCTGTAAAATGCATTAAAAAGGATCCTTGGTTTGCATTATAATGATTCAATATGTATCTCTTTTTTCCTTCAAATAGGGAATGTTTGCCATTGTTCACAGTCTGGTTCTATTGCGTGACTCACATAACATCCTCTATGTTATGAGCATGACATTTATACCATTAACATTTATATATGCTGGTATAGGTTATTACGCGGTGAGTGAAATACAATGTTATATATCACATATAAATCTAGTAACAGCCTACCTCATCATAGAACTCTCTGAAGTTCATTTTGTGGCAGAGTATCTAAGAGCACTGGATCTGAAGTTCATTGGCAGGATTCGTTATTGGGAATCAGATTTTTTTTTCTTTGTTCCACACTCAAGACTAGAAGGATTACATATTTCTTACATTTTTGTATTTCTTTAACCCTTTACACCCTATCATCAGTATGCATATTCTCCATACTGTTCTCTGTACATTTCCTAAGGTGCTGACAAGGAGAATTTGCTTATCAATCAAGAGCCTCTTTAATTGGTGATCATTTCCTATTGTAAGGAGAATTAGATGGTAATCACTCTTAGGGGTCATAGGATTAAGTTCTGTGGTAGAGCATCAGAGTATGGACTTTGAAAGTCTGGATTACGATTGTTGTAAGAACTCAGATTTTGTCTCTGTCCCACACTTGTCCCACATATAAGAAGGGGAACCTTTTTTTTTTTTTTTTGCATTGGAGTTCTTCCTAAAGATCATTCTTTTCAAGTGTTGATGACACTCACATAAATTATTTGTTAAAGTATATATTTAGGTTGATGTACTCTAACTTGTTTTTTGTTAACAGGTACGCCATGAGAACAGAGCGCTTATGCTATTTTTCCTGACTTGGACACTGGGTGGGATTGGTTACTTTTTGTATAAACTTTATGGGTAAGTATGGGAATGGTGGATGGTGCAGGGATGAGAGTGCTTACTTAACACCACTGTGATTGGAGTTTGTCATTCCCAAACCTGGAATCGCATAATGTTGGTTCTCATTCTTGCCCCAAGGTTTTTTTTTTAATCTGGTTCTCTTGTTTTCCTCCACCAACAAACTCAACACTCCAAATGCCAAAAAGTCTGGGAATACTGGATATAGCCTGCGGTTGAGGTTAATATTGGTTCCCATCGTTGTTTTTAGGGTTTTTCTCCCAGCTCTCAATGTCCCATTTCATTCTGATCTGGAAAACAGTAGACAAAGAGCCACCTGATAGAATTGCTGCTGCCAAATTAAATCAATTTTCTTTATTTGTTGAGCGGTTCTTCAAAACTACATTTAATGAATTTGAATTACATGCCAAACTTGAGGTCAAATAGTAATCAAGTGAGGCAGTGATAGTGGGCCAGATGGGGTAAAAAATTCATGTTTTGCTTGTAATTCTTGATCCCTGCAGGTTTGTTACTCGCACTTGCAATGGCTGTCCAGAGTTTGAAATTGATGGAAAAGACATCCCTGATGAGGCCTTTATGCATTTTGTATACTTAGGTAGGGTTTATACATGTGTGCAAGTTCGAATCCTATCATTATGGTATACTGGAATAATAGTTTTAATTGCACAGTTTGCAATTTCGTATCATCAAATTCATTTGCACGAGCGTGCCTCATATTCCTACTTGCACTCTTATGAGGTATGTATACCCTGTAGAGGAAATTTTCTCTTTATTTACTGATACTGATAATCTTATGAGGCGAAGTGCACTTAGGGATTGTTAATATTGATTCAACTCACCATCTCTTTTCTGAATGGTCTAAAGCGTACAGTGAATTTTCGAAATCAGTGCCTGGGACGTCTTCTAGCTGCAGATTATACAATAATCATTTCAAGGTCACTCAGGGTCACGGGTAATCATGTCATGTATGACCGCAGTGCATGATTTCAAAGGGTAATCAATTTCGCGCGATTTGTGTTGCTTGCTAATTGTATATTTTTACACGTTAAGAAATAAATTATCAATTCCACTTCCTGTCGCGACCACTTTATTTCCGTTCATTGTATAATAAAACAATTATTAGAATAGGTTCGTGCGATATCTAGAATTATCAATAAAGGGCAAAATTACTGAGCGCTGATTGGTTGAGAGAGAGGGCATTTTTTCTTAATCGAGGGCATTTTTAGTAATCAAGAGAGGGCTTGATTACCTGTTAATGATTGGCTAATCCGTTGCATAGCAACCGTTCGTTATCTTGAAATTTGTTAAAAATAGACTGCGCGCGTGATTTTCCTTCGTATAAACTTTGCCCTTTATTGATAAACAAGTAATCCCATGAGACCTCGTACTATTAAGGATTAATTGCACTTGAGTTTTCAAAATTTTCCAAATTGCCCTCGTCGCTTCGCGACTCGGGCAATTTTGGAAAATTTTGAAAACTCTCGTGCAATTAATCCTTAATAGTACTTGGCCTCATGTGATTACCTATACTAATCAAGGTCACGATAAAGGTTATCAACCTCGGCCTTCGACTTAAGCAATCCACTACAGCCTTCTTTCCAATCAGCATTTAAGTATTTTTATCCTCCATGTAATGTTATAAAACATTTAAACTTCTGCATTAAAAAGTAATGAAGCAATTGGTCCATGCGTCAACCGTGGATGCCGCTAGAATCTAACGATAAGCTTTCCACCATCATGCATCAACTCAAGACTCACGAAGCTTGAGTTGTTCTCGGTTTGCCTTGTGCAACTCTTACGCATCTATAGTTCTTCCCAAACTTCCCGCTTTCTTCATATTTCAAGGAGCACACGCTGACGCCTGAACCAACCGTTAATTTCCATCAACCTTTTGTTTTGTTTTCCAGGAGCCATGAATCTTGTAGTTGCTTCAACAATATTTGGCGTAGCAGTAAAAGCCTATCGAAATTTTGGAGGTGGATTAGCGCAGCATTGTAAGTACTTGAAAATTTTCAGAAATTGATTTGTAAAGAATGTCAACACAATGAAATTGGAATTTTTCTCCCTCTTTCTACCATTCCTCTTTACATACCTCTTACAGAAATCTCTCCTCATTCCTTCATTGTACTTAATTCTACAGTCTCAAACATAATTTGCAATGGTTCACTCAACAGTCCGCCAAAAAAAGAAACCCCAAATGAAGTACTCAGCGCGGCTAAGCCTGGGACGAGCGAGTCATTGTTACCCAGAGGAGAGCGTGATTTCTGTTACGTCATACGACAGCGCAATTGATGAGTTCGCTGAGAGTGTTCGATTGGACAGAGGCATTTTACGCGCTGCTCATGCAGCTTTACCACTACTGGCCGGTAACGGTCACCTTCGGGTTGACCAACGCAGTTGTAGTCTTCCAAATTTGCTATCGGATTCGACGCCAAGGCCTACCTCTTTTCCAGGCCCTTCCGAGGGGGGTATGAATTTGCTGAGAGACCGGCTGCAATCGGAGCAGGGGGAAACAGATATAGAAAAGCTAAATTCTGCAAACCTGGAAAGCATTGCTGAAGAGGAACCAGCTGGAAACTTAGACTCCTATGATTACGGACGGAAAAAAGGATCTGATGAAATTTATCTTCAAGACAGTGAGGCTGCAGTAGACTCGAGTTTTATTCAGATATCAAGAAATGGTGATTTTACTTCTCGGGATCCTAACCCTAATGGTTGTGTAAGTAACGCGGATAGGGTTCGCGCAACTAGAGACGTGGGGAAATTGCCCGAACACAGACAGAACGGCCGTGTTCGAAAAACTCCTATAGAACCAATGGATGAAAATATTACAAATGGATGCGGTTTGCAGTCTGCAAATAACCACGAAGACACTATTGCTGACGATTTTGCGCAAGATTCGTCGATGGAATTTAGGACAGAAAAATCGTCGCATCAAAATGCGCAGATTTATCAGAGAATTGCGCGGCTTCCCGAAGGGGTTGTTTAAGAGCAAGTCACAAAGAGATTTCGTTGGAGCTATCTCACGATAATTCCAGCCATTCATTAGAGATCTTTATATTACATGACGAGTATGGCTGCGAGTTCGAGTTCGACCCTGCCTCTTTATTTCGGTAGGTAGCGCAATGTCCGTCAAAGCTTAGAGTAAATTGTAAGTGTGGAAATTTGAAAAAAAAAAAAAAAAAGAGAGAGATGGTTGTATTTAAACGAATGAAGCACCTTTTTAATAGAAACAGAATTTTTTTTAAATTCACATCACCGTTACTGGTTTAATGGGTAGGAATGATCAAGGAACTAGCTGCTTATGGCTGCCTTTTGGAAACTGGTGTCTGCGACGTCTTATTTAAGAATACTCTGAAGATGTAATTTTACAATAATTATTTTCCTGTAAATACCATGACGTTTTTCTTGTAAAAACATCCTTTCATCGTTCTATATCATTCGAAATCGTAAATACTCATCTTTAAATTTTCTTTTATTTCGATGCTGTTGTACAGATATTAAGTTTTGTTTTTCACGGTCTCTCTTGTTAGGATCTTTTGTTCGTTCTGTGTTACTTCAATGCCGTGATGGGAATTTGTCTACTTGCAATTAAAGCCATTTTTAATTTTTATTTATTAAAATCAAAATAAACTGAAAAAAGGAGCAGTCTTCTAATGTCCTCGTTCCTGAGACAGAAAGAGGAGTGACCTCATAACGAGGCTAGAAACAGTCTCTTGGAAAGTTGAGGGGGTTAGATGGTGGGAGTGTTTATTTTTAGTGCGTGCCATCAAGAACTAAGTTGATGTTGAGAACGGGATTAATTTCGGCATAAAGGTTACAACTGTATTTTTCTCTAAGTAAGTGCTATGTCACGAAAACGCTGTAGCTTCAGAAGAAACCATTGTGACGTAACATTCCTCTGCAAGGACGATTATTGCATGACTCAAAGGTCTGCGTTGTTTTTCCAGCTTTTTCTTTATGCTTTATACAAGTTCAGATCTCGGCTCAAGTACTAGCTACTTTTTTCTTCGGCTCCGAACCTGGTGGGGTCGGGAGAAGGCGGGAGCAAAGTCCGACATGTGTCCAAAGTCTGCTTTGAGAGTAAGAGAAGAGAGAGAGAAGGGCAACAGAATGCACAGGACAATAACGGAAATACAGCTGCTTCTACTTCTCATTCTATCATTTATTTCATATTCCCGCTCTCTTTCCTCCCCCCAAGAGTAAGTTTCAGCATTTTTGTGAACGTCAGTTGTTGGTCAGGTCACAGCTACACACAATACAGGTTACTGATAAATTACATCTTGCACCAATGCGAATCAATATTTCCAGCGTCGACTGTTATAACGATGCGAAAGTATTTCCTGTTCAAACAATATATGACACGTGCCCTTCATTAAATCTGTACTCAGTATTTTAAAGATTTGATCTAACACGCGCTCTGTATTGACGAGTCCGACTTGAAACCGTTACACCGTCTATAATATCCACTGCTCAGTTTGTCAGTTGAATATCAAGCATGTAAATTTATTTCAAACTTGTTGCTTTTCGTACCATTTTTTGGAAACACATGCATATGATCGCAGAAACCTATTTAAGATTATTTCCAGAAACCTCGTCTTGTTTTGACCACGTGGTAAATTTAATGGAGGTGAAACCGAGTAGCTCCGGGGGACAAGAAAGGACTACGTCAGATTGCGAAAATGTCCATAGCCCTCTTTGGTTGCTGTGCATCACGCGTCACCCTTTCTGTCAGAAGATCAGTTTTTAGATAAAGACATATTTGGTAAAAAAATTTCTGCACAGCCCAATACTATTGTAAAACAAATCTGTTTTCCCAATGGCAATGTATTGTATCAGTCATTGTTTTCTCTATTCAAGAACTGAACGCATAATCTAGTATGGGGCTGTGCGGAAATTTTACCATATATTTTGCTAATTTTCTTAACGACAACTCAAAAATCTGATCAAAAAAATAATTTTCTTAGCAAATATGAGAAGACTTAATTAAAAACCCTTGGAAACTTCATAATTCTTATCCTAGTTTTTAACACCTGAACTTCAAGGCAAATGGATATGTCATTTTAACGAGTTCTCTTTCGCATACATTGTTAAAATGGCTTGATTGCTTTTTAAAGAAAACAGAACAATATCTGAGTGTAAATGTCTAAATTAATGCTTTCTTTAGTCAACCAATCAAATCTAAGCTAGGAGTTTTTCGGTATGGTATTTAACACATTTACAATTTACAAAAAACACTCTCGAAGCTTTTTCCTTTGAGGTATTCGACCGTTTACAAGGGACAGATTTTGAAGGTAATTGTGAGATTTGTTGCATTGAGTTTAAGTGTACAATCTTCTTAGAAGAAAACGAATTAAAATTACTTGGAATTCTTTTTCTCCCTTAAATTCACGCTAGTCACACGAAGTCTCCTATTAGGTGTTAGCTTTGAACTTCTTCTTGCAATGAAGAAATCATGGCCGCTTCTCTGCTAGCGCTCGGATGCGGAAAACTACTAGTTTAATGAAGACGTCAGTTATGGAGATTCTTTACTGATAGCTTAAAATGTGTTATTTTGTCAAATAATTTTTATGCGTTTACCATATACACTGTAGCTTGCGTAACTGGTGGTTTTGCGCGCTGAAGCTTTTAATCGACGGAGCCGGTAAACCAGCAGCAAGGCCGCGAAAGGCTTAAGGCTTGAGATACCTACCCGCACGTATTCGCGGTTTCGCCGCAAAATCGCCAGCTACGTAAGCTATATGGAACACTAACAGCTTTGTTTTTCATCTTCGTCATTAACGACAAGCCAAATAATTGTGGTTCAGAATTTTTAGATGCTCTCAATATCAATCTGTAATTTCGCGATTCAAATATACAAGTTTTTTATGCATTGCGAGCCTATGAATGGCTAGCAGCCAAACTTCCTTGCCCCCTCCCGGTAAGGCTGAGCGTTCCCACTTCCACTTCGTAAAGATTCAGTTCTGTTTATGTTGCCCACCTTCCCTTTAACGTACTCTTTTGTCCATTTTTATGTTTTCTTTCAAAAGGCGAAGATCCAAAGCAAGTTTTCGAACAACTGCTGAAAAAAAAACTGGCAAAATGTAAATCTGCGGGGAAATCACTGCACCTGAGTCAACATCGCCGCAAAAACAAAAGCGCAAGCGATCGACAAGTATCCTATGAAATATTCATCGCTTCTACAGACCAATAACGACCGGCAAAATCGCCTCCTTAGCCGCTGCTGTTAAGAGCTGTTAAACAAGAGATTTAATGAGCTCTGATCTATGGTAAATTATTCGAATAATGGTCGAGGGCAAGCTACAGTGTTATAGATACCGTATCAGCTATAGAAGCCCTCGCAATGTCTATGTTTCATCGAAAGAGCCACTCTTTAGAAGAGTTCGATGGAGTTGTTAGTCGTTCCTCCGTAGACGAAACCAGTTATCATTACTCAGGATCAACTTCGTTCAGAAGAAAAATGAAATCTGTTCGTGGGATGCGATTCCGCCCGGTTTTCCCAGCGATAATTGGAGTTAGCTTAGGATTTGCGTTATCAATGTTCTATATTCCTGTTGTGGAACAGCAATGTTTGTACGATTTAGAAGAGTCACAAGTTTTGATTTTGGGTCGCCAACAACCTGGTATGTCTGACACAAGTGAAAAGCGAACTGAAGAATCAAAGCCGGTTGTTCACAACACAGTACCGCCGAAAGTCACACACTTTAGTTATGGGTTACGACCATTTTACGTTGCTAGCGAACTCGGCCATAGAGATAAATTACTTGTTGGTATTCTAACTACTGAGGAAAATATTGACTCGCTGGTGCTTGCTGTGAATAACACATGGGGGCCTTTACTACCAAAAATTATATTCTTCACTCCGTTCTCGAGAGATGTTGACTTTTCGGAAAAATACAACAAAGTGTTGGGTCTACCAATAGTTCAACTTGCCGACGTGGAAGATGAGAATTTTTCCAAAACAAAATTGTCTTTTAAAATGTTGAAATACATGTACGATCATTATGCTAACAATTATGAATGGTTTATGCGTGTCGAAGACTCCATGTATCTAAAACCAGAGAAACTTTTCGAGTTGCTCAATAGCGTGAACAGTTCAAAGGATGTTTATCTTGGCCGTCCAGGATCATACAGGGCTAAGGGAGGAGACAATGGAGATGATAATTTGTACTCTAATGATAAGTATTGTTATGGTGGTACAGGAATTGCTCTTTCAAGAAGTGCTTTGATGAAACTTGCCCCTCATTTGGAAAACTGCCTAGAGAACGCATTGACGGAACAAGAAGACGTAGAGCTCGGCCGATGCCTTTTGAAGAATGTCCAATTGCAATGCACATGGAGTTATGAGGTGGAAAGACATTGTAGTTAATTAATGTTTTCGATTGTGTCGTGTTTGCCTAATCGGGGCTATAAATTGATTATATTTAATGGTGATAATTGATTCTCGGGATTTATTTAACATCAACCATTATTTCTATGGTGATCAGTTAGGGATCATTTCACTTCCTGTTACTTATAAAAATAGGGGGTACATCGATAGATTCGATGGATGACAAACTTAACCTCACTGGGGGCATTTTTCTTTTAGGAAAATGTTCAATTTAATCAAAGTCGCTGTTAAACTGTTACACTGCTATGCTATTTGGCAACCTAAAATTGGAAATTGGTCATACAGACAAAAATGGAATGGAAATTCCTAAATGAACAGCACTTTTGCAATATTACATGACCTATGTTGAAGTCAAAACCGCCAAGGCTAATGAGAAACAAGGAAGTCATAGCCGTATTTTATATACAACTGGTTATTCCATTATAAACACTATATGCTATAGTGTGCAATGGCTATAAACACTAGGTTGTAAAAACATTCTATCTTGTTGCATGATCACAGGACTTGCTAAATTGGTAACTGGCAACTTTCACTAGGAATTTCGGCTGTTTTCGGTACCTAACAACAACCCACCCCCCCCCCCCCCCTCAAGGCAACTTTAGAGAGCTTTTATATAGATATGGGAGTTGTAATGGCTTTCTCCACTCCAGTATCTTTCGCCTGTTCAACCTTCAAAATCATCTCAGGGTAGGAAGTTGTTTGGTGGATATTTCATGTCATTCCACACATTAAAATATACAAGTTGACACTTGATTGGAATGCAGAGTATTCTAAATGACTGAAGAGGATCAATTTTTAAAGCATTTTATTTTGCAGGATGTTTCCTCTGTGAGAACATATCTTTGCCAATATAGGACAATCTGCAAGATTTGTAGATTGTACCAAAAAACCTACAAGTCTCACACTATGTGGAAGTTTGACTGTGTTTTATGCTTTCTTTTAGGCAGAAGATCTCTTTTATCATTTCCCCAAAGACAATGGTGAAACCAAGATCATAAATCTCATCAAAGAAAGGAGAATGGCTCGTACCATCTCCCTGCATCCTGTCAGCAATCCACTCCTCATGTATAAAATTCATCGCTACTTCGCTGAGCTAGAGCTGAACAAAACATTTGTTGAAACAAGAACTCTTCAGAATGCAATTAAAGATATGCTACCATATTTACCAGAAGGTAAGTTATCGATAAACATTTGTGTTCCTGGAAAGCTGAATGATTTAAATACTGTAATGAAGATCTTGCTACAAGTTATTTGCAAATGAAAGCTTTGGTAGAAAATGGCCATATATAATTTTTGTTGCCCAGTTTTACTTTTTTTCAGGTGGGAACTAAGTTTTTCAAGAATGACTTGTCTGGATATAAAAATAATTTTTTTTTCTTTTTTTTTCCCATAAAATTTAATATTACATTTTTAAGGAATAACTTTTGCAGAAAGGCACTGTTTTACAAACTTTTGTTTGTATTAAACAATTTTTCCAAGGGTAATATTATGTAACCAATTTCAAAGCCATGTTATTTGGAATTCAATAAATGAAGATATGAAAAGTTCAATATCATCCTCTTTCAAGTGCAAATTAAAAGCAGCACCATTTTACCAACAGTTCTTAGTTCATTATCTGTATGTTTGTAGCAGTATGCCTTCTGACTTCTATCTTTCACCCTTCAAATATATCTTGGTTGCAATATGTGAGAAATATATCAAGATGTGTTTGTTATTAACTTTATTTGGGTGCATTACAGTTTGCTAGTATTGTACAATCTCTGTATTTGCTCTCACTTTGACAGTAGCTCTGAAAAACAATAGTATTTTAGGACAATAGGAGAAGAGTCGTTAACAATATTACTCTCCAGCTGTCAAATGTCAGAGGGACCAGTATTCTTAAGAATTTGTATTCCTGTGAAAATACAGGTATATGGAAATGGTATTGATTTCATGGAAGGAAGCAAAAATGTGTTAAAAGTCTTTGACTTTTGCCTTGCAGCTATTTTCCTGTTGAATTATGGGAAATCTCTTTTTTTTTCACTTGATTGTGTCAAAATTTGAACACAAGCCTAGGAACAGAATTGTTTCGATCATATTGTGCTTGAAAATCAAGTATCTTCATCAGAAGTTTTTCGATATCAGGCAATATTATATCTGTACTTTAATCTTGATATGGAACTTATCTTTTGGTATGTGGTGTACATGTGTTGTAAAAATAAATTCATGATATTGGATGGTTGTCACAAGTCAGGAAAGACAAATTTCTTCAAGGTTTTGGAAAAGTCAGGCAAAAAGTGAAATTTCAAGTGAAGTCAAAACTACATATTTGCTCCGTTGAGTGAAAAATTTCATAAAAGCAAACTTGGAATGTGGGCTCAATGTAACTAGAGTTTCGTGAGATGAAGGAAATCATGATATATTTGTGACGTGATGAGATACGTGATACTCCAAATTAGGAAACGGGGAGAACCTGCCAAGATGAAATTAGGATAAAATGTAAATCAGGTGAAACTGGATGAATTTTTTTTTTTTTGTATGTTCAGGTGTTCCAGAAAAGAGACCATCATGGCCGATTGGTTTCCGTCAGCCGTTTAAACCTCAGTCACGTTTCGAGGTGTTGCAATGGGAATATTTCACAGATACGTCAAGTTACGGATTCACAGAGGTCAATCCTAAGGTAAATTTAGTAAACTGTAAGATCCTGTATTTTCTTTGTATTTTCTCTCGAAAGTTCTGATTGGTTGATGAGAAAACTTACGCCACGTTTTCACCAAATCTGACTGAAAAAGTAATTTGAACTCGCGCGCTTTGGCGCCTCATGACGCAGGTGTTTCATTGTGTGTGTTGTAGAGGTTTCTTCTGATTGAAAGTTGCTATGGTTTCGCACGTGATTAAAAACCGCTTTAAGCCGCCCCCTCTTCTTTCTAAAGGTACCTTTGCAGGGGGATTACAAGAAAGACGTCGAAGACGTCAAAGAAACGGCCATCAAAATGTTGACACGAGAATACTCTAACGTGAACAAGCAGTTCCTTCTGATGAATGGCTACCGACGAGTTGATCCAAGAAGAGGAGCTGAGTACATCCTGGATATTGGAATCAAACCAGGTGCTGCGGAGAACAGGGGAACTGGGAAAGAGGCAGATATGACAATCAGGTGTGGTAAAATGCCCTACACCATAAACTCTCTAACAGGGATCGGGAGCGTAGGGACTTTTTGATATCCTAGGGATTTTAGATGGGGGATTTATTAGTGAGGGGGAGGATAATTGAGAGGAAAGGCTTTTAAAAGAAATTCAGTTACTCGTAGATACCAAATTTTCTCTCATTTGGTCATTTTTAGAGGTATTGTGACCTCATTAAATTCATTGCTTTTTGAACAATTTTTATTCAGACGAGTTCATCTTCTGAGGCCGTACACCACGGTGGAAAATATCCTAATGCCGACTGCTATCGAGCAACGTGGAATCCACCTCGTTCTTCCCGTCCTTCGGAACGACACCAAAAGATTGGATGACTTTTTTCAGATGTATCAGAAAGTTTGCTTACAGACTGGAGAAAATGTGGTACTACTCACTGTATTTGTGAATGTTAGGGACGCAGGCCAAGAGAAAAACAAAGGGGACATATTTGCTGATGGAAAAGCGATTATTTCACGGTAAGTCGTAAACTACCGTCGTGTAGTCCATTTAGTCAATCGCTGATCCACAAAGAGAGCCTCTTTGCCACTTATTACCAATAAGGAGTACGCTGAATTTGCGTGGCTTTATAATCTTTGGCTTATCCAGGATTCTGTTGCGCTAAAGCGATTAAGCAAGTAAAGTGTTAGGATTGCCTCTTCCTCCCCTTGACGGGGTGATAGTCCATTAATGGTTATCATATATCCCACACCTCTCCACCCTTTAGCAGTTCGTAAAGTTTACCAGACAGCTCGCCAAACCCATATCTCTCCAGGGTGGAAAGAGGCACTTTGAAATTTAAGTGTCTTGCCCGAGAACACAGCGCAATGACCCGGCCAGGGGTCGAACCCAGACCCCGCAACCAAGAGTCTAGCGCGCTAACCTACTCGTCTTCTTTAAATGCAGGTACAAACAGAAATACACTTGGGCGCAGTTGCCGTGGATACAGATTGGAGTCAAGTACAACTCCCTTACGTTGCTCATGGACATTGTTACCATGAAGCTTCCAGCCAATGCACTGATCTTTCTCGCAGCTCTTGAAGTCGAGTTCAACGTAAATTTTCTTAGCAGGTGCAGAGTGAATGCACTTAGTGGTGAGCAGGTGAGTCAAATTTCCGTCTCCTATGATCTAGGACCATTACGGACGACAATGTCTCCCAAAATACCCAGGAGCAACCTCGACGTTGTTCCGATAATTTCCGACCATCAAACGACCAGGCACGAAAAGGTTCCGAACATACTAGGTTTTTTCCGACGATCCACGAAAATTCAACGTTTAAGTACGAAATGTATTCGGGAATATCAGGGAACAAGCTCGATGTACTTCCGATGCCAAGTATAACTACCAGCAACGAACATGTCTCCGAGAACACCAACGAGCAAGCCCGAAGTTTTTCCGATAAGCTAAAACGACTAAGTTTCAGCCTCTCTTCCTTTTTGTTTCTTAGGTAACGATTCTTTAAAAATTTACCCGAAGTTTTTTTTTCTAACTCTTTTATTCTTTAGGTATTCTTCCCCATTCCCTTTGCGTATTATGATCCAGCCATTGTATTCCGCCAAGCGAAGATCCCGGATGTAATACCCGTTCATAAGGACACGGGGCACTGGGCACCAGGACCGAGAAAAATGGCTTGTTTCGATAACAAAGACTATAAAGACATTAGGATAAATAGTGACGACTTCCTTAAAGAAGAAAAATCACAAAAATTGCAATTGATGGAGGTAAATTTCGACTAATCCATTTTTTAAGCATTTCTTTTGCAGTTTTTATAGTTATTTAGTCAAACACGTTTTAGAGTTTGGTTAAATTTTTGTGTTTTTGAACGGTCTCTTTAGTTTAATTTAACTGTCGGATTTCTTCACTAGGTGTTCGCTGCTAGTTCTTTACACGTGTTCCAAGCAGTCGACATTGATTTGAGGAAACGATATGAACAAGTAATATGTGATCCTCATCTTAAAGAAGACGAATACAACACGTGTTTGAAATTCAAGGCAGAAGGCATGGCTTCTCGCTCACAACTCGCTCTCCTAGTGTTTGAGATGGAACAAAAGAGTCAGGGAAATGGAGCCACAGAGTTTCATCAGTTACGTTAGTCACACTCGTTATCGAGTATCCTCATACGCCAATTGGCACTTAATGACTGGCGAAGCTGAGGGGAACAGTTAGAGTCGGAGGGGGGGGGGGGTAAGGGGAACAAACTCACGGTTTTCCGGAAGGCCAGTTTTTAAGTGTTTTGTTATACCTTACAACTCAATAATAGTACGATGACTGAAAATATATATTTATTTTTCTTGACGCGGGCTGGCACACATACTTGTCGGGGCTGCAAGATGCAAGACCTGGTCAAGTGTGAGTCAAAAATTCAAGTTGTGATACCCCTAGGGAAGGGAGTTTTGACCTATCGCACGTGATACTTTCTCCTCCAATTGGAAAAAGTATTTGAGTTGAGGGGTATAACAACGTCATTTGTCTTCATTTTCTTCTCTTAAAGATTACGCGACATTCACTTTCCACTCCTGAAGAATACGAAACCAAAAATTGCCCACAAATATTTAATTTTTTCCTGGTATTTGAACGGAGTGTATGCATGCAGGTCATGAAGACAAAGCGACGTTCCAATAGTTAGACACATTAATAATAATAAAAAAATGATCGGAATCCAGTGAATTGGATAGTAGTAACGTTCTTGACGAAGCTAGGACATATTGTATTCTCTGATGGGGTCGAAAATATTTTCTTTTCTCGGAAATCGATGTTACGAAATCACAGATTAAGTATTTGACGACCTCGCTCAAGAATTTGACTTAACATTAGAAGTAGCAGCCCCTGTTAGCATAAGGGGCTATCTTATCGCTATTTCTTCGATGTATTATTATTTATAAAACTCATTTAACGGACAAATTGCTAAGATGCATGTGTGGCTATGTGTAAAGCCTATAAGCACAAAAATTCAAAGATAACACGAAGTACTTATCGACAAATATGAGAAAAGTCACGAAACGCAGATACGTTTAATAGGTAATAATTCTTGCTGTTCATTTTAGGAAACTAGTTTACAATAACAAAAATTATCATGCATTTGAAAAAAAGGTTTTGGTAGTTTTGTTTTTTTTTTTGACTGGTGACAAAAACAGCTATCATCTCATCTCATAAATAAAGGTGAGAACTTCTTTGGTACAAAAGTCTAACAACTTCTTTCACATCCTCTTCCAATTTTAGCCCCGAACGCATATCCCGTACCCTCTCTTAAGTCTCATTGAGCGCACCATAAAGAAGGAACCGAGATGAACAAAGGCAAATAGAACGAATAATTGCCCTAAAAGAAAAAAAAAATTGGCCTTCGAAACTCTTTTCCATGAGCAAAAGGTTCGAGCAAGACGAAATTGAAAATTCCCGAAATTCAACAATTCCTCTTCTCCTAAGTAACCTTGACCTTTCATTCACCTTTCTGTCTTTCCCCTTCAACAATGGAGAAGGATATTAAGGAATTACTGTAATTTCTTTACCTGATGATTCACCCAACTGAATTTGTAAAGCATTGTGGTACGATAGCAGTATAGGTGGTCAAAAGAAGTAAACGGAATTTTAAAAAGAGCCAAAACATTTTTATTATTTCAGCGAGCCTACAAGAGTAAAAATTTCATACAAAAACGTTTACATTAAAACTCCATTGTGGTTCTCATTGGTTTAAATACGTGTTTTAACGATCGTTAGACTGGTCAATCTGGTTATTTACAAGTTTTACAGGTTTGTGTTGATTGACTGATTACGTAACTGACATGGCATTCTATCATCTAAATAGTATTGATCTCGTACAAAACTTCAATAGTGACATGAATAAACCAAAACATGCCCCACCCCTACCCCCAGAAAAATAGCATGATCATGCATCGTTGATTTTCTTTCGCATTTCTCATGAAGAGAAATATTCCATTCTTCACATGGAAGTAGTAGCTAGTCTTTGTTCCGTCTGAAGAAAACCTGTTGACAAAAAAACTTTCATTTAGTCCGACAGAAATCTCCCCGTCGTTGTAAACGTTGTTTCGTGCAGCTCAACTAAATTTTTTCTTTCTTTGTGACGATGAGACAATAAGCGTACTCAATGTCGATCTTTCTCTTCATAAACCAGATCGTATAACGCGTTGATAAATTCTCATCATTCTTATAGTTCTCGTTCATTCTCAATTATTCAATTACCTGTTCTTAGCGCAATCATTCATTCAGTTAATCATGCATTAACTCTCAATCACTCGTTCTCGTTCTCATTCTCGCTCGTCGTCATTCTTCCATTCTCATTCATTCATTCATTCATTCATTCCTTCCATTTCATTCCCACCACACTACCACTATCATAATCATTCTCAATCTTGCATCAACTTTACCTTCCTTCCTCCTTCCCTCTCTCAGTCCATATTTGGAGCCAATTGCTCCCAGCGGCGTTCAAAAAATTCAAAAAGTCGTTTTCCAGCCTGTCCAACCTGGGGAGACACAATAGTATCAGCATTAATTAAACGTTCCAACAATGAGCTTAACAGTAGGTAAAAAAACCGTTCCATTGCAAGGAGAAATTCTGGAATCGAGGTTAATCAAGAGAGATCGCTTCCTCTAATGGCGCCATTCAGACTTCACGTGACTTACCTCTGAATCATCCTCGTTAAATTCTTCACAGTTCAAGAAAACTGTTCGTGCGTCATCCACAAATTCGTTAGGTCCTTGGTACCTGTTGGCGAGGGCATCATACGTTCATTATCACGAATAACATAACAAAGAATATGTCAGAGAACTGCACCAACTTACAGAGACTTGAGGAGATGTCGAGAAATCGGAGAGTTCTCCGGCTAAAATTTCCATGGCCTGAGCCTTTTTTCCATTCACACGCCGAAACTCTTCTCCAATAATTTTACACCATTCTCCTGCTACCAAATTTCTCATGAAAATTCTGAAATGATCCGCTTTAAGTTTTACCGCTCGAAACTATCCGCGTCTCCACCAGGAGCGGGAAAGCATTCACACTGATTTCTGGGATTGGAATTCGAAATTTCATGAGATCCCTAGATTGAATGATGACGAAATAAAACTTTGAGATCAAAAGGAGGCATAGGTTATTGCTTTACTTTAACAGATACTTACTGGCAATCACGAAGCTTTATTTTCATAGTATGGAAATCCATTGGTCTCTTGATTATTTTATAATATTCTGGAAACTAGAGTGAGACGGAGAGTGAGTAAATTACCGAGGTAGCTAATTTGCATTGCTTACAGGCTTGCTCTATAATCCACGCATACCCAAGTGTACCCCACCCTCTCCCACACGGTGTTAATGGACACGAAAGCCAACAACTGGTAACTCACTCAAGAGTTTAAAATTAAAGGAAACAGCGAGTGTGTTCTCACCTGTTTAGGATTGACCGGAACTAAGAAAGGCCAGGCGTCCTCGTGTTTTTCCATTTCCGCCAGGATCATGCGGCAAGGCGCCATGTCTTTGGAAGCTTGCTTCCGGTTGGCGTGAGGGCGAACTTCCTCCTTAAGGGGAGGGGTGAGAGGTCGTCTGTCGTCTTCCTCCTCGTCATCGTCCTTAATCTTCCGCCTCCTCCGTGGTTTGCTACGTTTCTAGAACGATAAAGAAAGAAAAACATGTTAGTTATCGATTGGTTTCCTTGATCCTAAAAAAATTTATATGCAGTAACCAGATAAGACACAAAGCGGTAAACCTACTCTTTTGCAGTTTGGACACGTCCACGACGCCCTTGGAACCCTATTATATGAAAAGAACTCCATGAGCATGAAAACACACAGAAAATCTTCTTGGAAAAAAGACACCAGCTATAAACTTCTGTTCCTGAAGGACCCACATCTGGCGTATAGGCCAGATGCGGGAGGGGGAGGGAGGAGGGAGGGGGGAATGGAGGGGGAGGGAGGAGGGAGGGGGGAATGGATGGAGAGACACTATTCCTTGACCTAGGCGATCAGCTCATCTCAAGCGTCATCTAGACGCGGCAACAAAAACCTTGCTTACAATTTGCCGATACAAATTTACGAGCGACACTATATTACTTTGTTCTCATTTATGACCTAAGTCAGCCAAGGAACCCGTCAGAAACATAAAATTATTCCAGTTGAACAACACAGGTTGCTGACACCGCAGTGACGTAAAGATCATCGATCAACGAAAAAGATGAAATTTCACTGTTTTGTAACGAACATTTGATATGTCGGAATCCATAGTTTCATTTCTACCCACTGATTGGTTGTCATTGTCTGAGTGGATTGCTTATAACAGAATTCTCACTTGCTCAGCGGCGGCTCGAGGCACTGTAAATGAAAGTTTCTTGGACAGTTGTCACACTTGGCCATTTTTCCTGTAGCCCCTCCGCACATACAGCAGTTGTCGCTTCCAGCAGCCTGAAATTAAATACGACAGTTAGAACTTCATGTACAACAGCTGTCCATAAAATTGCGGTAGAAAATGAACCAATCATTTTCCCAAACGCATTTTAGGCCAATAAACGCTCCCTAGTTCTTCGTGGAAAGTCTTGCCGCAATCCTGGACATGTTAAGAAGTGGAAGACTGGTGAGAGAAAACTATAGTGGGAGAAATAGTGCAAGAAAACGGACATCTTGCCTTTGTAAGCACCATGCCCTCTCCGTCCCCTTGACTCTGAACCAAACATGGCGTCACAAAGAATGATCACGCGCTTAAAACACTGATTCACTCTCCCCTAAAAAAAACTCCTGCATTGCTGCCTAGGCACGCAAATGAACACAGCGAGATAAAGAAGGTGCTGTTCACATTCTCGTGAAAGTTTAATGCTCTATATTTTGTTACCGTTTTTTCTGATAGGGTGCGCATGTTACGGAGAGATACGAAGCGAAAATTGTGAGGGAAGCGGAGGAAGGTTAGAGTACGAAGAGCACACAAGAAGCCTCACGCTAAACCGGTCGCGCCTCGCGTTCGCATCGCGTGGAAAGAGGCTGTGAACAGTAAAGCATACTTACCAGAACTATACAGTCAGTGCAGTACCAGTCTCCTTCGGGTATCGACGAGAGCTTAGGCTGGGAAAAAAAAAAAAAGAGGACAACTTTGGAATTTTCACTCATCAGTAAAAAGATATGCGTCAATCATGGTAGGGTTGCAGATTGCATTGAAAGTGAAAATTTGAGCAAGGACTAAGTCTCTGAGAATCAACGTGAGAAGTGAAAATATGTAACCCAACATTTCAACTTACAGTTCATATGACATCATATATCAGAGATCTTACTGTAGAATTCTCTTAGAGTATAACGGGCTGTTAATGTCACGAACTCACCATGCAGCAGTAGGTGTGGTATCCTCTGTCGCATCCGTCACACAACAGCAGTAATTCCTCGTTGTCGCCTTTGCGACATATCTGACAGAACTATTCAAAAAAAGTAGTACAGATCTGTTGTCAACACCCGGAAATTACGCTTTAAGACCAACCACGATTGACTCGTACAGCTTGAGTCTCGCACACAACAAGACCCATCCCGGTAAAACCCGACTTTTTTTAAGAACCAGTAGATAAGAACAGTGGCGATGTACAACGGAAGATTCCCGCAAAAGCTTCACATCTCAAAGAGCCATGCGGCAGAGTGCAGCCCGCCCGTTGAATTGACCCAATCACAGCGCGCGTAATGACTGCTTAGTCAGTTACTAATATAAACTATCACTTTTTCTTAACGAAGAGGATGATATCATGCATTCTATAACACCCAAACCCACCCCCCTTGGCTACACCCAGGGCTTCCTCATCTTTGTCAAATGCCAAGCACGCATGCGCTCCATCAAACACATCCCATTTACTTACCACCTTCATGATGGACTTCTCCCAAGCCACACAGTCATACAACATATTCAGACACATGGCCAACTGAGAGGCGGATTGCGATGTCACCACTGCATTGCGCCAGATCTTCAGAGCCGGGGTCATTATCTCCTCCTCAGTAATGCTACAACAAACAATCCTTGATTTAGCTTTTCTTTGCTTTGTGATTGGTTCCGCAAACTTGCGCCAGTTTATCAACCAATCAAATTCAAACTAAAACATAAGTGATAACACAGTGTTTTGCCAATCGCAGTACTTTGATGTGCAATTGCTTAGAGCAACGTGAGGAAGATAATTTGGCATGTTATGATTTTTTCGGATTATTCTCGACTTGTAAATATAACTTGACAGCATATAAATGCAGTCTGTGACTTACTCTGACTTCTCAGCTTCTTTAGGCTGACCATCCTCTACAAAGGCAAGAGACTCTTGTTAGAATGATAAAAAAAAAAGGTTGAGAAAAATGTTATTTTTTTCTACCAGGGTTTACCTGAAGAGGCATTAAAATGAAACAGCAAAAAAAAATTAAAATAAAAACTAAATATATAAACATAGAAATGAGAAAAAGAGGGAAAGAAAAAACCTCACCTGAGGGCACTTCTCCTGGAGCAGCTGCAGTTCCAATGTTTGTGGGGATGTGGAGTTTGCTGAAAAGAAGCATTTGAAGCGTAGTGTTTACATATTTAGTTATGGAGACATTGCGTGTCAATTACCCGAAGTATAGGGGGAATAATCGTGCTCCAAAATGGCGTTTTTACCACTGATTAGATTTGTTTCGGGTTTCTCTGTTGATGCGAGTTCATCTGCGTCAGAAAGTTTCAGCGTGACCGTCTACATCAAGATGAAAACACTGAGACAATTTTATTAATTGCTGGCTTTCACAGAAAAAAAAATTAACAAAAATTCTCCTTGAGGGACGATTGCAAGTTTTTCTTCGATAAAGCATTACCTGAGTTTTGAACTTTGAATTCATCAAATTTTCAGAGAAGATAAAAGACTACTGAAATGCGGGAACAACTTACTCATTCCTCAACGGATGCTTCAGATAACGTCTCTCTACGGCCTGTTCTAATGCAAGGAGTCTTGTTATGGCAATAGCTAAAGGACTTTGGTTTTCTTCACAGTCCGAATTCGATTCTGGAAAGCAACATAGATATTATATACACAAACCTTTTGAAACATTAAAGCATTTACCCCTTTAACTCCAGAGATCTCATTAGTAAGTCTCCTTACTGTCTACCACACAGTTTTTCTTTTGATGTTAGTTTGGAGAATTTGGTTTTGGATCAACTAGTTATCCCCTATTTGATGGTTTTCTTTTTTCTTTTCACTTGTCTGCTTGATATTGTATTGATAGTGTAAGGAGAAATTCTGTCTTGGTCACTCATGGGAGTTTAAGGGTTAAGAAATTTCCACTTGAGTGTCGAAAGAAATCCTGGACCGCTTGAATTGCTTTACTTCGCTGTGATTGGTTCACAAAACGCGCAGCACTTTATCAACCAATCAGATTTCAATCTACCGATGACGATTTGGTCACCCGCGTTTTCCCGCGCTTTGCACATTGTGCTTGTTTACTTTAAGTTCGTTAAAATACTCTAAATTGTACTCTGTTTAGTTATTGAGCTTCACAAAGTCTTAAAACTGCGGAATCCATGCTTACCAGAACTTGAGTTATGACTCAGTCCCTTCGATGCTTTCGTGGGCAACCTCCAACCCTACGAAACAACAAGGAAATGCAAGACTGATCAGTCGAAAATCTGTAGGGTGCTTCTCCAAACGTCCGTCAGTCGATATAACAAAATTTTCTCCAGAAATGTTTCAGCAGCCAGCCCAGGAACACCTCTTGGAGAGGCATTAGCCATAAAGAAAATCAAACAGCTAGAGAGAGAGAGGCCCCAGATTGGATACATAAGAAGAACTGTAAACAATTCCTTACCTTGACTTGCAAACTTGCAGTGAACACTTTTTCTTCCATCTCCTCGACTTCTCTCAGAATTGCTTTGTCGACGGCAAACGCTACCTCTGGAAACGTTTTATCCTCGAAGGGAACGTTTTTGTTCTTCTCAGACGTGGTCAATGTTTGTTGCTTCTCATCATCATCATCAGAATCGCTCTCAACTTTCGTTATCACAAAAAAATGGAAAACAGAATTAGATTAAAAAGCAATAAAAGCATTTCTAGTGTGCTGATTGGTTTACTCAACCCCGGTTATCAGTTAATATTCCGAGTCAACTTGTATGGAAATGCATTGCGCCAACTGCTACGGAGCTGAAAAAAGGCTCTAAATATCCAAACGTTTAAGCTTAAATCAAAATTAATACAACCATTATTTCATTCGCGCTTGTTGAATACGAGACTGTTTTTAACCAATTCGGCGCTACAAACTTCGTTGGCTATTTACCATCTCAAATCCAACGCTCGCTCATGGAATAACTGTTAATTACACCGGTGATAATTCCACGGTTAGAGCAATTTTCAATTGCGGGTCGAAAGTAATTTTGGATTGCATTGATTTCCTTTACTTTGTTCAGTGATTGGTTCAGAAAACTCACACCACTCTCTCAACCAATCATATGAAAAACTGACGCAAATAACGACCTGGTCGCCCGCGTTTTCCCACGCTTTAATTGCTTTTACTTTCAGTTCTTGTGTTTAAAGTGACGTCACTCACCTCGGTCGCCCTTTGTGCATGAGCTGTTGGCATACTCTGAATACTTCTGGAAATTCTTCTGGAGAATCTTTTCTCTTATTCCTCTGCAAGGGAATCAAAACCAGGCATTAGCTATACAACCAACCAAAAAAAAAAAAACTAGTTTACAAAGATTCGGTGCTGAACGTGAAAGGATTTTGCTTTTCACTCGTGGTGGACGGGTAATTCAAGCTCGTGGCTTTTCCGTTGCAGATAAAAAGACAAGTCAGAAACGTGAAGTATAAAGAAATTGTTTCTTTACCTCGAGTGTAGAATTTTTACAATCTCCTTCACTTGGGCCGGGTCTGTTATCCTCCACCAACCATGTTGTAACTCTGAGAACATTGATGCATAGAAAACAGTTAGAAGAACTGATACATATACTTACAATTTGGGATTGAAAGGGTTAACTCCCAGAAGGAAAAGATCTTCTTGCCTAGACGTCCTTCAGTGTAACAATAGCTCTCAACAAGACTCGAGACGGCGACTTTTTCATTAAAGTTGATCAATTAAGTTTCGAGACATTTCCACCCAAAAATAAAGTTTTAAACAGTAATGCTCGTTCTTGAGGAAACACAGCTCGATAAGAAGTTCAAAGATCTTAAGATTTTCAATCACTAGAAACTTTCTTGTGACAAGGTAAGGCCGACATTAACCCTTAACTTCCGGAAGTGATTAACATGTCGCTTCTCCCTACAACATCCATATATTGTCCAGAAGACAGGTAATGAGAATACTCAAACTTATCAGGTAGAAGTTTTCTTGATCTGACGCTAAATTCTCGTAACTAATTTACAAGGAAATATATAGCAGCTGGAGGGGAGAGTTAAAAATCAGATCTTGAGAGGTAAAGGTTTAGGACTAACCAGGTGGGATAGGAGCAGGTTCCTGCATAAGAGACTCCAAAACGTTCTTCTTCAACTCTTCAAATGACAGCGACATGGTTGACGCTGACTGAGTACTAAGCGCCAGAGTTGATGTTGGCAAGTCTCCCCCGGGATGCCCATCAAAATACACCAAATTCACAGTCTGGTAGGACGATTTCGGGGGCCTTCCGGGGGGCCTCTTTACAGGTAGTTGAGGAAGGAACTGAATCGTTGTCGTTTGTTTAGCGACGTTTTGTAGTAAGGCGCTACTCTGAGGGCTTGCTACGCGATCAGCGCTGTCGTAACTCGGATTGGAAATCCTTGGTGGTCGACCCGGAGGACGTTTGAGCGGAGGGGTGCTCCCACTCTCTGCATCTCCACCTCTCTTGCTGTAGGTTGGTACAAAGTGCCCACTGCCGGGACTATGAGAGAGAGTCAGCGAAGTCTCATCACAGGGCATGCGCGGGAGCAGTTTAAACCAAGGTCTACTTTTTCCGTCCTGTCCCTGTGTTACGTTTAAAAGTTTCTGGTGTGATGGATCAGGTTTTGAAGTTGACGCTTCATCTCTAAAGAGGTTTTCAATGCGTTGAATTTCCAGAGCATTCCTACTCGCCGCCATCGGAATGTACGTGTTGTTAAGCTTCGGCTGCATTGTTTGACCTTGCGCATTTCCATTAATGTTATTCACGCCTCCTTTATCGTCGCCTGATGGAGCACCGTTCCCAGTATTAGTGTCTGCTTTGGAAATATTCTCTAAAGATGAAGACACGTTCAACGATTTGAGAGGAGATTTGAGTGAAATGTTTGTGGGGGATTTCAGGCTTGCTTCTCCACCGGTATGATTTCCAACTACACCTTCTTTCCCCTGCTCCAATTTAGGTTCTTGTTTTATTCCATCAACTTGCATACTCTCATTTGGTTCTTCGCCCTCGGACTTTAAATCAAGTACTATTTCTTTTTCTGCAGTGTCCAGTCCTTCGACAAAAACACCTCCTCCATGAGGAAGGATCCAGTAGCGTCTTTTATAACGATCCTGACCCAGGCAGAGAGCTCTCAGGGCATGTGATGAACCAAACAATTTGGAACGGAACTGTGCGTGTTTCTGTAAGTTAATAAGAAAAGTAATTAATTTCATCATTATAGAGTAAGATACTCAATTGGAAAAAGACAAAAACTAATTATGATGAACGATAGAAAAACACCCATGAGAGCCAATGGGAACTCAAATTAAACACAACCAATCTGCCTAAGACGCGGGAAAACGCGGGCCATTAAGTTGCGATTGGTTTAAGTTTTGCATCTGACTGATTGACAGAGCGACGCAGTCTTGGATTACTTTCGACGCCATTGAAAAGTGCTGTTATGTTAAGGAAATTCAGTGGCAGTTTCACACCAGCGTCATCATGATTATCTTTATTACACAGTGCAAGAACACACCTTTTCAAGCTTTTTAAGCCTTCTTTCAAGTTCCTCTTGAGTCGTGGGCTCTGTGGCATCCTACCGAGAAATATGAAATTTCTTCACATCAGACATTCACCCAGCTATCATTGAAGTGCACTGTACTATTAACAACAAACACTTATTCACGTTCACAATTTCAAAGAAATATTAAGATTTCTACCAAAACAATTAGATTATTCGTCGAGATATCTATCGCGTTATAGCTGATTCGGGCTTCGTTCTAATCAACGCAATAAAATTCTCGAGTCCAAAACCAAACTGGTAAATATGAGCCGACTCACATCTTCTTCTTCAGACTCCTCACTGGACTGCGCCCCATCACCACCCCCCTCTCCATCGTCGTCATCATCATCTTCCTCGTCCTCTTCCTCTTCTTCTTCTTCTTCCTCTTCTTCATCCTCATTCCCCTGCATGCTGTCGTCTGCTACAGAGTTGCTGTTCTCGGCATCAGGGTCCGCAACAACTCTGGGACGTCCTGGCGGCTTCTTCACCTTCACAACAGGATACTTCTCTGCTTGAATCGCCTTCAATCTAGATACGGAGAAAAATATAACTCTCTAGTAAAGTAACCAAAACAGATTACAAATTACAAAACATGAACTCACTTTCTTATTTTGCCTTCTATAACCCACTTGTCACGTCGTAAGTTCGACATGTGCTCAATGCTACTTTCAATTTCCCTAGAAAAAAAAAACAGTTCATCAAGATCAACCTTTATCGACTGTTTGAGGATTAGAGGAATCAGCAGAGACCAGCAACCAAGCGACGTTAGCCTACGAGCAGGCCCTCAAAATAAGGCCGCAGGACGCTCGCGAAAAGATTGGACACGGGTCGTGAAGAGGTTTGCCGAGGGTCTAGCACTAATAATCAGTAGCATCCAGACCTCTCGTCGACTCGCATCGCTTAAGGCCCCATAATGAGGACCTGGTCACAGGCTAAAGTAGTGTAACTGTAGCAGATTCATAATCGTACTTGCAGATATTTCTGCTACATAGTAGCTCATTGCAAAGATACGCCATAACTCCGGCCTTGTCTGACGTGGTCAGCGCTTGAAAAGGAGTACTAACAAGAGCATCTGCAAGCTGAAAACAAACCAAATCGCAAAATAATTAGGGGAGTAAGTTGATAATGTAAAAATGGCCATCGTAGAGAGTTCCTAACGCCGACGATCCGACCGTTAGCTCTTTGTAAGAGCAAATAGAGGAATTTGGGGTTTTGTGTTGGTTATATAATGAGAGATGGAGATACCTTTATGGCGTGAACAAGGCAACGTGAAAAACGCTACAATTAATTTGTTCAGTGAAGAGTGTTTGTTGATGCCCTGGGAATTAATAGTGCCGATGTGAAAGATACATTTTTGTTCCAGAGTTTTGCAGCTTTCCAACACCCTGTGCTGAATTCAAAATCAGACTCAAGTTTGACATAGTTGCCAAAACTTGTTTTCAGGAAAACCCTCACCCATGCAGTTTCACAATAAACTTTTACTCCCATGTTTTAACTGTTTTCTGCATTGATCAACTTTACCCAAGTCAATAATTCTGATTTTCATACCATGTTTGCCCAAATTTAACAAAAAAGTGATAACTTTCGATCCTCATCAAAGACAGTCCAACTACTAAAAATGTCCAAAGATTTCAGAAGATGTTGGCACTAATGTGTATGGACTAACAGGTACATCATACTCAAAATTGTTAACAGTGTTCCTTACTGGATGTGGGTCTCCCGCATTTCTTGCCAGTATAAAAAGTCTCAACACTTCAGAGAAATTCGTCTCATTCATCTCCACTTTGGACAATGCAACTCCTAACACAGTGAAAGACTGTTGACAGATAACAAAAATAATTTTAACAAGGACAGAAAATGATTTTGTTTCTGGAGCATACATCTCAATTAATGCTCAGACAAAAATAAAAACAATCAGTTAAAACTCACATCTGGGCCCTCACAACCTGGATCCTCCAGAGCAGAAATGAGAAGACTCTGACAAAGTGGTACTAGAACATCCTCACTGCTATCATTCAACAAGGAAGACTGCATCTCCCAAAGAGAGGGGATATCTGTAGAATCTGAGCAAAGTGAAAACTGTCCAAGTGAACTCTGTATTCAAGCTACTAAGTTACATCAACAGTGTACAGAGATTACAAGGTTTTGGCCAATTTTTAGCGCTAGAGAATTTCTTACCTAATTCTAAAGCATCACAAAAGTTGTGTACAAACTCTTGCACCATCAGTAAGTCAGCAAATGCCCCACCAGGTATCTGGAGACCTAACACTCGCATCAACTCTGGCAAAGCCTGCAGGAGAAGGAGAGGAGGGTATTTCAACATAGAAGGAAGGGTAAGAAATGTACATTTACTATTCCACAACTACACTATTGTACCACAAAATGCACAAAACGCCAAGTATTACAAAGTAGAACCTAGCAAAAATACAGACGAAAAGTGGAACAACAAAATGGCCACACTGAATGATCCACACATGTGTTTCAGATGAGGCCTTAGGATATATTTAAACAAAATACACAAAAATTGAAGCAGACATTTTGCTCACTGCTCACTTTTTTCATTACTTATTAAGGACTTGCAAAATGTCTACCCACATCACATGTTAAACCATAAAATAAGGTGTCTATATTTCAAGCTATTAAGCTTTCATCCATTCTTGCTCAAAATGTTCTTTACCATTAATTGCTTTTGTTCAAAAACCAAGCTCAAAATTTGCAAGGTTTTCTTTCTAAATCTCAATGCTTTCAACAATGTTTATCAGGGCAGAACCAAGGATTCTTGTTATATCTGAATTTAGTATATGGCATAACCCACCAAAAAGGTTTCTGTAGCACAGCTGGTAGAAAATCTGAATGTTTGAGAAAATTGTTTCAAATTATTTCAATATACAGCAGTGTATGTCTGGTTACCTTACTGTCCTTCAGCACCATGTCTTCTACTGGCTTCTTCAGTTCACGAGCTAAGATCATTTCTCTTCTCTTTTGTTCCTGAGTTAAAAAAAAAAAAAAAAAAGTCACATGCATTTTTGTTCCAAATCCCAAATCAATATGGTTGTTCTACACAATCTCTTCTCACATCAGAGACATCACAGCTGAACAAACCCCACACACTTGTCTTAATCTGTATTTTCAAAAATAAATCTATCACACAAAGTTACTAAATCTTACAAGCTTCTTCTCTCTCAGTAACTTCTTTTCCATCTTCTTTTCTTCCTTAAGTCTCTCACGTTCCTGAAATCAAACCAGAAAGAGAGGTATTTAATTATAACTATACACAATAATTGTGCAGTTCCAGTTCACTTGGAGAGTTCAGTTTGGCGAGTGGTCACATGTCAATCAGTGGTGATGTCTGTCTGTCTGTCTGTCTGTCTGTCTGTCTATCTATCTGTTGGTCAGGCTGTCTACATGTTGACTTTCCCTTCTGTACTTCTGCCTGTCCCTTTGTTTAACTGTCCAACAGTGTGACTATGTATGCTGGACTGACTGTCCCTTTTTCTTTTTGTCTGTCTGCCTGCCTATTTGTCTTTCTGCTGATCTGTCTGTCTGAGCATCTGCTTGTCTGTTCATCTGTCTGTCTATGCTAGATTGCTGGTCCCTCTTTGTTTTCATATCTTTCTGTCTGTCTGTCTGTTGATCATTCTGGCTGGGTGCAAACCTGTCCCTCTGTACTTCTGTCTGTCTCTTGGTTAATCTGTCCATCTCTGTTTCTATGCACGACTGCAGCCCCCTCTCCCTTTTTGTCTGTCTGTCTGACTGTCTCTCTGTCTGACTGTCTGTCTGTCTCTCCATCAGTACATGTATGCTTGCATTGCCTATCTGAAGGTCTGCCTGACAGCAGTTCCATGTGTGTCTGAGCACCACATGTTGGCCCGTTATTCATGTCTTAGGCATCGATATCAGTTATTGGTTCATATTTTTGTTTATATTATGTTAATATAGGCACACCTCTTGTTTCCTTTGGGATTCAATAGCTCTGATCATCATTTGTTGCTGCTTTTTCTGTTCCTTTTCCTGTTGCTTGAGAAGAACTGCTTGTTGACGTTTAAGTTCCCTTTCCTGGGAAAAACAGAAAAATTAGAAATCATTACCTATCATTTGTCTGGTCACACCAGTGATCTCCATCTCCTGCCTGATGGAGACAAGCCAAATGCAGTCAAACAACATGAAGCACATCAAAAGTAGCCACATTGTGAGACAAAAAATAATCTTTCATTACCAAATGATGTTTTTCTTGTGAGAGACCCAGTGGCCTAAAGTTTAGTGTGCTGGACTCTGGGTCAAGAGGTCTAGGTTCAAGGTCAATGGGTCAAGGTCAACGGGTCAAGGTCAACGGGTCAAGGTCAATGGGTCAAGGTCAATATG
This sequence comes from Pocillopora damicornis, assembly GCF_964200805.1. Lineage (NCBI taxonomy): Eukaryota > Metazoa > Cnidaria > Anthozoa > Scleractinia > Pocilloporidae > Pocillopora > Pocillopora damicornis. The sequence goes on from NC_142678.1 coordinate 1,010,956, forward strand.
ACAAGTCCTTGGACAAAACAAGTTTTACTCTCTCCGCCCAGCAGTATAAATGGGTACTGGCAAATTGTAAAGGATTCCTGATGAGATGCTGGGGGGTAAACTTGCAATCTTCCTTCATTCAGGAAGGGGGAGGGGTAGTGATAACCCTAGTTGCTTCATGCTAAGGAAACCCAGATAAGCTCCAGCCTGCTGTTTCACTCACTTCACCAGCAGGAATAACCACAACCTTTTCACAATCGAGATATCTTGAAGCTTCCAGTAAGATGCTAAACTTCCCTGGAAATCCTGACAGTGCACAGCAGAATATAGTAATGCAATGTTTGGCAATAAAGATGAGGTAATTCTCCACCAATACTACTACTTCTCAAAGCCGAGCAAGTTTCATCTACCTTTGCTTTCTTCATGGCATCCTCATACTTAGCATTAGCAGCATCTTCCTTCTTCTTTCGCCGAGCCTGAAACAACATGTGAAAATGTTGCTGTAAGTGCACTTGCCAAGGCCACCTGCAGGAGGACTATTTGAAGGGCCACACCCTGGCCAGGAATGACCAAATCCCGAACAACAAAGACAGGAGAAAGGCTCATGCAGAGTCTCCCTGAGCACAGTATTCTTTCAACTTCACATCTGTGCAAGAGACTACCATTCAAGGTTGCACCTCTATAGCCAGTTAATCCCTTAAAACCCTCAGAGTGACCAGCATCTAATTTCTCCTTACAATAATAGTGCTGATTGATTTATTAAGATTAGGAGAATTAATAAATGATTGCCAAACTACAAAACTAGGATTGTTAAAAGAATTCTCCTTGTCAGTACCAAAGGAAATGTACAAAGAACAGTATGGAGAATATGCATACTGATGTTAGGGTGTCAAGGGTTAAGGGAGAGTGTTTCAGAGACTCAACTGAACAATCCAGCACTACACCACCAATCCAAAGATGGACTGATGCCAACAACTTTAACCATGATAGGGTGCAGGAGGAAATGATCCCAAAGATAAGACCTGAAGAAATAATTCACACTCACCTGCTGTCTCTGCTCTCTTGCTCTCTCTTTGGCAAGTCGCTTCTGTTCAGCCAGCATCCTCACTACAAACAATAAATAGGGAAATTGAAATCTTCTTGCTTTCAACCCATCAGAGTGACTAGCTTCTAATTTTTCCTTACAGTCTCTCCCTTGAATCAAATGTAACTGTTATAGGGAATAATAGAAATAATCATAAATTTTGGAAGCTCTTGATTGTCAAGAAAATTCTCCTTGTCAATGCCATAAGAAATGAATACCAATGTTGGGGTGTAAATGGTTAACACCAGAGATCAGAGGTATTCTCTATACTAACCCCTTTCCTTTTTAGCCTCTCGCGCCGCCAGCAGGGCTTCTCGTTTCATTGCCTTATTCCTAATTCTCGCTTCAGCTACAAGGAAATGAATGAAAACATTTCAGGCACAAGAATGAAGTTTCAATTCATAATCATTTGCTTCTCTGATATCACCAGATAATTACACTTCTAATAAGTTCAAAATAAAGCTATCCCATGTAAGGAGAACAACATCACTAGCAGTCTTTTTGCCATCATGACACACACTTGACCTGGGATGAAAACACAACTGCTGTGTAGAACCTGAACCTTGATGTTCAGCAATTTAACTTTAACTGTCAAAAGTGATGACCAACAACCACCTAAATCCAGTGGTGAGTTGGTGGTGTCCTATTACACCATCAGCTGCTGCTAATGGAAAAAATTTCATGAAACCCCTGTAACTACAGCATTCATAACATCAGTTTAAGTTCGCAGAGGCAGTGCAATGCCACCAAATGATAAAGATGTGAATTGGATAAAAACCTCTCTCTCTTTTGGCCATCTTAACTGCTTCCTGAGCAGCTTGACGTTGACTTTTTTCAAGCCGTTTAACGGCAGCTGCTTTTTGGGCCATTTCTGAAATGAAATGGTCAAACATGGCCAAAAGGAAAATACAACATTAACAGGACAAGTGTGTCTTACAAACAGGTTCTGACTAACTGCTGAATCAATTTAGTTCTAGATCTGTTTTACAAGACACACTTGAGGGATTTAGATCAGTATACAAATGCCATCACATTACACTGCTGATGGCATCTGCTGCTTACATGCTAAAGTACAATTTACTGTAATCGTGTTTATAAGAATTTTTTTAAATTTTGATCAGTTTTTTAAATATTGACATGATTTAGATGAGCCTAAAAGCTTGGTTAAAAGTACAAGTATTAATCAACAAAGGCAGCAAGATCACATGTTCAAGACAGATTGAATTCAGTGCAAAACAGCACCAAATTTCAGTTTCAAAAGACAATTTTTTTTTCTCAAAATTCATTATTAACATGATTACAGTAAATTCAAATAGAACTGCTTCACACAGGTTGAGGTGGATCACAGTCTTCCCCAAATTCTTTCATTGTAAATTACCAATTCAGTCTCGTCAAATTTTTCTGTAAATTAGAGTCCAGCCGTTTGCCCCATTACACCCTAACCTGTGTTACAGACAGTCCTATCAATGAGATTAACAACATTAGTCTTAAATAACCTCTTTCTCTCTTGGCCAGCTTAGCGGCATCCATAGCAGCTTGCCGTTGAGCCTTTCTTACAAGTTTAGCTTCAGCTGCCTTCTGCAACATCTCTGATCAAAATCAGATCAAAAATTGAAAGATTGAAATCACTTTCACTGAATCAAATTTGGAGTAAAACTCGCACCCCTTAACTAGGGGTCAGCCTTTGTCTTTTCTTTCTAGAAGCAGTCATAGAAAGTTTGGTAACAGCCACAAAAAAATTATTACCTTATCACATGGAATTATTTTGTAATTTTGAGGTGCATATCTTCACCAAAACTTAGTTTTTTTTTTTCAATTTTGCAACAAAAAAATTTGGAGTGATCTGAGTCACTTGTTCATAACTTGTTTTAACCCTTAAACTCCTGGAAGGGATTGAAATGTAATTTCTCCCTATTATATCCACACATGATCCAGCATACAAGACACAACGTTACTTTACTTGTCAGGTAAAAGTTATCTTTATCCAACACCAAATTCTCATAACTTGTTTATAAGAAAATGTGATGTAGCTAGAGGAGAGAATTAGCCATCAAACCTTTGGAGTTAAAAGGTAAACCATGAGTGAAAATCCAAGACAACTCAATTTTTTACTCAGTCAGTTTAATGTTACAACTTTGTCATTTCACAGTGATACCAATCATAATATGATGAAAATAATAATTAAATAATCATTTTTTTTTATTTTTTATTTCTATAATCATAACATGCTTTAATGTGTAATATGATTACTTTTAAATAATAATAAAAATAATAATAGCAATGATACGAATTATTTTATGACAAAATTTGTCCTTAAATATTCTTATACTGCTCCCAGAAATTACTTATAAGCACAGTCAAACCTTGATTATCCAGACTGGTGGGGACTGCACTGAATAGTCCAGATAATTGAGAGTCCGAATACTCAAAGATAAGAATATCAATGTGCAAAAAATGAAACTGAACAACTTAAAAGAGAAAACAAGTCATTTAATAAATAACATGCATGAATTAAAGCATATCCTCAAATCATTGTGTAAAACTTCTCCAAATTCCCTGAAGGGAATGTGTGAGTGATATTAGCATTAATGATTCCCAAAAGTATTCGCAACAAGTGTAATTAAATCAAACCAACAACATGAAAAAACTGGGACCAGGGAAAGGTAGCATGATTGAGGTCCAAATAAGAAAGGTTTGACTGTACTCTATATGAGTGACACTATCAGAATACAATACCATCCACACCTCTTGCTTCAGGTTAAAAAAAAAATAATCCCTACCTGCTTGTTTTTGTTTCTTCTCTTGTTTCTTGTGGAGTCTTTCCATCTTAACTCTGTTCTTTTCATCTTCTGCCTGCTTCCTTCGTTTTACTTCCTCTTCTGTCAGAGGCTCAAACACAGACCCCTGGTAAATAGACCAGAGAAATTCAGGCAAAACAGAATGAACAAGTACTCATCCTAGCAGACTTTTTCCATGAATCTATTGGCTGCAGGACTCCAGTAGCAAAATGATTTTACAAACCCATTATCACAAATGAATCATGTTTCATGACTAGCAACACCATACCTCTTTGCATTCCAAGAATTCTCCAATATGAAGTTTAGTGCTAAAGCTGAAGTTGTCTGTGGTAACATCAGTGATACTATTCTTGTTAAGGTACTGGAAAAAAAAACAACACGTTTTCTCATATTTATGAGATGAATACTTTTGGCCAAATAGGTAGAGAACATGAATTAACATTATACCTAAACCAAACAAAACTGCTGGGTTGACGTAATGTTCTGTTGAGTGTCAAAAGTAATAGTAATGCAAGACTCGGTAAGTTACCACTCACCCGTGTAACTTCGGGATATGTGCGGAGTTTCTTGCCACAAGGAGCAAAATAATAAACATCCCCTCTTAATCCACCAGCTGTTCCCACTTGTCGCAAGCGAGTCTGCCGTCTCCATCTATAAATTCAAATCCAATTCAAAATATTTTCATAAAAACATTTACTTCCTCTCCATTACAATCTATCATAAATGCAAATGAAGTTTTCTTAACGTTAATTTAATTCAAATAGCAAAATAAATTGATGGCAAAAATAAAATCAGCCCATTTTTACCCCTTGGCCAGAGGAATCTTGGCGTCTTCTTCACTAACTGCTCGACGCCTCTTTCTTGGAGTGCCTGCAAGTATCATATCAACCAACTCTGTTAAAAAAAGCTTAATAAGTGGAAAAAAAAATTATCAAGACACCCATTAACCCTTCCACTACCACGAGTGACCAAGACATAATTTCTCCTCACAATATCCATACAATAGAGAGCAGACAAGCGATGAGAATAAAGGAAAATATCAACAAGCAGATAATCATTTGATTCAACACCAAATTCAATGAGATGTAAGGCAGACAGTAAGGAGAATTCCTATTTAGATCTAGGGAGTGAAAGCGTTAACTGTTGATAACTGTTGTAAGAAAGTATCTAAATCAAGGAATTGGGAAAAAGAAACCTTCACATAATCAATATCACAGTAACAGCATACAGTCATACCAGTGTATAATAAATTTAGAAGCAAGACAACTCTATTATTCAGGTGAGGATCATTCAAAAATCTTTCTTTTTTTCACTCTGTCCAACATGTTGATACAGAGATTTAAATTGCAATCACATTTAGAATTATTATCTCGATATTGGTCTCCTTGAAGTATTCTTGTATTCCATTTACTTGAAATTCATACAATAATATTGAACAGCTTTTGAAGGACATAATAACACTTTGTAATAAACTGTATACCCTTAAATTAACAATATTAAACGTTAAAAAATTTAAAAAAAAACATTCACAAGCAAGTTATAGTTATTATTACTGCCAGAGTCTCAAATATTTATGTTGAGTATGTATAAAGTCTGCCTTTAGTTAAAATTAGTTAATGGTCTTTGTTGTTGTTGTTATTCTCATACAGTAATTCTGTTTGTCATAATATTAAAATAAGCAAACTTTAGACAGTAATTCACTAAATTTCTAACTCATTGAAAATGTTAAAGATTCAATCAGGAAGGAGGAATGTCCTTGGAATAGTTTTTATCTTGTTTACGTAATCATATTTTCTGGCCATTTAACATTTAAATAGCCAATCAAAGAAAAACAGATACTTGATAAACTATAATTCAAAAATGGAATGTGTAAAAAACCAATCTGACTTAAACAAAATAAGAATTATGTTTCTCAATTCAATATATCAGCACTTTCCCTGCCATATTTTAAGGGGGCATAAAAAATGTCTTTATGTGACTTCTGATAGACTTCAAGATTCTCCTCTCATTTTATCTTATATTCCCCTAGGCCACAAGGAGAGTTAGTTGTTGCATCATAAGTCACTAAGAATTTCACACATACTTTCTCGACTCTCATAACTAATGTCTAAACACATTCTTAAAATAATAATTTATCTTACAGCACAAAAGGACAAAATGGAAAAAAAAGGGAAAAAGGAAAAAAAAGTTAACCATACCTGAACTGCTCTGATCTGCTTTCCTTTTGTGCGAAGAGGAATCTTCAAAAGATGCCCCACTTTCCTGGGTATCCATAGCAACATCATCATCATCTTCCTCATCTTCATCGTCATCATGGTGTTCACCCCCTTCCTCTTCCTCATCACTGCCGTCAGTGTCAGTGTCACTGCCACTGCTATCTTCCTCATTCTCACCATCCTCACCTTCATCGCTGTCGTCTTCACTACCACTCCCGCTATCACTGCCGCTACTAACATTGCTACTGTCACTATCATCATCACTGCTATCCTTATCAAACTTCACGTCACGGAACTGCGCAATTAAAGGAGGTTTACCTGATGGAATCTTTGGTTGCTTAGGAGGAGTAACGGATGAAGACTTCTGAGTACCAGATGCACCTTTTAACACACTCTGTATTTTGTGCTCAGAAGATGCAGCTTTCAACTTTTTTTCTGCATGATCACTCGGGGCTATATTCTGTGCTACTTCTGCTTTGGACTGCTTGGGTTTAGCATTTGCCGAGGTTGTACTTCCCTTTTTGCTTGGCTTCAACATTTCCTCTCTGAGCAGGGCTTGAATGTCTTTTCCGGCTTTAACTTGTGGTTCCGGGTTTGTAGGAACAATCCCTTCTGTTTTGTTTAAAATTGATTGTGGTACTTGCAAGCGTGGGGGAGGACCTGATTTAACCTTCTGCTGCTTTGGAGGAGTTGGCATACCTTTGCTAGGTTCAGTGACTGATGTAGCACTAGGAGATTTGTGATTTTCATCAACAACTCTAGGAACTGATTTAGCATCATTACTTTTTAAAGGCAAGTTACTTTGCTGAGTTGGAATGTTGCTAACATCACTATGTCGAGGGAGATCCAATTGTCTTTGACTGCATGAGCTGTTACTTTCACTGCTTGAATTTGACTGCATCAAATTTTCAGATCTTGCATCTGAATTTTCAGAAAAGCTGTTGCTGGTTTTTGTCCGTTCAACTTTTGTATCCTTTGCTCTTTCTTTGTGAAGTAATGTTGTATCACCAGGTCGTACATCACTGTCTCTATTATTTCCTTCTTCACTGCAATTGCTCGATTTCCTGTTCAAACGTGGAATCATATCTAGATCACGACTTTCGCCCAAGTCAAGAAGACCCTTACCATCATGGTTGCCATGGCTACTCCAATGAGATAATCCACTTTTTGATGTGCTTGTAGTAGGACTTGCCTGATGTACAAAACCGTGCATGGATTGTGGACTTGATGGAGGAGGGTAAAAAATTCCTGATCCACTTCCAAACACTCCAGAGGAATTCACCCCATTCATTAGAGAGTTCCTTGACCTGGAAGATTGATACAGACATTCCTCTAGTCTCTCATGATTGGCCATTGCACAGTCGTGCTCATGAGAAAGCCAACTTCCTCCAAGATGACTGGTGAAGTACTCTGGTGTGATTCCATGCGCACGTGGATGGGGAGGCAACCACCAGCCGGTACCCCCAGTGCTACTGAGTGACCCATGCAATCCTCCAGGGGACGTCAAGCTGCTCTGAGAACCGAGAATGGGGTCTAAAGGGCCTCTGAAGTCTGGTAATCCTGGTCTTCTGCCCATCATAGGAAATGCACTAGGATGCATTCCATAAGTGGGATCGTGGGACAATGGAGGTGAGCGAAGTACTGTGTTAGCATGGCCTGAAAACAAAAGCTTAAAACAGTTAACGACCAGCTTGCATCGTGGCTGAACTATGGAAACTTAACCAACAATTAGGTTAACTACAAGGGAGGTTATCTTCGAAGAAGGATCTTAAACAAACGAAAACGAAATCTCACCGACAATTGTTTTAAGACGGCGAAGTACCAGCAGGGAAAAAAACGTTTAAACAAAACGATGTTAAACTCAACGCTCACCTGGATTGCCGTCGAAAAAGCTATGTGTATGTGCGGGACTGTGATTTGGGACGTCTCTGGGATCCATTCCAGGACAGCGAGGTATTTCGAACTCGCAGCTATGCCTGGGGATTAGAAATGACGATGTCAACGAACGAAACAATAGCTTAACTAGATATGTAGGTGACCACGAAATGCGTGCAAACGATGACTCAAGAATATCGAGCAATGAGAGACGTATTATGCGTAGTTAATACCTATGTTTATTTACAACTGTTAGAAAAACTATTTCAGAGTATTATTCCGTCGACCAAAGTTGAAAAAGCTGATGAAAAAGCTAGCAAAAGCGATTTGCTTCGCCGAGTAATTCCCCGCCCTGAATTTAACGACAAAATTACAACGAAGTACGCAGAGGAAAGTTACAAACTATTTGATCAGGATAGGAAGCCTGGAAATACATTAAAATCGAGTTCTTACCGGCAAAAGTCGTTCTTGATTTGCTTCCAATCTTTTCTTGAACTTTAAGCCTGTCCTCTACGCATCATCTGGCCTTCGTCGAATTAAGACAAAAACAGCCATTTTGGATGGCGTTTGGAGGGAATTTTAACTCTCGAAAGCTTAGGAAACCTGCAAAAGCGAGCTCTGGAAAAGCTGCAACACGTGAGCGAAGCGAGTTTATGAACAACTACAGAGTCTCTGAAGTTTCCAGTACTATTGGGTATTGAAAAAAGCGGCGAAACTTGGAATGAACGTGAAAATTTACCTTTTAGGGTTGTTTGGTGCGATATTGAGGAAAGAAGGGCGAAGGAAAGCATAAGGCGCATGTGGTACGTGACGTCACAGAATTGTAAAACAATGCCTCGTGAAATAATCAAAAGTAAACTGACTCGCTACGCCACGAGTTACGGTGAAGAATTACCACTTTCATCTCATTACTCCTCCCCCCAAATTCTCGCCAGTTGGCGACCGGAAAAGCTTCATAGACAACAATTTTCCTTCTTGAGAATTCTCAAAGGTTATGTGCTCGGATCACGAACCAAAAGCTGGCCTGACCGAGAAAAAATTTCGTCTTGAAATTCGCCGGTTGGTAAAAATGGCCCTAAAGGAAAACCCGTGGCTGTGCTCTATGTAAATTTAGCAAAACTTAGTATTTTTAAAGTTTCAAGACTTCCCCAGTGATTTTTTGCCTGGATTTGGTGACGCGAGTAGGACGATTTCGATTCGTAATGGTTGCATCGGTTTCAGAGCTTTCCTCGTTGTTTGAGGAACTTGAAAAAAACGCACTACAGATCGAGTGGTTTTGCCCGCTATAGTTGGTCTAAAAATACACTAGATCACAGTATGATAGACTGAGCAAACCAGTACTGAAATAGTCCTAATATATGGCACCGTATTTCAAACAGCTATACACGGCGAATCCAAGAGAAATATAGTCAAATTTTAAATGAAATACCCGAAGATTAGGAACTTAGAAGCGAGACGGGAAAATCAAGTAGTGTGATTGTCACAAATCTCAAATTACCTCAGGAAATATTGTCGCTTCACGCTTCTGGAACTCAAGGTTAGCTCTTTTCCATCGAAATTAAAGGGACAAAACGTGTAAGAATTTAAAAATGCAGCTTTTTCATTATTTAAACATTATAGTCAGGTAGGGTTTTATATGGGGAATTTATTTCCTTTCGCTGACACGAATTTAACTGAAATGGTGTATAAACAGTAACAATAATTTGAGGAGGCTATTTATAACGATTGACGATTTGAGGAGAGAGAGATCGCCGAGCGCCACGCGAAAAGAGTTTTTCGACCACTAATTATGGCGCGCATAACTGGTTACGCGAGATGTAAAGTTGATTTATGTAAAACACTCAAGAACATGAATTCTCTCAGGGATGTAAAAATATTACGAACTCGCGAGCCGCGAGCCCGTGTTAAATAACAGAGTCATTACCCGTAAATCTATTGAAATCTCGCTCGCTGATTGGCCAGAATTCAATAACATATTTGCATTTTGTGCACTTCGTTCGTCATGTGTCAAAACCAGACAAAAAGAAAACCCAAACAATGCACTTAATTGGCGCAACGTCCATCTCGGCTTTACAGCAGTAAAGCGTTCAGTAAACCGGGAGTCAGAATCTCTCAGAAACCGACTGAAAGGGATTACACGACTTATCCAGAAATTCAAATTTCTCGTGGGTTCTACTCGAAACTTACGCGCGATGTAGGAAATAATCGAATGATCGATCGAGAAGCTAAAATTACTAGAACTTAGTCTTAGGATTTTGGACGAGATCAAGAACTAAACAGAAATTTTTGAAATTGTAATTATCTTATGAATTGTTATTTTTTATTTAATGTTTTTCGAATGCTTTATAATTCAATGTTAGAGGCTGCAAAACTTCATTCAAATTTTTTTTCAGCGCGGCTGATCAACTCAATTTGCCTTAAAATTGCAGAACAAGATGATACAGTACGGTTTGACGAAAGAAGCGATGAAAAATTTTAGATTCTTTACTTCAGCCGAGAAGAGAGGCATTATAGCAAGCAGAGTCAAATCAATCGAACTTTCAAGTTCAACATTTTCAGGCTGATAAGAATAATGCCGAAAATTCTAGAGCAAATTTATGGATCCTCGAGTCAGGGTTGCACCTCCTGGAGATTTTGAATCTAGCAGGAAAATGACTGTCTTATCTAAGTGATTCAAAACCATTCTTTTCTTTTTTTTTTGCTTTTTTTTTTTTTTTTTTTTGCTTTTTCTTTTAATTCCTCCCCGACCAACAAGTGGCGTCTTTGTAATCATTTCCGGTTTGGTCAGGTGTTCTCAGTAACACGACTTTAACCAATTCAAGGCTGCTTTGTTCGCCGCTTAACAGTCACAACAAAAGAATGTTTATTTAGGCATGGCGGTGGATTAGAGTTTTATTATGTTATTTCAAGTTTTAATCAACTACAATTAAAGATTTCGCTGTATAAATCTTGGTTTGTAACGATGTGAATCTGGTTCTTTAAACAGTTCAACGAATGTTGCTTCGCGGAGGCCCTCTTTTCGTGATCACGATCTTGCGAGATTATCGTGTTTGAAGCCTAAACTATTTAACACTCCATGAGAAAGAAAGATTTCCGGTTTAAGATGGCTGTCTTGCACGCTACAAATCACTGAAGAGGATCTGAGACGACAAATATAAATCTCGAGTGTATAAAGCTTCCAGTTTCAGCGAGTAAGGGAGAAAAGGCTAAGAGCAAAGCGCAAAACGGAAAGGGAAGTTTAAATTAAAACCGCTAACCACTTCGCGGTGGAGGTCTGCCTTTGGTAATCAATTACGCATGCGCAGAGTTGACTGGTTGGACAATCAGCCTACGCACTAAAGGGTAAGCTCGGAGTGGGGTTTATAAATTGACAAATTCATATAATCATCGATTAGATTTTCACTGAAAGTTAACGAAGCTGGCCCGAGATTGGTAAAAGCACGAGTTGAAAACTCTTTAATTAAAACACGAGTTGCGTGCGAGGGGAGGAGCTCCTCCACTTGCGAGTGACTCGCGCTTGCCTCTGTTCTCCGGAACAACGCAAAAAAGTTACGCCTGTTCCGCACGCTGTATGTTCTGGACTCAACTTTGATGAGACTGCAAGCGATCAGATACCTCTTAAGATATACGAGGAGCATGTAAATCAGCCAATTAAATTTTTTTTTTTGTTATTTGCCTTTCCTTGCTTCGCTCTTTAAGGTTGAAAAATTGTTGGCCTGTAAGGTGCTCGCGTGCTCTGTTACTCCTGGTCTTATGTGTGACTTATGCATCACGTGTCCACGTTAGCAACATCAATCAAAACAATAACAATTTTAAAAAAAGGAAAATTAATTAAAGTTTCCTTCTGAATGGGAAATATGAATCATAAGTCCTTGCTGTGTTTGGTGCCACTCTGTCTCGTACGTTTGTAGCGGTGGAAAAAATTTTATCCAAGAGTCCGTCATGACTGACGGCATCTGCGTTCAGCTGGTTGTCCAGTGGCTCCTGGCTGATAGTCTTTCTCCGGCGTGGTACTTTTTATAGTGGACAGGTTACTTATTCTTCTACTTAGAGCTGATGAACCCTGGAAGAGACAACAACAACACAATGCTGAGCAACTACGGGTGCATGTCTAACCCCCCTCCCCTCTCCCCCACACAGCGAATAACACTGTCAATATTAAAATTAAAGAAAGATAAAAAAGGCGAGATCTAGATGCACGTATCGACCAATCGATTCAAAGGCCAGTTCGGGACGAACTGCCAGAGGGTAAGAATTTCGTAGATGGGGTGAGCTTGTTCAGCCCAAATTTGATGTGAAAATTTCTCACTTGCATGATTTCCATTTTCCCTACAGAATTTGTTGATGGGTTTTTCTTTTCATGAATACTGGAATTTTTCATCTAGAAATTTTGTTATTTACGTTCAGATTTCTTTTACCACGCCTGAATCAAGGTTCAATAAGCAGCCGCTGTTCAGGAAATGAGCCTGCACTCCCCAACTTGAAGGCGCAGCATAATCGAGCTGACACAATCCCCCGCTTTATATTTTTTTTTAAAGGGAGGAATCATAAAAACTTTTACAGATTCTATTCAGTACCGGTTGGCTCGTTTGTATATCCCTCCATATCACAAGCTCCTTGGTTATGTCAATACCCTCCTGCGCAAGTTCAGCAAGTGGTAATAACAGATCACCGATAACCTTTTGTCTTGAGTACCGGTCAAATCCCATAACACAGAACTGGAGGGTCTGAAGCTGTAGTTCTTCGTAGCTCATCTCGATTTCAAAAGACTTGTGACGTCGGTGCCGGCGACGGGACATCAGGCGCATTCTCTGCTTTGTCTCTTCCTAAGGCGATACAGTTTGAAAATTTAACAATTTTCATTGGGTGTCATAAGTAATTCAGGATTGGATCAGTTTTCCGTCACATCGCCCTGTAATTGGTTCAGAAAACTTGCGCCACCCTCTAAACCGATCACATGACAAATTAGCACCAATCGCATCTTGGCCATTCAAATTTCCTGCGCTTCGGTCAATTCGTTTTTTGTTCAATTTAAGTCTATGTTGACTTTACCTTTGTTGCTATTGGCTACTGTAATAACATTTTTTTGCCTTCGAGAAGTCTCAAATGTTTTCTCACTTTTTTTCTCACTCTTTCTGGTTTCCTCTAAAAATATTCCTCGAACTTCTTAATTTTTTCCAAATTTTTGGCAAATTCGTCATTTGTTTTTGCGCGGGATATTAACGCGCAGCTAACGAAAGTTGATCATTTGCACATGCCTTTTTTATGATCTCGGTGTTGTCAAAGTTGGCATACCTTGATACCAATAAAGTCTTATACGGGGGCACTGTGGGGCACAGTAATTAGTCTTCTAGATTTTTCACCACCTGATACAAATTAACCAATCATATGGCCAATCACCAATCATACGTCATCTTGGCTTCCAAGATGGGGACTTGATTTATAACTCAATCTCATGGTCACACAAGTTTGGGGACCAAAATGTAGCATATCTTAGCGAGTCGAACGCCGCCAAAGTCACCCTGTTTTAGGGTTTCGATTAAAGCTGATGAAAATAGTCTGAGGGCACAAGAGACCCCGAAAACCGTGCGCTGTTTGTTGTTCGTTTTTACATATCAAACCTCTTTTAGAGGGGACCTCCCGGTTTCATTGTTACTTTCTCACCTGCTGAGTGAGTTGAACGTCGGCGAACGTGAAGATTGAGTCGTAAAACTCGTCGTCGTCTTCGTCAAGGCTACTGCCCTCAGATATGTTCTGAATGTCAATAAGCTGAACTTCCAGGAAACCACTATATAAAATTAAAAACTTTTGTCATTATAATGCGTTGGAAGCCGTGTCGTAAATTGTAGATTTGAAAGCGAGAGGAAAATGACTCCGTCGGATGAACAAACATCGCTAGCTGAAAAGCTCTCTCTTCAGCCTGCACAAAGCAGGCGCTCAGCAAGGGCACGAGAAACATGCACGCGCGAAAGAGAAACACCCGTGCGCGATTATTCAAGCACGTTAAGTCACAAAGACGTCTTACCTAGCTTGGTGATACTGGATTGAAAATTTAAGCTTCGGGGCTTCATCTCGATTCTGTGAAAAAATAAATAATAACATTCTCTAAAGAGCAGCGGGCGGACACAATGTCGAGAAGAAGTTTTCAAGTCTGCAATAGCGTTTCTTGACAGACAAGTTTGGTTAGTTAGGAGCGCGGAAGGAGGTGCGAGACGACCGCGAGGGTGAATCGCCCACGAAGGGAGGAGCGCGAAATAAATATGGTATCTTAAGCGACACATTGAAATATGAAAGTTGGAACAACTAAAACGATGGCGTGCGTTCAAGCGTCACTTTTTAAAGTGTCACGTTTTCACGCGTGATTCGTGCTAGCCGCACGAACCACCGCGTGCCGCAGGCTAGCATTTAGATGGCTTGACACTCACGCACCCCTTTTTCACGTTGGGGTGGTTTTGGCGTTGAAAAGGAGAACGGCATCCGAGGCGAAGGCTGAATCTCTATTCCAACAACATCTCCCATTCTCCCTGGAACCCAAAATTCCGTGCTCTCGATCACAGGAATTCCTTTACCCCGCAGCTCAGAAGACGTTGGAAGACGGCGACGCCTTCTTCCCTTTCTTCTTAAGATGAGGAGACATGACACCAATCCAGCAAACAGAAGTGACAAGATCACAAAGGGAAGAGCGTAGACAAGTGTTGTGTCCATATTCGCGACGATGTTATGGTAACATCGGACGGGCTTGCCTTTAAAACGTAAAAGTTTATCACTTTATATACAATAAATGAGGTACCTTCAAAGCCAACAACTGAGTTAACCCTCTAAACCCTAAGAGTGATGAGCATCTAATATCTCCCAACAGTGTAGCTGCTGAATAAAACATTAAGGTCACGAGAATGAAGAAAATGATCACGAGCTCCACAAGTTCCTAATTGTTAGGCAAACTCTCCGTGCAAGTACCATAGGCGAGGTATAGAGAACAGTGTGAAGAACTTGCACACTGATGTTCGTGAGGAAAGGATAAGGTTAGTAAACTGTTAAGCGCCTGCCTTCTGCTCACCTGGCGACAAATGCGGCTTTTATATCGAAGGAGCAACAAAAAAATGTCCAGAACTAAATTCGTAAATTACTTCTTATTCTTATCTCGTATTCATTGTGTTGAACACTCGCCAATTTAAACAAGGGCATCGAAAACAAAACCCCCATAAAAGAATTTAACAGATTGCTAGAATATATAAAATATTTGCGACTAACCTGAAATTTGTGGCAAAATATTTTGCGATAATATCAGAGAAATTCCAATGTAGAGAAAACGAAATTTTACGGATAACGTTTTGACGGGCGACGCGACCTTCCAAACAAGCGGAGATTGAAAACTTTTGCACGTGAATATGCTCTAGCAAAATGCGCAAATCTAATTGGTCTAGTTTGGTGAGTTTAGAATGACAATAGTTTTTTTTCCCCTGTTATTTGTGGTATTACCGGTGCTTAAGTTCCTCGACAATCATGTGGAATCGCTCTATGATCAAGCAGCGTATTTTTTCGAAAGAGATTTTCTTGTATTTCTGTCAGTCCTTGTAACTCAATAGTAGCGTATATCTCCTCTTAGATGGAAATACGGATCAGTGTCAGTGTCTCAGTAACTGCGCACCTACCCCTTCCCTAACCTAAAAAACATTCTCCTGATAAAAAGGTAAGGCCACCTATTTTAACAAAGTTTAGCCGTTGTTTAACAAAATCACGTTCTAAACTATTTTGAATTTAGCTGAATCTTTTATCTGGACATTTGTTTTTGTGAAAAGTGTCTAGAGGACCGAAATTTATTCCATGCAAACAAGCCTCTTATCGAGAATACCTACTGCCCACTACTTGCATAAAACCGTGGTTTGGGTCAGACCTCGCAAAAATAACCGGCCCTTAGTTGCTCAGATACTGATATTGATCCTGTAAAACTATTGCATAGTGGGAAATCAGCCAAGCCACAAGAAATAGTGTTTTGAAATTCTTTATTTAAAAGTTAAAACTTAAACAATTATACACAACTTTCATGCCTTTTACAAGTAAAATGCTTTGATAATTTATCTATGGATAAACCAAATGACGATTTTTGAGCAAATATCTACAACATATAAAGTATCAGCGAGTAAAATTTGACAATAATTTTCCTACAACTCACGGACACAATTCGCTAAACACTTTACATTATTTTATTTATGTTTGTTATGCCAATATATCAGTCATTTTCGATTGACTTTTTCCCGTGTTCTTCTCGGTTGCATGATTTTAAGCCACCAGTCATATGTTCCCCTTTCTCGTTTTGATGATTATAAAATGAGTAAAGCGAACGCAGTAGACAAAACAGTGGTCAAACGTCGAGCGTGTGTAAGAAGATCAATCTCGGCTCGCCGCGCGCCAATTTCCGGCCCAAAATTTCCAAGGAAAACAAAAGAAACTACTTCCCTCAAGAAAAAAATGGGTGGAAAATGGAAAAGTTCAAAGAAATCTGTAAAAGGAAACAAAAGTTAAGAAAAGGAAAACTTCGTCCTTGGTCCTCGGTCCTAAAAGCCTGAATGCATGCTACCTAGCCACGACTCTAGCAACTACAACGTTCGCACATGCGCAGATGTTTGACCACTGTGTAAAAAGTGTGCGGTTTAAACAAAATAATTGTAACAAAAATTTGGGCCTGTCTTGTTGTCAAACTTGAACATCTAATAGACTTAAACTATAACAATAAGATTATCCACTTTTGATGCCCATTCAAATTCGTCTTCATCAATTATTATGTGATAGAAATCTCGAGCTCAAAATCTCATTGTTAAATAGCAGGTCTGTGAAGAAGGCCCGTCATATATTTTTTTACACTGTAATCAATGACAGAAAAACCATGTATAAAATCAGTTCGAATAAAACACGTTTAAAATAGGCCGATTCATTCTTTCCGGGGTCTAGATATGTAAACACATAGAGATACCTCTCTCAAAATGTTAAAACCATGTGTTCCAAGTTCTGCCAGAAGAACGCTAACTTCTCCAACTGACTTGTATCTAGACATACAGTCGTAGTCAAGAATCTCAAATAGAAGCCTTTGTTGCTGAAGCTCTTGATATTCGATATCAAACTCGTATGTCTCGTCAAAGACTGGGTTCGAGGTTTCTCTACGTACTTTAGAGATGTAAACTCGCTTGCGGCTTGGGACGAGTTGTGTTTTGACGAACACATCCGGGGGATCGTCATCATCTTTTAGCGGTAAATCCTGGGCACTAGCAAGTTTGACGAGCAGAACGGATCTGCGAGAATACAAGTCGAAACTTTCTTGTACAGATTTATAAAAAGTTAAATATGTAAGAAAATTATTCTTCGTAGAATCAGCAGGTATGGCTACGAGGATTCTTGGGGGGAAAGTAGGGTTGTGTCCCTCTTTGTCGAGGAAAACTGATAATTTGTGACGGCAAAGTAATTCAGAATACCCTTAAATGCCATCGAAACTCAAGAGTAATACCCCGTTATGGAAAATACAGCTCACACACGTCCAACAATGTGTACTTATCAGCTGTATGGGAGAGCCGTGCGGGAAAATTTTTGTCTCGAGGTCACGGTGCACGAACGAACCGAAGGCCAACCGAAAGCAGCCACGAACCGAAGGCAGCTAGCTCCATTCGTCAAGACCTAGCCTGCAGAGTAGGCGTAATTTTGGCGAGCGAGTGCTCAGTAATTTCATAACGTATATTATGGCCGTCGTCTTTGATTTTAATAACAGCGGAAGGCTGGGGAGAGAAATAAATTTGTACCAAGGGGGCGGTTGACGGTCAAAAATAAGAAGAGGGGTGGGAATGTAGTGGGATCTTTTACCCCTACCCCCACCGTCCACTCTAACTGCAAATCAAACATGGCCGGTCGGATAAACGATCGCGAGCTTATAACGCTAGCTCGCACCTATAAGACACCTGCACTGTAGGCTAGTCAAGACCGAGAGCTAAGTATTTTTGTGTCTAGCACGACCGAAATCAGTCAATATGCACTTCGCCATTTGACAGTCACTTTTTTCATGACCATCTTTTTTTTCCTCAGATCGCGTCTCGCGGGGTCGAACGGCTTTCTCCGGCCCCGCTCACGCCCTCGCTCACCTCTTAACACTGACAGGTGTGTGTCGCACACAGGACTGTTTGGGTCATTATTTGATGAAAGGTAATTTTGCTAGTTGAAGAGAAACGGGGTAGGACGTAAAGATCAGCAAGATCCACTTACGATTTCGACGCATACTGGTAATGGTAATGGAGAGTGAAAGTCAACCGGCCTCTTCCACCTTGATCCTGAAACAAATCAAACACAGATCATATCCTAACTCGCGCGTAGTTGTCTCTTCTCTAAAAACGCGCGCGGATCACATTCAGTAACTTTATGAAGAAGACTGGAAATGATTCAGTCGCAAACCGAGAATAAGGCAGCCTTTGTTCTAAGTTTCGAGACTTTTACACGACACGCACTGTAAAGCTAACGTGACTGTATATTTAAAAACAAGATTCACTAGGAATAGTTGTTGAGTTTCCAATTGATAGTATATTGTCTAAATTTTTCGTAGAAAATTGCGTTGCCTTTTAGATCGGATGTAATACAAAACAGACAAAATACTCTGATTTCTAGAAAGTATCTGGAGTTTTTAGAATAAATTTTAACGAAAGCTCTTCTTTTGGCCACTGGACAGTCTTCCGAAACTTTTCCTTCTCTTTGCAGTAGTAAATTAGCTAGAAACCGTAACACTTGAAAATTCGCGAACATTTTTTGCCATGACCCGAAGAGAAAAGAAGTGTCGCGCTCGGGAATACCATTCCAGTGGCCAAGCACGCAATTAAACAGTAACCACATACGCGTGCAATCACGCGAGCGACAAGTTAATTGACATGCCTTTGTTTGCTCAGGTACAGCTGGTTGAACCATGGTTGTCTGCATAACGGGTAAACTTGTCTTCTTCTTGGGAAGCCACAAACTCTTAATATCCTTTCTCTTCTCTTTCATTTTGAGTTTTTCATCTTTTTCCTTCGATCCAGCTCTTTCTCTGATGGGCGAGTAAAGTCTTTTTTTTGACATTCCAGGGCTGTCGGATGTCAGAATGATGCTGGGGGGACACAGACCTACAGTCTCTGCATCAGTTCCAAGCTCTGCCCTCCTCTTGTAGATTCTGAAGACCAGATAGACGAGGGCTACAAAGACACAGACGCCAGCTACGATGGAGATAGTGACAACATATCCGTGCATCTTTCAGCTAGAATGATGATACAAAATGAGAAATGTTTAAGTTAGGGTAAGAAAGACAACAAGACAAGTAAATCTCACACAAGTGGCCCTCTCCCTGGGTGGGTTGGGCTTTGACCTGCAATCATCAACTCCCCTCCCCTCCCCACCCCTCCCCCACCCATCGGACCCCAGTAATAAGCTTCAACACCAAGTGATAACTTGGTGGCCAGGGCCCGGTGGTTCAACGGGCGGATAGCGCTATCTATCGGATCCATCGCTATCCGGCGGATAAGTGTTAAAAAATGTACTGCGCTATCCACCGGATAGAGATTTATCCAGGGTATAACGTTACCTATCCTTCGCACAACCGGTGCCAGGTGGTTAGCTCGCCGAATTCCGGATCTAGAGGTGTGGGATCGAGCCCACGTCAGCTCATTGTGTTGGCTGCTCAGACAAGACTCTCACAGTGCCTCGCCCAAACCAGGAGTTTGCGATGAACCAGCATATCATCCAGGAAAAGTAACAATACTCTATGTGCCACAGAGACCAGAACTCCTGTTGTGTAAGCAACCGGATTATGTCCAAAAGGCTTTCGGTGAAACTTTTTTGTTTCCCAAACAAGTCTGTATATTCCTCAAATAAGTGCGCCTGTTCTGCTGGCTACATTAAACGTAACTCAGTCCGTGAGGCGCTTTGCTTTAGAAAAAGGATTGTAAAGAATCTCTCTTTCATAAGGTCTTATTTAAATAGTAAGAACAGATCTGATGCGTTTTTTCAAATATTTGAAAAACTCAGTGGTAACAAAACGATCTTAAACCAGACAAATAAAGACTTGGCTGTCTTGGCCTGCATGTTTTACATGTTCAGTTTGTCGCAAACGAGGTATTGTCACGTGTGCATGACTTAAAAATGATTATTGAATTAGGGAAAAGAAAAAGATTATTCAAGTTCAAGGGGATTTAGGTGTTACTGAACAAACAAACAACGTGGCGTGAAATATTGGACATGTTGTGATAGATTTTAAGAAAGACAGCTCTAAAGTACTTGAACTCAATATATCAATTTGTTTATAAAATGGATCTTGGCTAGTACGTGTTCACTCATTCAAATTTTGCGATATCCAAGTGGCCTGATAAGACAAAGGAAAAAGGTAAAATCGAGAGAAATTCTTCGATTTAAAGGAAATCGGTCGCCAACAAGTTTCAACTAACCTCTCTTATGGCTTTGGAGAGTGTTTTACTGGATCGAAAAATTAAAACCGTGGCAATTTCAAGCTGTCTTCTCGAGAAACAGACATGAAGTCTGATTATTTCTATCTAAGCTCATATAATTGAAAATTTATTTACAGCTGAAACAATATACTAATGTCAAAAATGATTACCATTTATTTATAGTTATAATTTTTTCCAGTGAATAATTTAACATTTTGAGCCTCCAGTTTAAAGAATGGAGAGTTTTATTCTTTATTTTTCGATTCTTCAAAATAAAAATTTCCGTAGTCTTCTAGCAAGGAAAGGAAGGTTTGAGTCCACGAGTAACAATTGATCGTGTAGTCTGATCGTCTGAGTGAAAGAACTACAGCGGTCATACGTCTGCGCATGTGCAAACGTGTTAGTGGCTTGGTGTCTGGCTAGGTGGCGCGCTCTCAGGCCGCCAAAGCCAAATTGTTTTGTGAAAGTTGTAAACAACCACACGAGCGATTAGGTCGCGAGGTTTGAAAAGCTCAAAACGAAGCGTTAAATCAGCCAGAAATCCTTAATCAAATAAGCTTTCTGTACAAAAACACTCGAGTTTCCCTTTTCCCTACTTTTGCTACCTTTTACAGATTTCCAAAATTTTTTTTTTTGTTTTTGTTTTTTGCACATTTTGCATGACAGCGGTTGCTTCTTAAGTTTCCTCGGAGATTTTGCGCGGGAAATCGGCGCACGCCCGGCAAACCCCCTTACACATGCCCAACGTTTGACCGCTATGTTAGTATTGTCCTAAGAAGGACTCAACTCTTAAAAACGACTTGCGCCAAGTTGTCAAATCATTACCGACAGAAGTTCTTCTCAGGACTTCGTTCACACGGACGATCAAATTCTCCGATCAAATGACTGATATTCTGTTTGAAGATCCTACTCGAATTGGCTGCGGATGAGAAAGTATTTGTTCATGAAAACAGTTTCCGATGCGACGCAAATAAGATTAGTTTGGGCGCGTTGCATGTTGACTTTGAAGAAAAAAACTGCAGCCATAAAAATAATAAAATAAAAAGAATTGTACGAGCCTAGTTTAGAGGAAATAGCGTGTGATTGCATTTAAATCAAATTTTTTTTCTTATATCATGGAGTGGAAGTAAATTATTACAACGCCCATAGTGTGCGGTCGACGAAACGTCACGATCCTAATTGGAGGTCATTACATCTTGAAACAAACACTGACTTCTTGAAATTTTGGGCACCTCTCATGAAATGGTTTGGGTCTGTATTGTTAAGTGTCAAGTCACTCAAATACTCGCACCCGACACCAACAGCAGCAATATAGTTTAACTTTTTACAAATTTTATCTAAAACGTTTAATATTTTCATGGTGAAAAACACTCTGAAAAAATCTTACAATCGAATTGCAAATGAAAACGACAGAGAAGAGAATGGGGCAAATTCTTAGCATTCTTTATTTTTTGAAAAAAATTAGATTTAATGCTGAGAAAGCCAAGCCCAATTCTTTGGCTATATCCTTTTTTTTTTAAAGAAATTTAAATTTTGGAGGAAAATTATCCAGCATTTCGTGGTTAATTTTGAATTATGGTCCTGCGGTGTTATTCATGATCTACCGAAAACCGTGATTTGACTAAAAATTTGTACGTACAAACTTAAAATATGGAGACTATTTATTACTTGAGAGTATTTGGTACGAGATGGGGCGAGATAAGTACAATTCCTGAAAGGTGTCCAAAGAAATACCACATACTTTACACAAAAACTGTTATCTCTTTTAAGGCCAGATAGAATCTCTTTACGGTTTTAAAAGCTATTGTTTGGAGCGGAACACCTTACCACTGTACAAGACGATGAACCATTCAAAAGTTACGCAATTCTCGTGGGATTTAATAGACAGAAGAAAGAAAAAAAGTGTTAAATAAAGGTTGTTGTCATTCTAGGAATGATTTGAGTACCACCTCAAATTTCAAGAACTCGTTAACAATCTATAATATTTTTCTTTTAGCTCGATATGCTGAAAATATTACTCTAATCATTCTTGAAAAAAATTGTTTGATTCATGCACCACCAACTCTGGTAAACCTTGGGAGAGTTAATATTAAAATAAAATTTAATTACTTCCAACAATTACACTGTGTAACACTGAAATGACAACGAGCTTAGTATTTTAGAATTTTTCTATCAGAGGGGCGAACGGTGCCCAAAATTAACCGAATATTATTCATGTCCGTCAGTTTTCTCCTTCTGCTCAGATACAGGTGTTAGAACTCATCGGCAATAAAGCCGTTCGGTCAACAAGAACTGAAAAAAACCCCTTGCTTGACAATTCGTAACTTAGCAATTCGTAACCTAATCCCTAGAAAGCAACTATTTTTTTAAATCCTCGTAAGTTCGAAAGTCTGCAGGCGCCTGAATTCTCCAGTATATTGTACGTAGAGGAAATACAGAGAAATTAACATCCAATCGACGAATATAAGAAAAAAAACACTGAGACGCATATTAATTAGGTATTCATCTGGTTTCGTTCATGTTTTTTTTTTTTTTCTGGCGTGATTGTGGTTCTATTAGCAATCACGTAGCATAACATCTATCTTTTTAAATTCTGTGCGATGAATAAAATCTTTTAAGTTCTTCATTAAACAGATCAGTATATCGGTTTAAGTGAGTTCTGCCGATCCAATATCTATCCTTAAATTCTACCGATGACTTTTTTTAGCCAAATTAGAACGTTAGATGCACACGCGAGCACGACGTTAGAGGAAAAGGATAGGAATTCAAATTATTTAGATGTTTATTAAATTGTGATGTGTAGAAGGTTAGCAATACCATTCGCATTTGCTTTGCATTTTCGCGCCAGTTAATTTCGGTTAGTTTCCAAGGACAAGATTGCGAAATGTTACCAATTTTTTAATAGCTATAGAAACACAAATCGCTGCATCTCTTATAAAATTCAGTCAAAAGTGTGAAAATAAATAAATGCATTGGCAAGAAAGGTTGTAAATTTGCTTAGAATTTCTGGGTTAATTACAAGTGAAGCAGAAATGTTAACCAAACAACATTTAAAAAAATATTAAAAGCATGACAAAAGCTGGACGCTGCTAATGAACTCACCGGATGTAAACACTAGCTATGTGTTTGAAGATTTCAACTTTCGACTTCGATCTTCAAAATTCGGTTTCTGACTTTGTATAACGTGTGAAGGAAATACTTCCTACGTTTGACTCCACATCTGTCAGGGATAGTAACAATGTATTTGGTCAGAAAGATTGTTATCTTTTGAAACTAAAAAACTATTTACGTAAATGTCCTTTGGAAGAGTCAAATAAGTCTTCGACGAGGTACAATTTCTTGTAAAGAACAAAACTGGAGACATGAGAAGTCAGATGATTACACAACTGAAGAAAAATGCATATTAACTCATTTTTGATCACATAGTGCAACTTAAAAGCTTATTCAACATGCCTATTCCATTCAACCAATTCGCTGCAAGAAACAACCTGATAATTTCACCTACCTGGGAATCTTTAAAAGATAATCCATCGTGCTAACATGTCGAAAAAAACTTTCCTACGCGTACTTCAAAGCATTTGAAACACTACATGTCAAATAAGACGATTTCCCGCAGTGATATCAGCTGAAAGTTTTTAACGTGTCGTTATTTTGTGGTTTATACTGATCTGCCAACGGATTCAAAAACATGTTGACATCCAGCTCATTTGAATTGCAAAATCACGTAACGTTTTTCGGTCAACCTTCGCGATTTAGAACAAAGCGCTAACGCTGAACACCAATAAGATTGCGCTAAGAGACAGGCATTTTCTTGTGTGAAGCTCTAGAATGCGGAAAGTTGCAAACCCCTTGGAAAATTCGTTTGAGTTCAAAAGCAGACCGCTGGGGGCTGAAAAAAAAATTCGAGTGAAATAAATCATATTGAAGGAGTTAATTAATTCAGAGGGTAAACACGATGCTACTGTTTGTACAAAAATATTTTTCGTGGAAACGCAATATCCTGTGAATGACTTCAGCTTATTTTTGTCCGCACCACGTAATATTTTACCGTCTCAGTTAGAGTTGAAAAACCACCTGTTAGATTCTATTTATAAATGATTTATCATCATGAAATCATTAGATTGCAGATGAAGTAGATTGCAAAGTGATATTGCAAAAGGTAAACATTTAAGAATTAAATAAAGCAGTTCAAAGTCATTTTCCAGTGAGATTAATTCAAATACTGGCCTGGAGCGATATTTGTAAACCGAAAAAAAAACCGATTACTTTTTAAAAAATGCGGCTCGAACACAAGTTACCAAGCGACCGGCAGAAACCAGGAAAGCAAGTAGCTGAGTGATGTTATGATATATTTTTAATATTTTGCTATACAGTAGTACTTGGGTATATTTGAGTAAAAAAGCTAATTTTCAAAAAGTCTCAGCAAAAGACAATGAAATATCAGCTTAAAGCTCGAGGTCAAGGAAACAAGTAAATCCTGATTTCTGTTCTGTAAATTGAGTCACGCCATCCAACTTTAATAGCTTCCGAATATGAAAAGTAGTATATAACATAGACACGCGGCAATATGTACGAAAAATATTTTGTCACAGAGAGTCTCTGTTGTTAAGAAGAATGTCTTGTCCTAAAAGCTATCGAGATATCACAATGATGTTATTCTTGAAGATAACGACCCCGTGACTTTGTATCAAATGGGTTTCAAATATGGTGCTCTAATGGGCTTTTCTCTTTTGCCTAATCTACGATAACTTTGGTAAAGTAGGAGATTTATCACGAAGAACCGAATTCGATCGCAACTTTTACTCATGTAGTCTCTTAGGCGATTTGCAATCTGTGAACATTTTAACCAAACCATCGGTAGACATTGTTAATGCAAGACTATTCAATTGAAAATTAACAATAAAATCAATTCTTGAAAATAACACAAAGCAAAACAAAAAAACAAAAACAACAAAAAAAAAGGAAACATGCCGCTTTGAGCAAATTGCATTTGAAATTAAAAAACTCCACGATTTTGGGACAAGTTAGGAAGAGTTTATTGTAATTGATTTCAGTTCTACGAGTGAGGTAAAGGTAATCTAAATTTTGCAAAGTTAAACCAGATCAAAAAGACACTATCATAAAGATCTTAATTTAGCGATCTTGTGAATGCATCGTTTCAGTAGGGAATACATTTCCTGAAATATTTTACCTTACTACTCCACAGAATCACATGTCAAACTTTCGTAGCCATGTTCAACCAATATTCTTTACGACAAAGATGGAAAAATTTTCTGAATCGTTTCAGACATTATGATAAGAAGTTTTACATCAGAGAATACAGTATGGTTAAAACAGTTCCTCAAAGCGTTTAATACAACCAATTTTCACCTTGTTAGTCAGAGGTTTACAGCGAGGAATTATATTTCCTGTGGAGTATTACTGCAAGACCTTAGATCGAGGAAATAGTTTGCCCAAAAATTATTTAGCCCTCGCATATAGACAAAAGTAAAAAAAAAAGTTAGCTTGGCGAAGCGAAAAATGCATAAATATTGATTGAAGAATGAAGGGAACGAAGCACACAGCGTAAAACTGAGCCGTGCTTTAAGAACACGTCACAAAAACACTTCTGACCTTAAATAGGCTAATGTAGAGACAAAAGGTCACAGATGTACAATTCTTGTATTTTATCTCCTGTAATCGGGACTGTATGAAAAAACAGCAGATCTGTTGCCTCTCTTTTATATCTCTTCTATCAAAGCATTTCTTGTACATCTGCTATTATTTGAGAGATTTGCCACTGCATCACGACATTTTGTAAAATTAGTTTGTCATTAAGAAAGACAGAGATCAACAAGCAGAAGATTCTTCACAAATAAAAAAACACATTTGAGAAGATAATGAGGTTCCAACTTAACATTTCTGAATTTCAAGAAAAAATTTGTCCTGTGATTTCAGGTTAAATGGAAATAGAGGCGAAGCTCATCGATAGAGAAAGACGATGAAAATTCCAGTAAAGCCTCTGTCAAAACATGGAAGGAAAGAAATCTCAGAAATCTACTTGGTGTCCTGCCCTTCAGCTGATCATGCCTCTAATGGGACAGTTTGATCGCGAAAATTCAGCGCTAAACGATGCAATAGAACTGTTAAGTTACTAAACACTTCAATAGGCGGTACCAAAGCTTAACTTTCCTCCCTTAAATTAGTTACAGAACGTGATGGAGATTGAAAAACAAATTCATACCTTCGAATGAGACGAGGCGTTTCGCTATGTCTTCGGCAGCTCCATCGCTGGCCAGTTTCAGCGGTTCGTAAATGCTTCAAACCAGAGAAAGCTTGGAAAGTCCTCGATAGATTGAAATCCTCCGTGTGGTTTAAGAAATGACAAGAACAGCGCAGACGATACGCAACAATATCACTGCCCCGGATTTAAAAGGTTCTGTAATTCAGTTGAAATACGAGAGTGCAGCTATGTCTTCGATTACACTACGGTCACCAACAGAGAAAGTTGTCACATCGAGCATGAAAAACGAAACTGTCACGTCAACAACTGAATTGTTTTCTTTCCGTATCTTCGACCCCGATGTTTCAACGATCCCTAAATAAGCTATGAGGAAATTTATCCGAAGGACTGACAGAATTCTTGTCTAAATAAAGACTGCCAATATTTGCTCTACTTCTTCACTATTCTCGTCATCCAGGCTTTCATGTTTCTTGCATGGATCAATACTTCCTAGGACTCTTCATAAAAAGAATTTTAAGCTCCTTGAAAAAGACAAATTTTTCTGTGACTAGTATCAAATTTCGCTTCAAAAGCGCACGCAAAAGTTGGAAAAATACTCTAGTTTACTGAGAAAACAACAGAGAGGAAGGTGGAAAATTTCACGTCAGGGAACCGACGCGAAAGCTTCATAATATTATTGAACAATTTATACGGAGCATATCTTGCACCGCTGCAGTTGCCATTTAAAAGACTGTAAGCCGCCAAGCAGGGTTCGGTGTCAAAAAAAAAACTATTAGCTTTCTTTAGACATTTAAACCTTTCAATGGGACAAAATAATATACCACCTGAAGGGAGAAGAATTTAAACCGTTAGGAAACCGTTAGACAAAGAATTTATGAGCAGCTATGGAAAAAAGGCCACTGAAGTTCACCTTCTCTGTAGTTTTCGTAGAACAAGAATTAACACAGAGAACAGGGGTAAAAATTGCTGGTCAGTGATGCTAAAAAGAGGCAGTCTATTTCATAGATAATTTGGTCAAAGCGAAACGTCAGCTCTACAAACTCTTAACGGTGGTCAAATTACATTATCAACTCAGGTGATAAAACCAAATTATCTTGTTTACTTCCACACCGACGCAGCACCACACTTTCTTTAGAAACTTACCCCTTTAATCCATTTCATAACTTTGCATGACTTAATTGTATATATAAAAC
Source organism: Pocillopora damicornis (assembly GCF_964200805.1). Lineage (NCBI taxonomy): Eukaryota > Metazoa > Cnidaria > Anthozoa > Scleractinia > Pocilloporidae > Pocillopora > Pocillopora damicornis. The sequence goes on from NC_142678.1 coordinate 1,038,767, forward strand.
TTCAAATATAATGTTTACGAAAAAAAATAAAAGTTATAAAAAAAATCTCACTTGATATGAGTAAAAATTGAAAATGCAGGCTGACTTAAAATTCTAAATTTCGAAATTATAACTGAACTATAACGTTAAGCACCATAGCTATTTAAAAGCTTTCATTTTCATGGCTGATGTAAAATGGAAATCCATCTGAATTATCGCGCTTGTCAATCAAGAAGCTTATGCCAGCGTGCTATTGGTTTGTTGTTAATCCTCATCTCATTCCAGTGGTCAAATTCGCCCCCGGTGGATGATGGGCCGAGAAAAATCTTTCCGAGTAAATCGTCCTCAGTCCTCTTTAGAGTCTGGCTTTTCACGGACAACATAAAGCTTGTTTGATGAAGGATACCAACAGGGATGTGAAATGTAAGGGTTTCGTTAAACACAGGACTTCTGTTTTCTTCCTTAACGACCGTTTTTTTCTGCTTTAGGATTCGTCCTTCGTGAATGAGGGAGACCTCGACGTATGAAGCTGTTAAAAAAGAAAGGTTTAAGCCAATTAATGTAATTTAAACCAGATACTGAGAAACCTCTTTGGTTGTAACTTTATTTCTCATTAGAACTAGAGTTTAACTCTTTTCAGGATTTGGTTGTAATAACTTCAAGCAAAACGCAAATGACTGTAACAATCAAGATAAAAAAAATGAAACCAGTATGTGGATTAGCGAGAGCTTGGAATTTTAAGTTTTGTTTCTAAAAGAGAAGAACTAGATGTTAAGTAACGGGCTGCTTTTGAACCAATATATTGCTACCTGAAAATGATACTTAAAAACAACATCCAAAAATTGGAATATGTATGCGTAAGGTTTCAATCTGGTCTTGTGCACCCCATCACTCTCACAGCGACAAGGCCACCACCCTCCATTCTGATATCGATTGGCTCACACCTCATAATTTGTCTTGTAACCAGTTTTATTAAGCGAACATTCGTTACTCCCTCGCTTCGAAAACAACACAGGTTTTTCAGATGTGTTGGCTTTTGGATGTGTTTTTCGGATGTGTTCATGGCCGGTGATAAAGAGGACGAGGGGGGGGTGAGGTGGGGAGACTTCTACTTCTACCCGTAGGCAGTAGCAGAGAATACAGATCATTCCTGAACTGGACCTCAACGAACGGGAAGTGCTAGAAAACGTTGAACCCCTGCAGTAATTCACTAACCATACGACCGACATCAAGTATCATCGAAACAGAATCACGAGATTATTAATATATAATTGCGGTTTAAAAACTTGGACAGAAATCTCATCAGAGTCACTTACCTGGATCTTCTTTGTCTTCATTTACGGGAAGGTTTCTCGCCCTTATTACAACTATCGTTAATCTTTCAGTAAGCCTTAGATACCCTAGGGATATCATCAGTTCCCCAAGAACACCCGATGCCTGCAATTCAGAGGAATATAGTTATAATAAGATGAAGAATAGATTATGATGCAAACGAGCCCTTGCGAGCGATGGGAATAACATCACAACGTTGTCCTATAAATGTTTATCAAAAGTGAGTGGGACCATGCTCACTAAAAAAACGTTAGTAGACAAAGGCACGCCACAACTCCACTCTAAAGTAAGGGTTTGGAAAAACACAGTGGTCAAATGTCAAGCGTATGTAAGGAGATCAATTTGGTCGGCCTCGCGCCAATTTCCCGCGCAAATGGTGGTTGCGGGTGTTCTGGAAACGGCTGCTTACCCCACGCTCACTTCTCTCGTTTCTACCAACCGAGAGCCTGGGCACAAGTGACAAAATCAGCAAATTTTACCTTTGGAACTGCATGAATGTCACGCAATAACGTTATCTCCCTTGAGAGGCTGAGCCCGCGGGCCTCGAGGTCAGCCAGATGTACTGTCTGTTCGCCAATAGGCTCATGCTGGGAAAATCGATCGAAACAACATAACGTCATCTTCAAACTTTGAGCGTGAAGTTTCTCGAACGTGACTCGAAACTCAAACGTCTCTTTGAGGAAGTCGAGAATCTTGTCCCTTTTGACCGCTTTGGTCTGGAACGAGCGATGGTTCAGCGGCAGGATCTTCAGCGTGACGTAATAGTTGGCGTCAAGAGTGGAAGGAAGCTCTTGTAGGTCGACTGTGTGGACGGTGGCCATGAGAGTGGACCTGGGCATGAATAAGACCGGAAGTAAAGCAAATGTCAAGTGTCTTACGTGCGCCGGTTTTATTTCATACCCAAGTCTTCTCCGTCTTCAAAACGGAGAGGAGATCTGGGTAAAAGATGCACATTAACACTTATTTTTTGTCCCTAATCTTTCCCTCCCGACCAAGAGCCTGGAACAAGACTCTCCTGAGAACTGTAAGCTCTTGTTTAGACGTAAGCTGTGATGTTATGCCAGCAAGGAATACAGAAACGAGAGGTGATCCCCAGATCCGTGTTCCCTGGGTCTGAGTTTCAATATTCTTATCACTAAACTGTGAATCACCCACCTAAGAAAAATTACATCCTACATACAATAAAAGTCTAGCAAAAAGTACTTAAAACTCTGCGTCACTCTGTTACCTCATGGAATCATACTGAAGCGACAATTTGATCTTTCCAGCAATTTTCTCCGGCGGAATTTTCATTGATCCTGAATCGACCAGCTTCTCTTCGCTCTGAAAATAATCTTTACACTTATGGACCTACATTATTTAATAATAATGATAATGATAATGTTATGACAATAATAATTAAAAGAGCACTCAACTTGTTAAGGCAGCTTTTAAAGGAGCTCTCAAAAAGTTTAACACAAACAGCGATATCACTTTTGACAATATACGACTCATTCTTAATTTGGGGCAATAGAAAGTTCGCTGTACATGGGGAGCGGGAGGCGTGATAGGTAGGGAGTCTTTTGCCGCCTTTTACTCGAGATGATTCAAGCAATCTGACGCCCGTGCGACGTCGAACAATGATTTCAGCAGTCATCGCTTCACAATTCCAGTCTAAATACTGGGTGAAATTTTGAGGAGTTTGTCGCGCATGCGAGTCTGAGAACCAAAGAGAGCTCATCACGCAATAAGCTCACAGTATACTAGTAGGAAGAAGGCACTGGGTGACGGAACCAGGCAAAACTCAGTGAGCTTTTCGTACCTTGATGTTTTTTTATGTGACAGAAAAACCTCCTCTATCTCGCGTGTGTTCTCAAGAGCTCACAACAAGTCGCTGACCACTGACGGTAGGCCATCATTTAACAAAAAGATTCCATTTTAACGTGGGTCTGATCGGTATTATATCACAGATGACGTCAAAATGTTAGAGTAAAGACCCATGGCAACATGAAATTATTTTGTTTTAAGTTATAAAAATGCAAAATCTTGGTAATGATGACGTCAGCTATGTGTCGGTCCTCAAAAAGATCTTAAGTAAGGACCAATCAAAATGCGTGTGCAATTTAGCTTATCATATAATGAATAATACGATATGAAGAAATGTTACCCTTCTGAGTTCATCGTATGTTCTGGGCTGTATTGGAATGCATTTAGTGTCTGCCACGCCGAAAGGGTGCCATGCTGCCGTATGATACAGGAAAGAGTTCCTTCGGTCATCATCAGAGATCCTCCCCGAAGCCTTTCTCAGTGCGAACCTTATCGTTAAGGCAATGTAAAGGCAAATTAATAACGACAGAACAACGCTGACCACTATCACCGCAGCTAAATCCAAGGCCATGTGAACTTGCCTTGAATCACTCTGAAAGAAACAAAGAGATTAAACTCTGATAGTCAAAACCACTGACCATGCCTGGATGGTATCTTCCTTAGATCGGAAGCTCTTTCAAGTTAGAGAGGGGTACTAGTCTTTAATCTTAGACAAGAGAGTCAAAATTAAGAGGAAGAATCCCTGTATAAAAATTCTAGAAAGACTTTGGCAAAGATCTCTGGTGTTCTTTTACAGGAGCATAAGGGGTGCAGAGTGGAAGAGAACTGAAAACTTTTCGACAGAGGCTCGACAGGTACACTCAGGGTTACTGAGTGAAAATACATATTAGTTTACATCTTTATTAAGTAAAAGGCTGCACTTTAAATCGGTTAACTTGCGTAATAACTCACGCTTGATGCTGGGAAAACACTCGAAACTGTTTGTAAATCAGCAGCCGGTGGCTACTGACTCACAAACTTTGCGAGTGTTCTTCAAAAAATTTTAAATGGGTTATTATGCCGGTAAACCGATAAAAAGTGCGCGGTCAATTGTGTTATAAAATTAACTTGCCAAATTAGGACGCTTGGAGTATTTCATTCATTTTGTAAATGCCTCTGGACATATTTATATTTTCTCATAATTAAGGAGTAATTTCATTCCAACTAGGAAATTATTTTAGCGCCAAAACAATCCGACCTTAACATATCTTTTGGCAAAATTTATTATAAAGTTTATTGCGCAAATCTTCTCGCTAAATTTGTTTCCAATCGAGACCAAAAATTTGAAATTTTAGCTTAGTTGGTTTGCCTGAAAAACTGTTGTCTATTGACTTAGAAAATCAAATTTGTGTACTTTCCATGCGCAAACTTTTCAGCAGAGACAGTACTGAAAAACGAGCAAACGTTTTTAATTCAAATAATTCTCCTTAATATCTTCGTAAAGTATCACTCCAGGAGTCTTACACTGTTCAACTAGTTAGTAAAACTATTGTTTCGCTTGAAATCCTTCAGTTTTCTTTGTTAACTTTGTCTTTACTACTGTTTATCGATATTTCAGTGCAGTGACTTCACGCCCGCCAAATGACAGAAGAGAATTATTTCGACAGGACAGTTATTTTTTTTTTGAACTGAAAAGAAGGAGAACAAAATACATGCAATGTTTGTTAGAATTAGGCTTTGTGGTAAGGTATAATTTGTAAGGATTCTGCGTTTTACAGCTGATTGATTTCGAGTTATTTAACAAAGAAACCATTGTCTACTGGAAGAAACTGGCTCTAAATTTGTAGAATTTCGCCAAACTGAAACTCATCGTCGAGTGAAAGATCAAGTTCGAAATTTTACATAGATTAGTTTAATTAAAAAGTAAAAATCGAATTGAAACGAATCGCTAAACGAGTTATTTCTGAGAAAAGGGAGTTCATGAAAGCTCCCGCCAATTTAAAGCTTGAATAATAACTTCCTAATTTAACATGTAAATCAATTAACTTCCTTTCACTGTGCTAAAAACCTCAAGAAATCTGTTTAAGAGTTCCAACTTCTATTAAATACCTCAGTATGTAAAATACTATGTGCAACCTAAATGAATTAGTTCCTCACAGACCTTTGCGCAGCTTGGAAAAATGCACATTACAGCAAAAGGATTATGTAAACAAATTAAACCATACTTAGAGAAATTTGGCGGAAACTGAATTGAGGAGATGCAAAATTGTAAACAAGGCTTGAAAACCGACAGTTATATTAGAATAGCGTATTTTATCTTCCTGGTCGGGAAATTAGCTCTAATACCAAAACTAAACAAAATATAAAAATTTCGAGTGCATACTCTTCAGTGACGCTGTATAATTATAAAGATTTCGTAACGGCAAAACTTTTGTCTCATCAAATCATGCAATGTGCTGATTTACAGTTTGCAATTTTTTAGTATTTGGGGATGCATCTTTACGTATAGATGTGACAAGGCAAGGTTTTTGAGTTTGTTTTCGGCAGGAAATTTACAGCTATAAATATTAATTTGACTCCTGACGTCTGCCAGCAACCGTTTGGGTCAACATCTATATCGTTACAGTTTAAAACTTATTTTAGTTGATGATGATACAAATTGAAATAGATACTCTCAAAACAACCATATCTAAAACTCACCTTTGAAATTTACGTCTATGATATTATGCCCAAGCTTTTAAAACACTATGCTCTGAAAATCAGCTTACTGTTGGACTGATTCACTTCCACGAGTTCTGAAGGAAGTTTCGGACTCGACTTTCGGCAAAATATCTCAAAACTTTCCAATAAAAGTAATTTTACAAGCTTCTAAGCTTTGCCATTTTCACGGCAAGCTTGAAAGCAAGCCGTTTCCAAGGCTTCTTGCGCCTACATGTTCTCGATCCATTCGTTGCACGCTCTGAATCAGTGTGTAAATGCTTGAAAATAAAGCGCCACTTTTTTACAACCGTTGAGATAATTATTCGCTGCATTATTCATATTTTTTGAAAGTTAATCAAGCGTGACGTTTGAGTGTGTTGCACTGAATGACCAAATCGTTAATCAAAGCGAAGCAAACAGAAGAGAAATCAGATGAGTTTCTCTGAACTAGAAAATTTCGTATGCGTAGGATATGATCCTTTGCAGATATTCCGCAAACAAGCGCAGTCAAATCGCAATTAGATTCTCTATTTCAATCTCCTCTTAACTCTTAGCTCCCATTTTTTTTCGGCCCTATCTAACTATTCTGAGCATTCCTCCTGGAAGATGATCTTTTAATGATAAATATGCAAAAAGAGAATTGGGTTAGCAATAATTTTAGATATTTTTGTTTTAATGAGCTGAAGGCGCGCGTGGGAACGCCTTAATCAGAAGCGCAAATATTAAAGGTTGTTATCCATTATATTTGGTTCAAGACTGTTGACTCGAAGTTATCATAAAACACTAAACTGAAAAAATATGGTCTCGTTCCACATACGATCAAAGTTTCCTAACGAGTTAGTAAAAATGGGCCGGGTTGTTCAAAGGGCAGATAACGCTATCCAACGGATAAATCGCTATCCAGCGGATAAGTAAGTGGATAACGTTTTCCATGCCTCTAACAACCGAGGCCCAGACCATACAGTCTTTTAATCTTTTCAATCGCTCTGACGAAGGGCTAACGCTCGAAACGTCAGCTTTTTTACCCTTTACGGTGGCCAATTTATGTTTTCAACCCAGTTGTTAACACTAAATTACCTGCTATACTCTCCCACCGACGCAGCACCACAGTTTCTTTAGAAACTTACCCCTTTAGTCTTTTAAGTAGCCTATTAGTACCTGTGTGTGTGCGTGCCTCACGTCACCAATCGTCTGAATTTAATTTTAGTAACCTCTGCGGTTGAATAAATAGCAGAGGCAGGGAGCCAGTGAATACAAAGTGAGGGCCTTCTCCCTCGGGTATCTCCTCCCCTCCCACTCCTGCCCTTCCCAGTTGATCCCTTTTACAGTGCTCATTTTATTAAGTACCATAGTTGGGTTCGCTTTCAACCATTGCATTAGACATGAAGGCTAAACACGTTAATAATTTAATTTGCAAATGCAGGTTTTTCAGAAAAGTGATCTATTCTATACAACTTTTGCTAACTAAGAGTACTCAGAACACTCTCAATCGAGAATGATATTAATTCGTTTGCATAAGGATTTCTTAATCTCCATTGTCGTGTTCTGTATTTTCTGTCTTGTTATTTTGTTGAATATTAATTCTGTATTCAGTGCGTGGAATTTCGATCTGTAAACAAGTGTAATAAAACTGATATTTTTCACACATCTTCCGTGTTGCCTCTTTTAACACAGTGTTGGCATTCGCTCTGGAATCTGTCGAGAGAAACAAAAGAGCCAGTGACGAGAACTCAGGGACACTTCTTGGAATTCCTGATGGGGTCGTGTCGCCTTTTTTCTCGAAAAAACCTGGGTCCATTTCAGTCCATAAAATTCTATTTTCCACATCTTCCCACAGACCTACCTTCTACATGATGTAATTTGAAAACCATTGCGCTATGTTTTGGTGAAGGAATAAACTAGGCATGAGTGCCAATGTCAAGAACTGTTAATATTTCACCCAGAAAAATCAGCTTGGTCACTTCCCTAATAAATTCATTTCAATCTTCTTGGGCTGAGAACCAAACTCGTATTCAGGCCTTTTTTGCCATTCGGAGTGGCTCCTGAGGGTTTGAGGCCGAGGATCAAATCTTTAAATGATACAAGACCTGTATTTCATTGGCGTGCCTCGGCTTCGGAAGGTATTACTTGAAATGCAACAGAAAACTTGTCTCATTCGTCCACTATTTACCTAAAATACTTCAGTGGTAACTAATCAGTCAACCTCCACCTTCAAGGAACAATATACCACCATCCCGAGTTTCATTACTCTTAAATAGGGTCATTTTCTTCCTCGAGTGAAAGATGAGTCGAAAAATGATGACATAGGATTTATATACATCTGTTTCTTCCTGTTAATACAGGACGAAGGAGCGTGCAGAATAATAACTGACAATTGGAGAGATACATACCTACGACCAGATGAGCCGATAGGATCGTCTTACCAGTGGTTATAGACCAGACATGCGTCTTATGAATGCTTATTACATGATCCGTATTAGTCAAATCTTTTCTTACGTCAGCAATCCTTATGTTGGAAGGCACTCCTGAAAACGAGGCAGTTAGAACTATTACAAGGTAAATAATGAGTAAGACGGAATAAACGTCATTCAAGAGAGCGTAGTTTAGTGCTCAGCAAACGCAAGGAAGACACAAGGAAAGTACAAGGAAAGCTCGTGGAAAGTGCAAGGAAAGCTCGTGGAAAGTGCAAGGAAAATTAGAGGAAACCGCGGGGGCGAGACACTCGTAAGTAGAGAAGCGAAAAAGATAGACGACTCTTTGCGCGCCTCCTCTCGCGCGTGTCTGACTCTTTGTGCCCTCCCTCGCCTCGACGTACCACAAGAAACGGCACTAGCACCGCAGCCGAGAAGTAGTAGTTCACGCTTCAATACTCTAACACTAAGCTACACAGAACCCGCTAGTTAGATGAGCCATAAACAAATGGGTCAAACGCAACAGGCCTCCTGAATATGTCAAGTATTTCGGAGTTATTCATCGAAATTCGGAAACCCATACCTTCTAATAAAATATTGATAGACTGTCTTAAAACAGGACAAGTTGACAACAGAACCACGCATGCTCCTACCAGGCTTATTATTGGATCGGCGATTTCCCAGGAGGGCTGAAAAGCAAACGGAGAGACATCAGGAACGTTGAATATCACCTGAAGTATCAGTGTGCAGTGGAAAAGTTTTCTGTTAAGATTACGCTTCTGTGCTTCTGTTGTATTCTGAAAACTGCTGTTCTCAGAGAAAGAAAGAAATCTTTGAAACCTAAGTCGAATGCGTAGAGACCCTTTTTTATGATAAAGACAAAATGAAAAAGCTCGATAAGTGAACACATTGATACCTCCCTATGTTACACAGTCATGGCCAGTTACTCAATCTCGTCATAAGGACGTCTCCAGCATCCCACATTAGTCTCCGGACGCCTGAGTTAACAAGTACGGCTTTTGTTGCCTCTGCGCGTGCCTTTCTTAGAGTGTCTTCAACTGTACAACACATGCACATACTCGTACTTTTAACTTACATTAATTTTGATGAGGATTGCGCCAACCAGCACAGCGAAACTATGACAAACGTCTCCAAGCGTGTGAAGAAGGGCGGCCTTCACTGTCATGTTCGTCTCGTGATGGTGATGGCCTCCAAGATGGGAATGACCATTCAACAAGAAAATAATTCTGCAAGCGAGTAAACAGGGATGGATTCGTAAAAACGCAATGGTACGCAGCATTTTCAGACGACAAAATATTGGAAACTGTGCTTTGATGCAAGTCCAGACGCAAACTCGAGCACAGCGCGTATTTTTTGAGGTATTATTACAGATCACATAGTTTTCAGAAGAGGGGGCGGATGGGGGACCAGTCGTCGCTAACAGAGTATACAGTGGGGACCATAGAGAATTAATTGCCGATGAGAGGAGAACACAGGAATATTTTAGAACTTTATGAGGGAATCACGTAAATTTTACCGTGGGAAAACCAAACTCCTGCGACCCCTCTCCCCCACCGATAAACAATGACCAGTCCCTAGATAAATTCTTTTTGCAGACGCAGCAAACAACTCCTAACGAAGAAGTACAGTATACACTCAGAAACATTTGCCTTTTTGAGTTACATACTCACACGATATTGGCACTGAAAGCTAAAGCTGCCGTCAATATCATCGCGTTGGAGTTAATGTGACTGTGATGACCGCTGTGGCCTGGGATGAGTCTTAAAATTGATTCATATGCGAGCACGCCGGTTAGCAACCACATCGTGGTTATTACAGCGCATGCACCAAGTATTTCTGCCAATGAAAAAATGACACAGTTACAAAGGGTTTACATCAAGAGATTATAAGCAGATGATAATCTCTTGGTTTACATGTCAGCAGAACTAACAAGAGGAAGATGTGATTAAGAAAGGAAAATCGGATTACCAGCTCTGTAATATCCGAATGTTTTATTGTCGTTTGGTTTCCATCCTGCGATCCACGAGGCAGCCAAACTTAACAGTAAGGAATTCAAGTCAAAGAATTGATGGATTGCGTCGTTCATTACGGCAAGACTGTTGGCCAAAGCTCCCCCTGGAACAAAGAGGGAAAAGCATAAAATTTAATAAATAATATTCTTTGTATCCCGCTCTTGACGAATGTTTGAGAATTTTTTCTATACTCGACCATACACCATTCAAATTTATCAACGATCTAGTTGTCTCTCTGAGCACAAAGCCTCCGACATTTCTGATTCTAACAGTCCGCAGAAGCTAGTCAAATATAAATCTAGTTTTTGGCCTGCTTATGGACGAGTCTTCAGACCACAAAAATGAAAAGTCCGTGAGCTCGAATCTTGAGGGGAGACTCAGATCACACATCCGACAAAATGATGTTTAAAGTATTTCTTTATACGCCGTCAAGCTCTTCAGTTCTCATCTTTCTCTCTTTCAACTTGTAAATAGATGAGATCCTTCGAAGTTTGATTCGGTCTATCTTAACTAGTGGCTCACGGACAGTTTGTCTCAAAGCATAGCAGTTTATGGGAGAAAATTAACTTATTACTTCCTAAACAATGACAGAAGTGTTCAACAACCTTATGTTCAGACATAGTTTGATGCTACTCTGGTTTACAGATTTAATGAATGTAACCGAAGAAGTTACAATTCATAGACCCAACGTTTCGACACTCCTGTCTAGTGCCTTCATCAGGGGTGATCTAAACGCTGCAACAAGAGGTCCTTTTAAATGATCACTAATTAGCTGCCTTTTTTCTGACGAGGTGTAAATAGGCGTCAGGAAGTAAGCCGCCATCGTCAAGCTTACAACAGAACATATTTACTTTACGTACCAAAAGAAGGAGAGAAAAGAGAAGGAAAGAAAAACGGAGGTCCTTTAGACTAATTAATCCTCCCGAAAAATCGAGGCATGAATGGTCAACGTTGGAAATTTCTTTTATTTCCCAATTTAAAAATAATCAAAAGGCTTTTAAGTAGGTGTTTCACATAGGTTAAACAGAGGGAGACCATTTAAACCCACCGCGGACATTAAAAAGCTTTTTTGAATACTGCTTTCTGATTGGATAAAGACAAGGTGTCATTAGTCTACGTGGAGAATTCTCCTATTTGCGTTTCGCAGAAAGGATGAAAGTCCCTCGTGTAGCCAAGGTAATAGGATACATATATTCTAAAAGGTTACATAATCGAGGTAGAAGATCAGAAAAATAGGTCAAAAGGTTTTGATTGAAACATATCAACACTCTGGAAACCATTAAAACTCATCGTAAGGGCATAATGCCACTCAACGGCCGATACCGTGAAAGCAGAACAAAAACACTGATAAGGTTCGCAAACAAAAGCATGTTTGACATTTTAAGGAAGCTTGCACCCGGCTGTTGTGCAAATGGTGTGTTTGTCGTTGTATCGAAACTTCAAACAAAGCTATCGAACTAATAATTCGTTTTACAAAGTTCTCGCGTGAATTCTGCGGATTGAGTTTCCCGTTCAGTGTCTATATGGAAGAAATCGAATACTATTGTGTTTCAATTTTATTGCTAAAAATACAATTTGCTTTTTCCGTTTTTCAATGAGTTGAATGGAGCACAATTTGCGTTGTCAAGAGATACACTTTACTGTCAAAGCAATTTAACACCATTTAGTACCAAATAGTAAAATGAAAAGCGACAACTTAGAGTGTGTATTGGTTGAATGAAGAAAGTCCTTTGAATCTCCGCTGGTTTTTCTATTCTTATGTAAGAATTTTCTTTCCTAAGAGTCAATGCTGACATGATGCTCCAAAGAAGGAGAGATATAAATGGCAAATAAACGCCACACAATTAACTTCAGAGATATATTTGACTACGATATTCGGCTTACTCCAGAGAAGAAAAACCCATCGGCTAAATTTACTCGTTTCCGCAAAGATCGTGTAAAACCATAGGCTTTTTTTTTTTTTTTTTTTTTTGTCAAGAATAGACTGAATAAAAATCGGCTCTCGCCACACTGACAAAGTGAAAATGTTTAGTTGTTACTGTTTGCTATTACATCAGAGGGTAAAATAAATATAATCGAGCCACAGAACTCACCAACAACCTCACAGATGATGAACACTGTACAGAAAGCGCAAGCTATAATCAAACGCTTTCTCGCGTCATGTTCATGACTGTCTTTTTCCTTCTTTATAAACTGACAGCCAATTTCTTCATCGCCTTGAGTAAGCTTCGAGTATTCGTTCCTGGCCATAATATTTCTGCGCATTTTATGCGCCGGACGGTATATTTCAGTTACTCGTTCTGTTGGGAATAACTTCAATTTCACACACGATTAAAATTACTCGGCTTTGATTGTCACGAGATTTCAACCAATCACACTAGGCAACGCGTGAAGTTGGTCTTACAGTTGACCAAATAACAGCGACAAAACAAAGACGAAGTTTAAAGCATGTTTGATATTGCAGCGTTTAAATTGCATTGATTTGAAATTTGCATACAAAGCAGTGTGATGTTAAGAGAACCCCGACACTTAAATGATTTTCTTTTTGCAGCAATTAAAGTTAAAAATCGGGGAAGTAAAATGGCTATTGATGTCTTGCGACACAGCTTGCTGGCTTTCTTGCTGAAGGAAAAAAGATTTAAATAATTTATTATTATTAAGTAATTTTAAAAAGATTCGAGAACTTTTACGTAACAAACTTAATATTATGTGCCTTTTTTGAATGAAAGGTTCGATATAGGTTGTTTCGAAACTAGAAAATATTGCATTCCAGAACAACATGGCTTCTATTCTTTCAAACCGTAAATTTCCAAATTTATTTTATCATTCAGGGTCGAACAAGTTTGGCAGATTTAAGCCGTCTAAATATAGTGCAGCCTTTCTGAAAAGTAATGAAATCACCCCGTGTAGATCATGTCTAGATCAAGAGACGATCTCTTAGTCTCCACTAAGAAATCACATGTTTGAACAAATCGAAATTCAGCTGAATTGTATCGCAAAGTCCCCCAGATATTTATCGAAACGACGGTGTGGAAATTAGCCTCGCTTTTCGTACTGTGCGGTTGAACTAAACCTTGTTATAATGATACTTTTCCTGAAATATAATTGATCTTGACAAGAATTTAATTACAGCAGTTGAGTTTTGTTTACTGATTACAGCCAGCAGTACGCTGAACTTAAGAGTTCGAAAAAAATTCAATCTTCCTTGAAAAGCTTTTTTTTTATATAAAGCTAAAATGATTGGAAAACTGGAAGAGGGAAATGTTTATTTTCGTTTAAGAGGCAATATTTGCACTTATCATTTAAATGTCCCAGCGATATTGACAATATTAACCTCCTGCGTGAGGCTCAGACATCTTATGTCAATTATATGTACTATAGGGTTTAAAACGTGTTTTTTAACAATAATTGAAAAGGCTGAAAGGAAGAACAAATCATCTTGATACCATCCTTAATTTCGGATCTTAAATGGTTAACATAAAATAATCTTAGTTTTCTAGTTTTTTAAATTTGAATTCGCAGGCTTTTACTGGGATGGATTAAGATTTTTAAGGTAATTGTTTCGATGGTTTGTTTTTCTGCAGCTGTTTCACGGAGGAAAATCTCTCATGAAAATCCCGCTTTAATGCATGCGAGGGGATTTAATCGTTACAAAAGGTATATATAGTCTACATATTGATTGAGTGGGAGGGCTGCACGGGAAAGTATTTGACTCGAGGAGATGCATGACTGTGCGTCATGACCAAGAGCAAAGTATTTTTCGATACTTTCCTGTCTGGCCTGATTGAACTCAGTCGATGATTAATTTATCATATGATCAACGAGTCTTAAAATGTTTGAGATCATGATTGAAGCTTGTTTTTTTATTTTTATTTTGCCATTTTGTAATTATTATACGTCAGAAGAAATAAAAAAGGAATTACATATATATACATATGATATAGCTGAAGATTTAGCATGAGGCGAGGAAACCCACAGGGAAACCATGAGACTTATGCGAGTTACAGGCTTCTCATATTATATAACAGTGAGGTATCAGTTTTATGGCGTGATTTAGGAACAAGATATTTTAGGTTAAAATGGAAAGGACACACACATACAAAACAACAACAACAATAGCAGGTACTCAAACGAACATATATTTAAGTAGCGTGAGAAAAGTAAGAAAAAAAATAATAATACAAAAAATAAATAAATAAATGAAGAAGAATAAAAAAGGACTTAACTTATGAGTAATTTTCGCAATTTAGATTTAAACAGGGAGAGTGTGCCAATATTTTGGATTTCTATATTCAGAGAATTAAAAATTTAGGTCCATGGAAACATAACGCAAACTGTTTGATATTTGTTCTGCAAGGGAATATGTCAAAGGAATTGCATTGTTTAGTCTAATAGAAATCATTGCTACTCGAAAACGAAAATAATCTTTTAAGAGCATGTTCATACGACGATGTATAATTCATGATAAAAAGAGCGTGCTTTAGGTTTCTTTCCCATGTGCAAACGCAAGACCATCATTATTATTTTTTATCGCTCTCTAGCGGTAATAGTTTTCATTTCTCGTTTTATCATCATTTTATCCCCTCCCGTTCATAGAGACCTTTAGGACCATTTCGTTGAATCCAAGACCTAACCTCTGCAGTAAAATTTTACGTACATTTTGTATGTTTTTCGCTTGCTCTATTTTCCCCATTGTCGTCGAATTCGTAGTCCTAGCCGTTTTAGAACCTAAAAGTGTCCAATATCGATCGAACAAAGTTTTACTCAGACACAGAAATTAAGAAAAAAAATTTTAATCCATCTTATATTTAGGTACCAAAATCGTTGATAAAATTGTGCAAGACTCCTTAAAGCGCGGGAAAACTCCCTCGACCCAGGTTCAATCGGTTTTAATTTAAATTCTGATTGGCTAAGAGGGAGGTGGGAGTTTTCTGGACCAATCACAGAACGAAGTTAAGAAAAAGCAATGCAATCATGGATTACTTAAGACACTAAATTTAAAATTTTTGTTATCCCGTTTTAAGTGAGGGATTCTCAATTCAATTAACAACGGGAAAAGCAACAAGAAACTTTATTACAATCGCAATATAAATAATGTACAGTTATTCAAAATCTGTCACAATTATTTTTCAAAATAGTCACACATTTCTCTGAAAAGCTTCTAACCAAAGTGACTTTAACCTTTAAGAATAACCAGCTCCAGTACTAAATTTTTATTGTATTTGCCAATGATTTTTTGTAAGGGCTTCGGATTACGAACTAAGCTTTTATTTTCTGTCGTCATTTTGAGTTCGCGGAGCCGGAGAAACACCCCGTTTTGAATTTTTTCGTTTTCAGATCATTGTTGTCGTTATTTTTGCTGAAAGGCAATGTAGGAACATTGCGTAATGACTTTGCCACATCTCCACATTCGGCCCAAACTTCAAACAACTTTTGCGAGCGGAATCTGGGTCGAAGATGCGTTGGGTGAGTTCATGCATAAGGGTTGAATAAGTATATCCAAATTAACGTTGTTTTGTAGCGAAACAAAGCTGTCAAAGTTTGGACTGCTTTTTTGACAGTTTTTGCTTTTTAGGTTTTTTTGCAGGTTTATCATTGTTTGAAGAAAATAAGCCACCGGGTAAGAGTCCTGTGAATATCCCCTCATCCTCCTCGCTCTCCTCCTCCGAAGTCGATTCCCAGCCATGCAAAGTTGCCATGGTGGTTTGAAGATCTGTTTTTCCCGGCACAATATTCAATAGTTCAAGTTGATGCCACATCACCACTTCCTTCTCTACCATAAGCTGCCATTGCGCAAGCGCCTGTCCAACTCCTTGGCAACCAATGCAAAGCTCGCCTATGAGACGTTTTCGACCAATCAGCGGCTTGTCTTTGACATGTATAATGAGGTTGACTTCGTCTAAAAGATCTTCCTCTACTATGAATTGCAGTTCTTGTTCAAATCTTGGCTCGAGGTTTTTCTTCATCACCTTTGTTTTCTTTGACGTTATTATTTTTGAGCCTCGCACAAGGTGAAGCTTGACGTAGGAGTCTGTAGTTAAATAGAGAGAACCGTAAGCAAAGAGCACCTAATACTCCTTATACTTTATTTGTTCGTAGGTTTTTGTGTTTGTCTGTTCGTTTGTTCGTTTGTTCGTCTGTTCGTCTGTTCGTCCGTTCGTCCGTTCGTCCGTTCGTCCGTTCGTCCGTTCGTCCGTTCGTCCGTTCGTCCGTTCGTCCGTTCGTCCGTTTCGTCCGTTCGTCCGTTCGTCCGTTCGTCTGTTCGTCTGTTCGTTTGCTTGTTTGTTCGTTTGCCCGTTTGTTCGGCTGTTCGTGTGCTCGTGTATTCGACTGTTCGACTGTTCGTTTACTCGTCTGTTCGTTTGTTTGTTTCCTCGTATTTTCGTCGTAGGCAAGTTGTATTTTCGTCATATGTTCTTCGTGCCTGTACGTTTAGATCTCAAAGTTTAAGAAACTTTTATAGAGGCTGCACCCGTGAATATTTAACTATTTATCAAAATTTAAATGATGATAAAAATCGAGGAAATACTTACTACAAGACACTTTTCCGGGGGAGGGTCTCAGTCCCTTACACTCCTTAATTTTGACAGTTAATTCGCTATTTCCTCCGTAATATCGCATCGATATCAGAATATCACCGCGCTCTGCGCCACGGACCTGAAAAAGATAATAAAAAGTGTTTAAACGAGCGCGGAGGAAGGGTGCCTCAGAGATATAAAAATTTGGCGGGAAAATGAGCGAAAACTGTCGTCAGCGTTACACATCGTGGAGGGAAACGAAAGGACGGAGAACACTTTGGCGGGAAACTAATGGATACGTGATAAGAAGCGACGAAAAGTCGATACAAGTCCCATGAAATTCTAACAGTGACACACAGCAGTTTTTAAATGCTTGTCTCTCGGTTAACTGATTATAATCGTTGTAAAATTAATGCAAAATGCAATCAACGGTTCAATTTTGAATCCATACTACGGCGTTGCATGGCGTTGCGAATGCGCAATCATAGAACAAAGTGTCACTCACCGAATCGATCCATTTCAGGTCGCCTTCATACGTAGTTTCTTTGGCTTTACTTTTAAAGCTGACGTCATCAAGCTCTAACTTGTAGGAGCCAATCAAATCTCTGGTTGAGATCTGATTGTAGTCACACACGTGAAGATACATCTTTTGATCGTCGACTTCTTCTTTGAGAATTTTGATACGAACCTCGTCGTTGAAAACAGGACTAAATTCGTTTCTGATGTACTTTGTTCGCGGTTTAGTTGGAGTCATTCGATGAAAGGGAAACATTTCTACTTCAACGTAAGTGTAAACTGTTCCACCTACGAATTTCATTGGCAATCCGTCGCAGAAGTAAACTTTTACTCTTAATTCAGATCTGCAAAAAATAATTACCATCGAAATAAATGGACCTCAACTTGGAAAACTTGAGAGAAATTCAATTCTCCCATCCTGCCCCTCTCAATCTTGGTCTGCAAATTCCATGGAAGCATATCTAACGAACGGCTTTGGAAGGGGGAAGAAGGGTGAATGGACATCCTAAACGCTGTTCAGGAGAAGTGTCCCAATAATTAAGGGCGGGAGTGTCGCACGGATGAATACGGATAAAGATATTGAGTGGTGGTAGCGGATAACCACGATGGGGCTTTGCTTCTCCTTTGTTTTTGGTCTAAT
Source organism: Pocillopora damicornis (assembly GCF_964200805.1). Lineage (NCBI taxonomy): Eukaryota > Metazoa > Cnidaria > Anthozoa > Scleractinia > Pocilloporidae > Pocillopora > Pocillopora damicornis. The sequence continues at coordinate 1,056,681 of NC_142678.1, forward strand.
TTGAATCTAGAATATTGTTTGTTTCATGGAGAATTTGAGGTAAGAACGACTTCTCATAACAAAGTCAACCCTCATGTGACAGCAGGTTTAGGAATGAAACCCGTTGGGAGATTCCTTTTATTGACTTAGAATTATGTTTTAAACTTCTACAATTTTTTCTCTGCCAAGAAGTTGGAAGAAAAAGTTTAGTTCTACGACTCCTGCATAAGTATCTCTACTTACAGTTCTTCGTCGTAAGCAAGAGAAAACTTGATCCTTCCAAGATTTTCCTACAAGAATCAAACGGTAAATTAACCTGTTAGGCGGCCCTTTCTTGAGTAGTCGCGCATGCTCGTTGCATTTTGATCACACGGTGCTACGACAGGCGCCGATAAGAAGCTGCCTGCGTATGCGTCTGCAACTCAGATTTGAGCTCTTTGTACGCCCACTGCTTTTTCGATTGGTAAGGGTCAAGATAGGTCTGTAATGCGTGTCCATGTCCGTTATGAGTAACCGCGCGACTGAAACAAACATCTGTATAAAAAGCCGGGTGGTAAGTTTCTATTCAAACTGTGGTGCTGCGCCGGTGGTAGAGTATTAAAAGGTAATTTGGTATAATTAACTGAGTTGATAACGTAGATCGGCTACCATAAAGTGTTTCAAAGCTGACGTTTCGAGCGTTAGCCCTTCGTCAGGGAAGACGAAGGGCTAACGCTCGAAACGTCAGCTTTGAAATTCTTTGCGGTGGCCAATGTAGATTAGCAACTCAGTCTTGTAAATGAAACAAACATCATTTGACCTCTGCACCAAACCATCAATAAAAAAAACTTTGCTTTAAGAGTTTATACTTTGACCTTTAAACTAGATATCAAACTAAACAAACTAATTGCTATCATATTCCTCACCAGTTTCTTTTTATCCGTTGAGGCCGGCTGCACTGCTGTCAACTCCAAATCGGGGGCGGCATCAGGCAATTCAACGCTTGCATCTCTCTTTATCAGAGCTTCAAGTTTTGTCAAAGCTCTCTCCTTTGCCTCCTTCAATCCTTTATAAGCTTGACGGATACACAGCAATACCACTATGACAATGATGATTGCTACGATGATTCCTACGACCAACCCAGCCTTGCTTCCTGTAACGAATGCAATGGCTGCGCCCGCGTACTTGTCTACCACTGTGATAAGAAAATATAACAGTGCATCATATCAAAATGAACGAAATTCGAATTAAAAGCCAGAAATTGAAGAGTGTTGTTCAAGATCGAGTGGAAGTTGATACTTAATATGAAAGACTTTCTATCCTTTTTTTTTATTTGCACCCAGGAACAAGTATTTCGAAAAACCGAAGACAAGCGTCTATCAATGCTTGTTTGTACCTTTTTCTGTTTGTTTAATTTCTGTACGGACGCTTTGCGGACCTATGTGCATGAGCCTGGCTATTCATTTTTGGAATTTAATAACAATACTTTTCCTAAAATACATAAACATAACCTGCTCGTTTGAGCATGGAATGAAATCTTACACAAAGGTGCTAACTGGGAAAAGAAAACGATACGAACTCAAACGACTGCGGGACTGAGTCGCGAATCTATTTTTGTAATGCGCAGGCGATGAACTAAATTCACATAACAATGTTATGATACACGATTATTTAAGAGCTCTCCATGATTTATTAAATACGAAATTTGACCTCTTACTTTGAGAAGAAGGTGCGGAGAGGTTAATAGAGTAATTTTGCGCTTAAAAGTACAGATATATCGTGTGTTTTTTGTCTTCGTGTAAGTCTGGTTTCATTTGAAAGGGGCTACACACCACCCTCTGTGAATTCGTTATTATCAACGTTTGTTTTGATAACTATCTCGCAAATTGAGGAATATTAAATGTATGTACTTTTGACTTACGCCAGTTAAAACAACAAACTCCGTAATCTAAGTAAAAATTCCATTAAATGTTCAATATTCAACACTAAAAGGTTAAGCAGATATCAAGGTTAACTTTTGTTCCATACCAATAAACACATTGACTTACATTAACCTGGCTACGCATAAGTAAGACATCAACCAACTTACAAGTTCCGTTTGTTGGCGGAGAAGTAGTCGAAAAGTTCCCCGTAAAACTGGTGGATGTTATCAAGGTACTGTGTTCCATTTCGTCGAGTTAGTTTATATCTTGCTTGGCACTGTCAGTTTTTCGATCAAATTCTTCAGTGTTCTCAATTGGCGGGCGGTTGTTGAATCCTCGCTCTTGCGTTTCACAGTCAAAGATTCATTGCCCGCTCATTTCAAGATAAGCGTTCTGTTAGCTGGTTAATTTTGTTTCAATCGAAATGCTACAAAAAAATCCTCCGAAAAAACGCTTCCAAATTGTTGAAAGGCGTAAGTCTTTTGTCAGCAACCAGATCCTAAGCGACTGAAAGCTTGAATAAATATTTTCCCCCGGGGCAACAGACTAGAAGATGAATTGTAAAGAACTTGCGGGAAAACGCAAGTTGCTACGTTCGAGGTTCTTGATTGTCTTAATGATAATTAGCTCTCTCTGTGGTCAGAATTCTGCAAGATTTCATGATGTGATAGCAACATCTCACGAAAAGCAATGACTCCAATAATTACGTTGCGAGGGCAGACGCAAATGCAGCCATTGAAATTCAGTTGTGAGCAGCGCTCTCTGAAGTGCAGCAAATATGTGCATTTTTTACACGCTTGGTTTACGGAAATGTCTTCATTTTAATTAGTTTGATGTTTTATTTATAACACTCTCCAAATAAAAAGTAGCATTTCAATTAAATCTTATTTAAACAAAAAGAAACAAGGCTCTTTAGAATCGTTCCCAACAAAAATATTTGAGCACAAATACACCCCCTGTCTGAAGAAGAAATCTAATTTGTTCAATTTAAATCTTTTATGGTTTTTTCTTAGAACTTTCATGGTGAAATAATGAGATGTTAACCCTTTATTAAAAATTTGAATTTTAATCTCGCTCTCAATTTTAAAGCAGGGAAAGATGGCTGTTAAAATCCATCGAAATTTGCTAAAAAAACGAAAATCTTTCCTAGTGAAAAAATGTTTGAACAAAAATATTTGAAAAAATTATGCCCTCTATTTAAAGAAAAGATATAATTTTGTCATCTTTTAATTTTGGTTTTTTTGTTATTTTCCTTGCTTGTAAAAATTGAGATTTTCAGCTTGTCTTTTTAACAAGATAAAAATGACGTGCAAACTTGTACTTACAAATTATTTAATTACTTTTTTTATGATAATGCTCATTTTTCAGGTTTCCCAATTTTTCAAGATTTCATGATGAGATTTTAAAACGTAACATCTATCATCAGTTAGAGAAGGTTCTTCCTATATATGAAAGCTAAGTTGCATGAAAGTTGTTAAAATTGCTATTTTGATCAAAATAACTTTTCTTATTAAACAATTTTGTTTCTCCACCAAGTTTCCGCCGTTGAGTTTCTGGAGCGGGCAGTTATCTGAAATAGAAAGTACGTCTTTCTCGCAGGAAGAGAATTTTTTTAATAATAAATTCTATCAATGATTTAACGTACTTGCTGCATGATTGTGAAAGCGAATGATCTGGTATTGACAGATTTCCAGATAGATTAGAAAAATTGATCTTTTTAAACTCAGCCTGATCGTTTGTGACGTACTCAACATTTCCGACACTTCCAGCTTTCTCACCATCATTAGTACTTCGGTACAAGAGCTTCATCGCTCGCGAGAAGGCGTGTGGCCTTAAGCAACACAAGCGCTAACAATTAGGGCCTGCTCGCAGGCTTCAACACCACTGAATCTCGCAATTTACAAGACGCATGTCAAGTATGATCCTCTTAATATATGCGCCAACTCATTATCGAGTTCTCTGGAGCTCAGTAGAAGAGAAACAAACCGCTGACCCTTAGGACAAATGTTCCAATCCTCTATGCTCGACGTTCGTGACAGAGGAACAGTTCAACTTTCGTTAATTTTCTTTACAAGGCACATTTAAATTGGCCTGTTAATTTGCCGCAGAAGTAAGGTGTTTGTTAGTCAATGGAACATAAGTAACGATTGAGCTGATAAGAATTTACTTCTTTACTTACGCACGTAGATATCAAAACGCGAGCCCCAGCAACCATCACTCCAGAAGCCTGGGTACGAAACCCTTTTGTTGACCAATCAAACCACACCTCTTTACCTTAACTGCCGCGCGTGTAATCACTTAAGCACGTGAATTAGTGAGTGTATGCTTACAAAACGCATGAAGATTACAGTTAGAACGTTGAATGATAATGGACATTACATAGTACACAGCACATTATCTCAATCTTGACTAAAAAGCGACTGTCTTTTCCTGAAATATTGCAGGCAAATGTTACTTAATGTTGTGGAAACTAGCAGAGGGTGTTGGTTTGGAAGATCTTGTGCCAATACCAAAAGCACAGCCGGTATGTAGTTAGGAAATTTCTTTGTGTACTGTAGTCTCGCTGCTTGACAACGAAGTACTAGATTGAGTTTTACTCTACGATTTCCAGCAGTTAGGGAAATATTTTAGATTCAAGATTCTTTAATTTAAAAAAGAAGGTTGTCAGCTAGCAATAGGAAAAACAACGTGTTTCTGAAGCAATAACTTGGGTAAAGGAATATTAGTGCCCTTTCCTCTTTTTGATGTGAAGTTCAGTCTTTCTTGGTAGATTGTTTAAAGATGAATGAGCAAACAACAGAACTCCATAAGATAAACATTTCACTCAGTCGAGACAAAAAAATGTTTTTGGTAATCTATTTTTAAACTGAAGCAAATGTTTTGAGAGTAATTAGCCTCGTTGTGATTGTTTATTTGACTTTGGCCCCGAAGTTTGAATTCTTTAAAAAAGTTTCATTTAGAAGTTATTGCTAGCTTCTTTAGTGTAAAACCCAGGAAACTGAACGATTTCTCGTGAATTAAGCCTATATGCACCAGACTTTAAAAGAGAAAGGTATCCGGTTGAATCTCTAAAGTTTTACGAGGATCTTTTTGGTAACAAGTAGACCTTAGTTGCGTTTAACACAGGTTCTTAAAGTTAAGTGAACGACATTTATCTGATCTTCTTCTCGTTATTCACGCCGAATCCTTACAATCAGGGATGATGATAAACCCGAATGAAATGTTGAAACGTCACAGCGCGGCTGCACGAAGTTATTACCAATGTACGCTTTTAAGGCTGTGTTTTCAGTGAACGCAAGAAAAGAATAGCATTGAGTAATTTTCTGCACCGGTTCACTTAATTGTGTTTTCACGGAGTCGTTGAGCAGTTTACTTCAGTGTTCGCTTGCAATGTTTGGGACCGTATGGGGCTAACAAATGTTTTGCTTATATAATAATGTGACAACTTAGTTGTTTAATCAAATAGGGGAGAATGAAAGCTTGACTCCTCAAAAAGTGAAACATTATTTGCACAATAGCTTCCGCTGCAAATAAAGCCCTCTTTGACGTATTTTTCGGATGCAAATTTTTAGTTTTAATCTTACCACAGTAGCCTCAATCTCTTGGGAAGGCACTTTTCGATTAAGAAGATTCCGCAATTATCTTTCTCTTAAAACTGCTGAATCTTTTGTGCAATAAGTCTCTTGAGGATAATTTGGTCGCTTAAATGACTGCGCGCTTTGTTTATTTTCATTTGCCTCTCAAAGTGTTTGTAAACAATGTAATACAAAGCTTCGAACATAGTTTGTATCTGCACACTGAATGTAAACCGGCTCTAAAGCTTTGCGTTTCAACTTTCAGCTTCTTTCGGCGGTAAATTAATTAAATTTTCCTGATCAAGATTTTGCTAGATTATCATGGATCAGAGCTCTCTTTGCTCCACTGCGAACACTCAGCTAAGTAAATGAAACAGTCGTTTAGATTGAAATGCTTTCAAAGTCAGAGAGAGCTTGTAAATAATAGTCGACCACGTGTTTCATCACGCATAGTAATTCCATTTTCGTGATGGGTTGACTTTTTTGCCACAAAAAGGGTCGGATAGTCGTCCAGCACAGACATTACACGTTTGAAGGATAAGGGACAACAAATTACAAACCCTTGCGCTTTTCCAATGAATCTACGTTTTAAGGGATACGACGAGGACAAAAAAAGAGCATTGAACGCTTAGGAAGAAGTTAGGCTTGAGATAACGAGAAACACATGGCGGATGACAAACCAAAACCCTTAGGAGGTATCGTTGCCGATCTCTTTTGTAGAGTGAACGACTTATTCCCTGTGTACCAGTCCGTCCTTGAAAACACAGAGAGGGACAGGACTGTTTCTCTGCAGATGAGGCCCAGCTTCATATGTAAAAAGCAACCTTTTTATTCAATGCATATCATTATATCATTTTGTTTTCAGGGCCGACATTTTACTACCGGTCATCGCATATTGGGCAGCATGACTCCTGCTCTCGATGCCAAATACGCGCAGATGACATATGGAGAGCATTATAGAAAGGTAAGTCACGTACAATTTGCCTTCCTTAATTAGTGAGCATTCCTAGGTTTTACGCGCGAGTCCTCATGCGTACATGCGCAAAGCTGCTATAGATGTATTAATGCAAAGTCTGACACCGTACTAGTGCCTAGCTTGCACGCAGGTTTGAATCTCTGAGGAGCCTCATGCACTTGCTCTGTGATTGGTCCTAAGAAGTCATCCCTTCCTCTCAACTAATCATATACTCAGAAAGGAACTATTCGCGACGTGGTCACGCGCGTTTTTCCCGCGCTTGAGTTCAACCAATTGTGTTCTCTTTGAGGGATTTAAACCTTTTGTTATATAAACCCTTATTTTTTTGTACGTGATAGTGCTTTGAACGCTCAGGTAACCATTTGAACACAAGTTTTTGATGATTTTTCCATATGAAAATGGGACGAAAGAAAAGAAAGCTACAACGGAGGAAATCTCTTGTCTACTTTGAAATCTCTAGTTGAAGGGGAAAAAGCAACAACACTAATCTGTCTTAAGAGAGGTTTTCTCCGTCGTTTGCTCCAGTATTTGAGTGTATCGCTAATAAAATGAGGGTTAGCGTTCCTTTAAGCTCTAAAAAATCATCTTTTATTTTGTTATCCTCAGAAAGTTGAAGCTGCTTTGAAGAGTGAGCGCCAGCGATGCGCTGACGTTTTGATCGAGCAGAAGAAAAAAGCCACGGCGCAGAAGAAGTTAACACCGACAATGAAAACACCAGTCTCCTCTCGATTTGGAACAAGACCTCGGCCTCGATATGATTTAAACGAATTACGTCATCATCAGAGGAGATGCGCAGCTTTGCTTTTCAGAGCAAGGGAACAAGGGGCCCATAAATTACCAGTTTTGGTATGTTAACTTACGGGAATTTAGTGTTATTTTTCAGTCTTTGAATCGCACTGCATTTTCATCCATGTAGATCACGGCAGCCCCACCTTAGGGGGGGGGGGAGAGAGAGAGAGAGAATGTATAGGAAACTACTTACCCTCCCCTCCTACTCCCTCATTCTCCCGATTAGTGTCCTTCGGAGCCCTTGTCTGGTCTCGTTATGCAACGGGTTCTCTTCCCACCACGCTTAGAACGCGCTGCGTGATGGGACCGAACGACTGCAGTGCATGAGACCAGTGTGTGTCTGATTGAATATGAACACGTGTTGTTCATTTACAGGTCCAATGGGCTCCCAAGCGACGTGAAAGTTATTATCTAATGAGCGAACGGGTTTACAATGATCGTGTTTTGATGAAGATGAGGGCAGACGCGGGAGACAGCCCCCTTAACTTTGACTTCGCAAACACCGACGGTGAAACAGACAATCTACATGACTTCCAAAAATTAATAGATAAAACTTCCAAGGACATTAAGGGTATGAGCTTTGATACGAAGTTCCAAGATTACGATTATGACTTCGGTGAAAATGAAGAGGGAAATAAACAAATGACAACAAAAAATGAAAATGAACAAGAAAATGAAAGAGGGAACGGAGGGAAAAGTCGGCGTAAGGTGGTGTTCAGTGATCACGTGACGGAGTCCGACACCGACGCTATCGACGCCAAGTTCCTCGCGCGCTCTAAGCGACGGGAACGGACACGATTAAACAAGGGATTGGACCCAAGTGATATCGACCTGAGTTTTGATTCTGCAGATGAGGTCTCGGATGGAGAGTTCGACTCAGCAGGCGATCAAGGCGCAGATTCAACTGGCCTAAGACTAAGAGATTCCAAAAAGTCAAGTCGTTCTAGGAAGTCTCATAGAGGGTTGGCTAGTCCGGATCTATTATCTCTTTTACAGGGAAACTCAGGCGACGAATACAGCAGCGATTTTATGTCCGACGATGATTTAGACGTAAAACAGTCTGGTGACGAGGGTGGAATAGAGCTGACGGAAAATGGAAACGAGGACCCATCTGGAAAAAGGCTCCACATAAATAAACATTGTAAACATGCACTGAAACAAAAAGCGCAAGATTACTACAATAAATTACCCAAACTACTCAAAACAGCGGAGCTAAGGGCTAAGCTTCCAGTGAAATCGAGAGAAACAAAAATGAACAAAATTGGCAGCGAAGTTGACCACACATGCATGGAGCAGCACAAGACGGCTTATGACAGGGCCCTGGCCCTAGCTAGGTTTAGGTCTCTTCCATTTAGTTACTCATTTTTGTCCCGTGAAATTAACAGAATGCACTCATTTTCGTATTTTTCTGGCCTCCCTGGAAGCGAAAAACCACCGGAAGATGCAGAACAGGGTGATAATAAGTTGCCGAAGAAGAAACAGGCGCAACCCTCCCGAGGCGAAAGAGAGGCAATTTTTGGTGATATAGATATGGACGATTTTTACAACCAAGAAGATGAACTCGTTTATTATGTTAAATCCGAAGAGTTGAAGAATGTCGTTGCATCCACAACAACTGGCGATGAGAGTAGTAGAGTTGAAGATGATATTTCGTCTCGGTCAGGAACTACTTACACCTCGCGTTCTAACACTGTCAAACCTTACTCCACTCTGGAGTCAGAAAATGAATTGTAAACTAGCTCAGTTCGAAATATGTTTTACCCTGTGATTAGAGTCGCCTTAGAGACCTGGTTGGGGTTGGAGGATTTTGCTTGCGTCACAATAAAATTCCCCTATTCCCCCCTAAAACTATGTAGTATTCTAATTACCCCCCTCTAATCCCCCCTAAAACTCTGTAGTATTATAATTACCCCTCCCCTCCCTCATTAGCAGTCAATTTTCTAAAGCACTACTTTTCCTAGCCTGCGTGTAGCCGTACCCCTCCTCCCCAAGGTGAAACGGAGGCAAGGGAACGACGTTCCCTCGCTTCCGTTTCACCTTGGGGAGGAGGGTACGGCTTCACTTTGGCTTGCTCTGTTAGCGACGATTGATCTCCCCTCTCTTCCCGCTGAAAACCATGTGATCTCACGAAATCCTCCAACCCCCCTCCTCTCCCTAGGCAAAAAATAATTGACTAGTCATATAATTCTTCCTAGAGAAATCGGGTAGAGGTAAAGGAGAGGGATTAAAAGACAAAAAAAGACAAACAAAACCCGAAAGCGAAATTGTTTGCATAGTGAAAATAATTGTAAACTGAGAGGGCTTTAACATTACTGTCGGATCAATTTAATGTCAAAGAAATTGATAATTATATAGTTACAAGGTAGAATGTAAAATTTTTTTTTTCGGATGTTATGAAAAGTTGTCAATCGATAAGATATAAGTTTTTAGCTTATTTTCTAGTGTCTACTAAATACCAAGGCATCCGGGGGTAACCATTATTTTTCTTTCTTTTCTTTTTTTTAACATCAAGAATCAAAATGTGTCTCAGACGGTATCAAACTAGATCCCCTGAGGACCTCTTTCCGTTGCCTCATACTTTCTCACGGCCGAAGAAACGCTTTTGCCGAAACGCTGTTGCTAATTACGAGTGTCTGCTCGGAGGCTACCAGACGGTTCTTCTGTTCTTAAAAACCGACAGATTTCATCCTTTGTTTCCTTCGGCGTGTTCATTTCTCCTGCTCTAAAATTAAATATAACAGTCTATAATTTCATTTCCTTGTTTTATTTTCAAATGACGACTTAAAATTAGTATAGATCATTTAATTATGGGAAAAAATTTAATCAAAATTGAAATTCAGCCACAACTCAAACATCATGCCCTTTGATCTTTATGAGGTCTACATTGCGATCGCGTTCGTGGTTGGAAAGTGGTTGAATAAATGAGCGAGGGTGAGTGAGTGCGTGCGTGCGTGCGTGGATGAATGAGGTATGGAGCGAGTGAATGAACGATCGGGAATGAATGCATAGATGAAGGGGTGAATGAATCGATGAGTGGCTGAATTGATGAATTAACAGATATAAAGAAAAACATGAATCTACTCGAGGATTTATATTGAAATAAACTGTTTACAACCCTCCTCTCGCGACAAACGCTATTGTGTCTAATCAATCGGCTTATCTGCTGAAAATTAAGCGGGCAAGCCTCAGGGCGTTTTGAAGGTTATTTGAACATCACATAACTATTAATGTCGTCTTCAGTGATAGAAAATCACCTAGAACGAACTTAACTGCAACCAGGCAATGCAATCTGCAGTCTTACTAGTGATTGACTTCCTTCCTTTATTCCCATGCTCCAGCACATTTGCACCATCTTTAAATTTTCCCCAAATTCGTCTAAAGGTTTCCGTATTTAAATTGTGTGCAAGAAGCCATGCTTCCCTACACACAATCTTTCCTTTTACATAAAATTCAGTTTGTAGTTCATTGGAATCATCAGAGCTACTGTGTTGATGCAGGTACTCTAAAAAATAGTTTCGCTTTCCTGCCTTTTTCTTTGCTTCAGCATATCTTATGTCTTCTACAGACAGTTGACTCATGCACTTTTTTGCGCAACAGTTAATGGAAATGATCCACAAAATTTCCTCGTCTCGTCTAGCAGATAAATCTAAATTTGAGAAAAAATTATGGGACCATATTAAATGGAAATTAAAACTTGTTCAAGTCTTCGTTGAAAGTATAATCACTTAAGACGAAGGTAACCTTGAATTTTGATCAATAACATTGATTAACTTGCCCTTTGCGCAGTAAACGAACAAAAGCGTAATAAAACAAGCCAATTTATTGTATTACATTGTATTATTACATATGTTTGATAATCTAAATTACGACAAAGATAGACCCAACCGATATCCCTCGTATTCTACGGTGAGAGAAATGCAGCATGTCAAGGCTTTAGAGCTGTTAATAATGTATTATTGTTCTGTTCTGTTTTTTTTTTTTGTGGTAATCATAATCTATTTTGCCTAAACCAAGTATCGAATGGTGATGATGTTCCCTCATTATTAAAGTCAAGGTATGGGAATGATTTCATCTCAACAATATCTGGTCTGTATTTCCTTGTCTGATCCTCTACTTTTACGAAAGGATTGCGAAGTGCATGAACAAGGCCCTTTGTATTGATCCTAATTTGTGCACCCAGCCGGATTGGTTTATATTGGTATTCTTCCATGCAAGACACTAGATCAGTATATTTTAAGATTTTTATGTTCCAAGTAGACGCAATTTTAAAAAAGGAAGACGATCCTCTTATTGCTGGTACTTTAGTAGTTGCAATTCCAAGCATCAGAGAGCTTCGTTTTTCATTGGAGATTTTTAGCTTATTGCGAAATGACTTTTTCCCAGTTTCCTCTCGATCAGTTATGATAAAATCCACGTGTTTGTTAAGAAATGACTTCACAGTGGCTGCTGCTATGTTCGTAAGCCACTGAATGATGTACGACTTATTTTCTGATTTTGATAGGTGAAGGAAAACATTTTTCCCCGTGACTCTTGAAATGAGCCAATGATGATCTGAAAGTACAATGAATGTGACGAAAAGTTAAAGCTTCTAGGGCCAAATTTCCTTTTGCACGCTTGAGCAACTTGTAGAGGCCGTTGACTGCCTGCTTATCTGTTTCACTTTAATGTAATTGTGTGTTCGATGTTACTTTTTACGCTGTGTCTTCATGTCCGGCAGTCGGAAATTTTCATACAATTGCTACTGAAAGGTCCTTTCAAACTTCGTTAGAGTACCAGATGTTTGTTCAGAAATGTCAAGCGACTCCAAAAATTATTTTGATTCTCAAGGGAACGAATTTTCCGAGCTTGTACATACCTTAAAATCGCTAGATTATCGACACTTTGCAGAACTCTGACCTTAAGATTTCATGGTATACAGAAACTTGGAAAATAAATCTACTAGAAGACCAAAATGACTGTCTTTGGAATTTCTTACCATTGATGTCAGCGGAAAAAAAAAATTGGCTTCTTATTTACCTGGAGGTGCACAATCTGGTTCACATTTTTCTGTTTCTAGAACTTTCAAAGAGGAATCCGCATCGTGGAGAGAATCGCAGGAAAAATCTGTGTCAGATAAGAAAACCGACGTTGGATTTACGAAGTTGTAGCAAAAACAGAATAAAGGGCTACAGAAGTCCAACTCGTCGGCATGCTTTGAAGAATGAGGCAGAACACAAAAGGATGTGTTGTGATTCATTGAGAGGTAAATGAGTGGCCTTGTATTCTGTAGTTTTGCTGTATTTTCTCGATTAGTGGACCCTTAAGCACGGGTTAAAGTCAACTTGAAAGTATGTAGTGTGGCTTTGTGATGCGGTCGGTTGTCTGTACAGTTAGAAAAAATTGTGATTTCAGTGATTCGATTACGCGGTGATCTGTGTTGTGGCCGGATAATTTTTTCAAAGGTGTTGCTTTTCTTAGAGATCAAAAACGCCCCTCTTTCGAGCTTCACTATAAAATTTGAAAATCAAAATTTCCTCACCCTGTGGCGTTTCGTCATGCCCCAATGAAGTATCGGCATCGTGAAGAGAAATACTCGTAGCATCTGTGATAAGACAATAAGTCGGCGTCGTATGGTCAACGTTGACACTCATGCATATAATTTTTTCCGAATTTGAGGTTATTTTACAATTAACAGTTAAACTGGATCTAGGTTTACGTTTTTCTTGAAATAAATGGATTTACCGTTGAAAGTATATCACACAGACTTTGGTTATATAGCCTGCGAACCAGTATTTTCTTCTCCGCGGCCGCGCAAGAGAAGCAGGAGAAACAGTATACCTTTGATATGGACGAAACAAACAAAAGCCCAATTCTACGATTACATTAGATCTTGATTAGGCGGATGTATGCGGTTTTTAAAATAATGGGTAGATATCACTCTTGTCTTGCCTCGGTTGAATTACACAGAGGACAGCTTGCGAATTATAGTGGAGATAAAGCAAGAGCATGCTCTCAGAAATGGTAAAAACATTATCGGCTCCTATATTTTCCAGTGTTGAGCGCATTTGCATGGGACATTAAATACTTTTACCGCGGGAGGCTGCATTAACTAAGAGTATTCGACACTAACCGAGCCTGGTGCTTACCGTGGTAAAGATTTCCTCTGGTCACAGGCGGCCCAAGCTCCAGCTGTGAGATGATCATCTTGCGCAATAACAGTCATGGCGGAATTATAAGAGTTTGTATGGGAATATTTACGACCGCTCTAAAGAATAAAAAAATACGTCAAATTCTCAAAAAAAAAATACCTCACCTTACTTCCACAGTGTATCACTTGTTATCTGATCGCTTACTTTGATGAAAAGAGCCCATTTGAGCGAGTTGTTCATTTCGAGGTTTTCAACGTACATAAGAAAATGTACGTTGAAAACCTCGAAATGAACAACTCGCTTAAATGGGCTCTTTTCATCAAAGTAAGCGATCAGATAACAAGCAATACGCTGTGGAAGTAAGGTGAGGTATTTTTTTTTGAGAATTTGACGTATTTTTTTATTCTTTAGAGCGGTCGTAAATATTCCCATACAAACTCTTATAATTCCGCCATGACTGTTATTGCGCAAGATGATCATCTCACAGCTGGAGCTTGGGCCGCCTGTGCTCTGGTAAATATCCGTGGATATTTCAGAGAGATCAAAGGAAGCGAGGCGGTTTTTCTTGCTTTATTTTGCACCGTAGAACAATAGCCAAACTGTTTAAAATCAATACTAACACGCTAATGGCTTTCGTTCGCAAGTTTCGTTCACCCGATTTCTCGCCTCTAAATTTTGCTTTTAAAACCAGAAAAGGCATGACGCTGTCGAGCACGGTATACGTATACTTCACCAGTAGACCTAACTTTGATTCACTGCGGGATGATCTACTGAAAATGTCATCTACTGTTGTGTGTTTAGCCGCACCGGTAATTGTCAGATGAAGAAAGGAAATGAAACACTTTTTCTTTCTTGAGAATAAAGGTAAAGAAAGGCCGGCACGGACTCCCCATGAGGCTTTCTTGGTCGCGTCGTATTATCGCCTTCAAATTATACTTTTGCTTTCACAAGCATATCTTTTGAGGGATTTTCCCTATTTGTAAGAGATGATCAGAGGTTTTGTAAAAATTGTTTTCAGCAAGGGCTGATTGTGTATCAGACTCCAATGTTTCATCAATATTATGATTTAATTTTTTGACCGTCTGGTGGCACGTTGTGACAAAAGGCAACAATCGTTCGTGACCTTTTGGCTTTTGTGTATGTGAAAGGGCCGATTGTTGACCCCCGACAGAGTCCTTCCTATGATGTTTTCTGGGTACCCTCATGCTTTGAAACGTTGTTTGAATTTCAAAAGGACCTCTTCAAATGTTTTTTCGAAGAGTTAGTCCGAAGCAATCTTATTCCTTCGCCTTAGTGAGAACATATTTTTCGCCTGATGGGTGGCACGAATTGGGAGGTCTCGAACGGCTTGTCATGGGTTTTGATGTCAAAGATGGAATCTTCAGCGAATTTTTCCCCTTTAAACACTGTGGTATCCACTTTTTATAGTGGATAAATTCCAAATCGCTACCTCAAATCTCTGACTGGCCTACCGTGCGCATAAGTTGATCAAGTATTAACCGAACATGGAGCCATTTTCAAAACGCCCGCGGTTTTTGTTTGATTCAGACCTAGTTATGTATATATGCCCGATGATACCGCCAGAGATCGTTGGACTGTGGGCGAAAACAAAATTAACTGTTCCCACGATTGGAAGGAAACGACGATTTAATACCAAAATTTAAAAGGCATAGCGTGGACAAGGCCTCACAGTTATAACACAAAAACAACAGGAAGTGTCAAGGCAGCTTTTAAGTTGCGTCGACTGGTTCTCACAGGAAAATGTCACCTTTTTAATTTATTCTGAAGGTGTAAAAAGCTTTGACGGAAATGCAGTTCATCGCGACTCTTTTCATCACTGCTATTATTGTTCCCTCAGTAGTATAAAAAAAAGGCAATGATGATTCACGATAAGAGATCTTCAGGTCTTCAGGTCTTCAGGTCTTCAGGAGTGTATCCCAGAACTGATCAGCCTTGGTCGTAAACTAACCTTCTACTTAAGATGCCTCCAAAAGATAAGCGCAGTAATGAAGCGAAACTGTGGTGCATTAAAGTGAATTCGGGAGCCGCGTATTTATACAGAGGAGGAAAAAGAGTGGAAAATTTCTTAAACATAATCGGAGCCGAATCATACCAAGACTCATCAGGTTCTGTTGCTGAAGAATCTGGAGCATCACCTCTCAAGAAGAAACTCAAGGTGATTTAAAGTATACAGTATACATTTATTGCTGACATTGGACTCTAAATTCCCATTCAATCCAGGTTATAGCTAAATTACTGATGTATCAATTCACTGTAAGCCTAAAATCTATCATCAATTCTTCTTTCAGCTCGAATTCACTCCAATAAATTCACGGGGCGCGTATCGGTTTGGATCTGTGAACCCACGGTATTTTAATAGGTTTGCAAGTGACGACTCATTTAAGAAAATTGTGACCAAAACGGCCGACGAACTCGCTAACGGGATCAAAAAGAGTTTGGAGGAACTTGAAGTGGATCATGACCCTTCCCATGCAGAACAACGGCCGCATACAAACGTTGAGCTTTCTCAGTCTTTAACTCCTCTCTTCTGTGACGTTACTTCACAATCAAGCAAGCGATCGGGACACAATAGGGAGGAAGGAAGTTATAGGAAAAGTATACAGAAGAGGTGCAACGAATGCCAACTAGATAGTTAGTAAGATTTAATAATAACAGGCATGTTATCAAATGTTACCTGCTTTGGATCGAGAAAGAATAATAAGTGAAGCATTTGTATCAAGAATTTCTGGCTACCTGATAGACTGTAAACCATGCAATCCTGATTTTCATTGTAAGCTCAATAGAGTTAACTGATGAATGTGGTCAAAATAGGATGCATATAGCTTTTTTATGTGAGACTTTTTTTTGGAACGTTTTTAACCATAGGTGAAGCAGGGGAGCAGTGCGAGGTAAGATAAAAATCTAGGTGAGACTCTCCCGCAACCGTTCGACTATCGAGTGACTTGGAAAGAAATGAATTAAGTGACGAGGCATTGTTATTTTAATTGCCCTTGTTAGCATAAGACGTTATGTTTCTTGTCGCCTTCTGTTGCTTTAATTTTCCGAAAAGTTTCATTTTAACCGGGAAATGTTATAAGATAAGTTAAATGAACTTAATATGAACATTTACTTCATTTCATTTTTATGATAAAAAATCATGTTACGTTCCAGTTAGGCTGAGAACGGCACGGAAAAATCGCCTTTAACGAATACATGCAGGATTTTACTACAATCCTAATCAAATCCTGTTTTTTGTGGATAACTTTTAGTTGTTTGCATTTACTTATTACGACTCATATTTTTCTCTTCACAGAATGCTGATGATGTAATTAGCGCTGTTTCCCGCATTAATTTCTGTAAGCTTACATCATTTAACATTGTCTTATTTACAATGGTTGAAGGTGTAAAAAATCTAAAAGAAAAAATGCTAAAAGAGGGCGCTACTCTGGCACAGCATGGCTACTTTTACGTCCAAAATAAACCTCCAACTACAGCACAAGGTAAGATACTTCTAGAATTAAACAACTGTCCTCAGAAGAAAGTTTTAAAAACCTCATAGTCAACAGAATTGAATTATTTGATGTACTTGTAGAGTTAACAAAAATATATATCATGATTCTATAATCTGAACTTGTTTTAAACTTTCTCCTTGAGAGCGTATTACATGCACAATTTATAAGAAGGTTTGGTGAATTAAAACGTTCCAGCAGTGTCGAAAGAAATTAGTAAGTGTATAATACGCATATATCATATTGTTGATACTCATTTTAATTTTTTTAGGTCCGTATTTACAGGAAGCCTTAGAAACCTTTGTAGTTGGACACTGGTCTGTCTCAAGGCAAATAACCTCGAGACATTTGTCCGCCAGTAAAGAAAATTTGATTTTCCTGAATTCATTCCCAGCACAAGGCTACACATGGCTTGTAGAAAACCTCTCCAGAGAAGGGGACGTGGTTATTGATGCTGGAACCCCCAATGGCTATGCAATGGTGGCTGCGTTGAGGAAAGGGCGAAGCGCAGTAAGGATAGACAGTACCGCTTTGCCTTCCGAACAGGCAGCGATAGAGACTAAAATTTGTAGTCTTGTATCTTCCTAGTTTATATGTCAATGACAATCTACTAGTTAGTAAACAATTCAATTGACAAAGTTTATGTTATCAAAAATTTTTTTTGAGTGTAAGTCTGATTTGTAAGTTGAATTACCTACTCATTAAAGCTATGGGTCCCGTTAGGAGCCCTTAGATTCCAATCGTGAGGTTCATTTCACTTGTTTTATTTAAAAACATGGAAAAAGCGTCAGGATGAAGAGTATTGTTGACGTATATAGAAAAACATTAAAAAACTAGAGTTGAAAATGACGGTTTAGATTAGGACCCTTAAAATTTCCTATCTGAAACTACTGCAGAATTTCTTCAACACTACACGTAACATGGTGCAGAATTTCTGCAGCACTTGACGTTACACCGTGCAGAATTTCTGCAACACTTGACGTTACAGCGTGCAGAATTTCTGCAGCACTTGACGTTAAATCGTGCAGAATTTCTGCAACACTTGACGGTAAATCGTGCAGAGTTTCTGCAGCACTTGACGTTACATCGTGCAGAATTTCTGCAACACTTGACGTTACATCGTGCAGAATTTCTGCAGCACTTGACGTTACATCGTGCAGAATTTCTGCAGCACTTGACGTTACATCGTGCAGAATTTCTGCAGCACTTGACGTTTCATCGAGCAGAATTTCTGCAGCGCTTGACGTTACATCGCGCAGAATTTCTGCTGCATTTGACGCTATCCAATGCCGAATTTTAAATAAACCAGGTTATCAGATTTTTTAAATATTATGTTAAAATCATAGACTTTATTGTTCATATATTAAACGTTCAGAGAATTTTGGGCACTTTCACCATGTTTAACAGACCATGCAGTGGAAAATGGAATATTTGTATGGGTAAAATGCCTTGACATTTAACTGTCCGTGGAATTAAACAAAGTTTTGCCCTTTTGAAACGACTCTTTTCCTTCCTCCGTGAAAATCGAAGTCTTTCTGGTGTTATCATTTATGAGACATTTCCGTGCTTTCTGCCTAGATAGTGCCACTTTGAGGTCACCCTCCCTCTAGGTCTTTAAAAAAAAGGTGTTATTCGACGTATTTTTGCGGAATTGACACTAATTTTACTCCTAAATAAGCCATTTTTGGCGGAAAACGCTATTTTGGAAAACACAAAATAGTTTGGAAAGCGTTTCAAGCTAAAATTTGTTTTTGTCCAGTGGAACGAAAGGATAACGATGAAATTTCTCTGCGCCGTTATTGCAATAATTTACCTAATTATTGTCCCCTTGAACTTTGTGATTTTTTCACCCATCTATTGCATGATTCTCAGTTTGAAATGCCATTCACCGTATGTCCCAACAGAGAACCTCTTTTTCTAAGCCTCATGGCTGGAAAGTTAAAATTAGTTCACATTCGAAATGGGAAAAGACTGAAAAGTTTCCATTCTACTTTTCCTATATTTTGGAAGATCTTTGGACGTAAGGAAATATGAAGGACGTATAACTATGTACAGTAGTACCATTTGCCGATAAATGTTTTTTTCAACATAAAATTATTAAAATCTGGAATTGAGAAACAAGGATAATTTAGCTATGCCGATAAAGCATAGTCTCGTGGGGGTTCTGCTACTGCGCTCACTTGCTTGATTTAGCTGATGCGGACGATATACCCACGGTTGAGACTGAAAAAATAGGCCTTGTGTAGGAAATCTCTTAGCCTAACGTTGGTTACCGTTTTGCGTTTTTCTGAATAGCCGTCATCAGCGAAATACGAGTTAATCCCAGCTATTTTTTTTACTAGTTTCAAAATAGCGCATTATTTTCGCCCCAACGGGTGAATAAGGTTCATTAGCGCGAAATAGCAAACCAATCAGATTACTTTTTTGAAATCACCAAGTAGCAATTATCATATAGAGATATATAGTTAGCGATTGGGTGGGAGGGGAGAAAAACGGGCAGAGCGTACGTAGGTCTATACATTATGACCGAGAACCAATTACTTTCCTGATCGGCCTGATCTAACTTAGTTGATAACCATTTTGTCCTATGAACGCCGCAGTTGTTATTTGTCCACTTTGTTTCTTGAAAAATATGTTATTATTAAATCTCAGATTGAGCGGGCTGATGTTGCAGAAAAGGCCAGAGAAGAAGTCTTGTTTCATTGCACGGCGCGGCGAGAAGAGAAAAGAAAGGAAGAAGGAGAAACAGCGGCGGTCATCAGATAAAATGCTAATTGCTGAGTAAGTAATGTATTCGTCTGACGAGAGGTGTATGGACAAATAGCTCGTGTTTAGGCCATTACGAGCGCCCTAGAAGATGCACGTGAGAAATAAAAAGAAAAGGACAAAGATAACAATACCATGGGCTTCAGAATGAAAAGATCGTGAACGCCCTTTTATTCAGTCACACAAAATTAGGCCACAGAAAATAGATTTCGAAAATATTAATGGAACAACAAAAAGTTAAAACCAGCAAAATGATTAAAAAGTAATAACAATTGCCAGAAGTGCTAAACGTGCACGGGAGATTCCGCTGCTCCGACTGCTCTGAAAACTGAGTGCATCTAAAACTTTAGGTGACCACGCCAACTAAGTATCAAATAAGTTTAAACGAGCAATAAGCGAAATGAAAAGTAGACTTGTAAAGCCTTCCACGGCTTACTTCAGCAGTGCTAGGCCCAGGACAGAGGAAGTGGCCAACAGGATGATGTTGACAGTGACATATGAGCTTGTATTACATCCGTCCTCAGAACAGCAGCTAACCTCGCATTGGTAGTCCGGAATATCTTTCGAATCTTGATCACAAATGGACTTTTCGAGGTCACAGGTCGATTTGGTAGCACATCCAAGTTCAAGGATGGCATCGGAATCTTTCCTTTTAAACCAATATCTGTAGCAGCTATCGCTGTTATAACACTTGCGTAAAAAGTTGGCTTTGTTTTCATCCATCTTGCTCTTCTTATAATCGTCTTCAGTATATGAGCAGACGTAACAGTTTAAAGCAAAAGCTGACGAATTAAAAAAAAGAAAATGATAAAAACTTTTGTACAGATAGCACGTTACTTACATTGTTTTCTCTGGGATTAAAGACCCACTACAAATGCGCTATTCACTCTTTTATAGCCAGCGGAAAGTAGCGTTCCATGGGTGTCTACTTTTATAGATTTCACTATCTGTGTCTACTCTTTGATGCAGCTCTCATAAAATTTTTAAACATTTATTTTGCGCTCGAGAATGCGACGTCAAAGGAAAATGTCCATTGAAGTGAATTGAATGAATGTTTAGTGTCCTAAAGAAGATCTAGTTAAAGGCCCATTTCCAACCTTGATGCAACGCCCGCCGTGACTCAATTTCTTATAACACGAAATTCCCAGATCACTGAAAACCTTCCAAAATCGTCTTTCTCAAGAGCCATCCTGGACATATAGTCAACTGTTTCACGGTAAATACATTCGCCGTTCGTCATTTTACACTTTCTTTACAGTATTTTGAAGAATCCGAAGAAAATTTTTTTTAAGTGTCACGCTTCGTACTCTGTGAACAGAGTCGGCGAAAAGGACAAAGGTCAAATTTTTTCACTGTCTAGAAACGCTTGAGGATTCTAAACGAAGATAAAATACTTCCAGTAGAAATCGGTATTTTTCAAAGAGAAATATGGAAAAATATCAGACTGCTGAACGTTTAGTTATTCGAAGACCGTGCCCGGTGAAAATTTTCTTAGTGTCACGCTTGGATCTCTTCGCACTCTGTGTACAAGGTCAGCGAAACGGATAACGTTGGCATTTTTTCACTTTCTAGAAGCGCTTGAGGATTGTAAATGGAGGTTGAATATTTTCCAACGAAAAATTGGTATATTTCAAAAAGAAATATGGAGTTATTTGAGGATCGTGTCCAGCCGTGTCATTGAAAAGTTTTTAAGTGTCAAGCGCCTGGATGGCTTCACACTCTGTATACAGGGTTAGCGAGAAACAT
Source organism: Pocillopora damicornis (assembly GCF_964200805.1). Lineage (NCBI taxonomy): Eukaryota > Metazoa > Cnidaria > Anthozoa > Scleractinia > Pocilloporidae > Pocillopora > Pocillopora damicornis. Next base: position 1,078,050 of record NC_142678.1, read on the forward strand.
CAAGTTCGAAATTTTAGGCTGCCTGGAAGCGCTTGAGGATTGTAAATAAAGGTAGAAAATTTTCGTATAAACATTTTTTTTGGATTTCGAAGAGAAATATGGAAAAATATCGGACTGCTGGACGTTTAATTACTTTAAGTTTAGTCACTTCATTGCAGGAACGTCAGCGACATTGACAGTTCGCGTTACAATTCGTATTTGCTGCTTTGCATGGACACCAACCTCGACCACTCTTTCGGGCGCAAGATCCTCTCCACGGGCAGGAAACTTCAACTGACCCTTAGTCCTATTTAACAAGGATGGCAAACCTCAATTTAAAAAAAAATTGATGAATGAATGAAAACGTAGATCAACATTTTCACCTTCTTCGAAATGCTCGCAAGAATTTTCGCGTTTCTCTTTAGCAACAACCGATCCATAGGCGTTTACTGCCTCAGAATCTACTAAGTGAATGGATTCATCTGATTCCATACCGGATTAAAACGTAAAGAACTTTTCTACACAGAATTATTTTGATAAGCTCTTCAAATTCATCGGAGAAAACGCAGAAGGTATTTTGAGACAACGTGACAAGGTTAAAATAACTGACCAATCAGAGGCGCTATTTAAACAAAAGCGGTGGTTCAAAACAAAAACAAACGACCCCCGTTGCATCAAGGTTGGAAATGCGCCTTTAAGCGGTAATGCGAACCACATTCACATATCCCCAATATTTCAAAGAACAAACAGAAAAGAGCGGTAGAACTAAGTTATGATTCTGAACAAATCAAGTCGAGCGTTAATCAAAGTCCATCCATGCGTCGAATATTCTGTCGCGCAAAGTAATTATGCGGCGCTACGAAATGAACATGTCGGCATCATTTTCCGTGTGAATTGCCCTGAAGTATGGCAAGCCAATTGTAGCAATATTCAATACTAAAATTCAATTTCAATTCAATGAGATTCAAGTTCAATTCAATGAAATTCAATTTCAATTCAATTTCAATTCAATGAAATTCAATTTCAATTCAATGAGATTCAAGTTCAATTCAATGAAATTCAAGTTCAATTCAATGAAAATTCAATGAAAATTCAAGTTCAATTCAGTGAAATTCAATTTCAATTCAATTTCAATTCAATGAAATTCAAGTTCAATTCAATGAAATTCAAGTTCAATTCAGTGAAAATTCAATTTCAATTCAATGAATTTCAAGTTCAATTCAATGAAAATTCAAGTTTATTTCAATGAAAATTCAATTTCAATTCAATGAAAAAAAACAAACATTCAAAATTGCTTCCGGTTAGTAACCGGAAATGATAACTAGCATACGGGAACTTTAAGGCTTTATGTTTTCGCGCGGTAAATTTAACTAGCATAATGGCGGACGTAGAGCCAGAATTTGACGTGGAAAAAGACTTACCTGAATTTTTATCGTCAGTGCTCGATAGAACAGAGCAGTGTATACATAATAGTGAAACGGATATCAGTGACGTGCAAGCACAATCTGTAGTTCTCGATCGAACCGTTAGTCTTTTGAGTTCTATTGCCTTAACTGACATTGAGCAAGATCGGATCGAGTGGGAATCTCTAGCTACTGCGTTTGCAGAAGTACTACGGGCTATTGAAAATCATCTCAAAACTCTAGCAGTAAAACCTTCATCAATTTCTCGACATAAATGTAAAATTCTCAGAACGGGAAATCCTGGGAGACCACAGTTCCTTATATCTCCTGACACGTTAGAAGATCTTCTCGGACTTGGATTTTCATTGGAAAAAATTTCTTTGTTGTTTGGTGTCTCTCGTTGGACAATTTATCGTAGAGTACAATCATATGGCTTGCAAAGCACGGCGAATTTTAGTTTGTTGCCGGATACAGAATTGGATGAATTACTTTTAGAGTATATTGCTCGTCATGGATTAACAACCGGGCGAACATATTTAGCCGGGTACCTTAAGTCACTTGGACTGAGGATTCAAAGAAGAAGAATTCGTGAGTGTTTAGCAAGGGTGGATCCAGCGAATACTGCCTTGAGGTGGGGAATGGTTATTTCTCGTAGGCAATACTCCGTGCCATGGCCAAATTCTCTGTGGCATTTAAATGGTCATCATTCTCTCATTCGCTGGGGTTTTGTAATCCACGGATGCATGGATGGTTTCTCTAGAAGAGTTGTGTTTCTTAGATGTAGTAATAATAATCTTTCACAAACTGTTCTGGAACTCTTTCTGAAAGCAATTGAAAAAGATGGGTTGTGGCCATCACGTATTCGTGTGGATTATGGTGTGGAAAATGTATTAGTTTGTGATGCTATGGTGGAAGCAAGAGGTGAAGGTAGAGGGAGTTTCATTGCCGGTCCCTCCACGAGAAATCAGAGAATTGAAAGACTCTGGAGGGACGTCTTCAGGTGTGTGTGTCATCTTTTCTACTACGTGTTTTACGCAATGGAGGATACAGGCCTGCTTAACGTTGACAATGCAACGGATATGTTTGCGCTACATTTGACATTCCTCCCAAGAATAAACCTTGCGCTTCACGAATATATGGAGGCCTTCAACCATCACAAGTTAAGGACAGCAAACCATTGGTCCCCATATCAGATGTGGGTCAATGGCATGTTAAATGAAGACAACCCCTTGGTACATGGGCAATTAGATGAGGATCCTGATGACCTGGAGTTCTATGGTGTTGACCCAGATGGGCCATCTCCATTTGAAGATAGCAACAACAATGTTGTTGTTCCTCCAGTGACATTACCAGTTGAACATCAGTCAGTTCAAGCCAAAGTTCTTGAGCAGATCGATCCATTCATGTCATCGATGCAAATGGGCATAGATATCTACACTAACATTCACCAAATAGTAAAGGAGAGCGTTGAAAACTGTCAATAACACTATACCTTTTTGGTAAATCATGTGGCCATCTTCAGTTGCTGCGTGGGATGTGCAGACAGTAAAGTTAACAATTGAGTGTCAATATTAATCAAATGCAAAATGAACATGCAACAGGATTTGATATGGTTACCTAATTGTCAAAGAAATTCAGTATTCAACACCAGTATAAAAGATGACTTAAACTTCAACTTTATTCAGGTACCTTAAAACAGAAACTCTTTTACTTATTTAAGCAGCTGTCTATTTTTGATAGCACAGGTATGATCCTCACATTTCAACAGATACAATGCTACAATCAAGCAGTGAAAGTTCTTGTGTCTAGCAACAAATTAAAAAAGTATTTTTGTTGAAGATTTTCTTCAATTTTAAGTCTTTGCTAAAAGACACAGACAGCTAATTCACAAATAAAACACAACTTATGTCCTCCCCCATTTTCTAGAAACCATTGCACAACTTAGTAATCAATTTTTTTACTGAGTACTTCATTCTTTCCCATGAATTGTTATGAGTGCAATGACTGAATGAGCATTGGCTCCTGAAAATACTTTTAGCACAGACTGAAACACTTCACAATTCTTAAGATAAAACCCCATTTTAAATCAACTGTTGAATTGTTATTTGTGACAAATCCTTGTGCAGCACAATTATAAGGCACCACTAAACATTACCTTTTTATCATGCAAGTGGTCCAAAGAAAGCAATTTTTGCAACTCAACATGTTTTAATATATATTTAAAATATAAATTTAAACATCTTACACAATTTCAGCTGGAAATACAACAATTTAGGCCCAGTCTTTAGAGTCCATTGTTGAAATGATACCCAAGATATTGGCCAAGCCCAGCAAAACATAACGCCTTTAAATGTAGCACCCCTTTGCCCACCATCTCAACAATGTGCCATATGGTCAAAACATCTGGAAGTGATGTTTCATCACTTGTTTCACTTGTAAACATTTACCAAAACGATGAGCTAGAAATCATTGTATTCACAACTTAATAGAATCTAAATTTACAGATTTCCAAAAAATGCATTTGCAAAGGCTAAATCATAAAGATTGAAGAGTTGTTCCTCACTTGGCAGCAATACATCCTTTGCATGTCTTGGTAAATACAATATATTTGCACAAGTGTTTGCAGTAGGTAGAAATGGGCATTCTGTGTGAGAGTTTGTGCCATGGCTTGCTGCCTCAACAAATTCTATACAAGGTGCAACACCAAACCCAAGTGGGGGCTCTTCATCAGTACCAGTGACAAACTGAAGTATATGTCCCAGGGTGATTGACCCCCTTTGCCCACTTGCTGCTAGCCTGGTGTATTTAGAAAACAAATCATAAATTTCTGATTCGAAACGGTGTACATTGCTACCCCCTTCAGAGAAATTTGGTGGGAGGAGGACAATCAGCTTTCTTCTTGACAAGGCTGAACTTTCTGAAGGTCTGAAAAGGTGAAGGAAGTTAGGTATACCATTTCCTATTTGATAAAGCCCCAGGGTTTTAAAGCCAAAGCGAAGCTTTGAGATACAAGGATTTGATGGCTCTCCAGAAGAAAAAAGGGCCTGGAGATGATCTTCTTTTAAAAATCTAGGGATACTACCATTCTGCAAAGTGCTAAGGACCATTATTAACCCAATGGTTGAATAGTCATTAGAAAGATGGTCTTTGAGGCCATTGTCAAAGTACTTAGCTTTGATCTCTCGTAAACACAGGCGAAAGAACTCTTTCCGTGGACCACCATAATCCTCAGCACTCTCACCATAAAATCCAACTGCAAGTGTTAGTCTGGGGTCCTTTAAAAATTGCACTTCTTCCATAGCTGATCTCAAAACATCTTGTCGATTGATTAAGATGAAGTTGGTTTCACCTTCCAGATTTACAGTTACATCTTGCACATCCAGTGGTCTCCCAGTCACAATCAGACTTTGTGCATAGTGCAAAATTTCAGCAGGATTTTCAATACCATTAGATTTACAGGAATTTACACAATCCTTGGCCAGAAGATCCACAGACTGATTTTCAGTGTAATCAGGTTCTGTCTTCTCCCTTTTTGACTCAATTCCTGTACTGCTCTCTTCAAAGGTGGATACTGATTGCATTCCTGTTTGTTTCTGTTGTTCAGGAGTTTGTTGACTAAGCATTTCTGCACAAAAAAATATATGTATAAGAATGAAAAGAACTGACTTTTTTGGTTCTTTTCTGTAAATGTTTAACGACACTTTCCACTGTGAGAAAAACAAATAACCAGGAGACTTTTTACTACAATTAAAAAGTTGATTAAGATGTGAAGAAAGTTTTGATGTAAATAACTTACTAACTTTATTTAACAAGGGTAAAACACATTACAGTCATAGGCTGACAAACCTGTGGCCCTCCCAAGATTATGTCAAAATTAGGTTGTTGCCATGGACAAATGGTCACAATGAGGCCAAGGAAAAACAAGTTACAATAAATTACTCTTAATAAAAACCCAGTTTTAAAGCTTTGCCTTAAAAATTTTAAAAACACAACAAAATTTACCTGGCAAATCATCATCTTCGATTAAGCTATTCCCATCGTCATCACATAATATACAGTTTAGTTCACTTTTCATTTTAATGTAAATGGCTCCTTGCCCGCAGAGCAATTTCACTTGTTTGTACGTGTATTCTTCACAACTAACAGGTGTGCTTAACTTTCGCCGGTTTGCTCGAAGAAACACAAAATCTCTGTTGCCAACTAACGGATATTTTAGTCTGATCGCATCACCAATTTTGGATCGGATGTCGTCCTCTCCATCTGTATTAACTAAATTAACAAATCCTCTTAACAAAATATTATCGTGGTTAATTGACAAACTTTCTTCTTCGTCGTCATCCCCCACGTGCATAAGAGCAAATTCAAACGGTTTAGATTGTTCTGGAGTTGTTTTTTGTTTCTTTCCTCTGTTACTGGTAGGAACGGACGGTGATGCTGATCGAAGTCGCTCCCGTTGGCTCAAGCGAGAACACAATCCTGTACTTCGACTTCTTTGCAACATGGATCGAGCTCGCTCGACGGCACTAGCAACATTGTTAGTTGAACTTAAGTTATTTTCAGACACGACTTGAGTGACTGAGTCCGGAACTTTCGTATTTGAGCTTGAACTAGAGCTTGCTAACACTTGTGACACGAGTCTTGAGCACTCGCCCAACGAATCGGCAAGGTTTCGAAGATGTTCCTCCATTTTGTTGGTTAAAAAATGGCGGGAAAAGCGTTTGGAAGCGGATTCCCGTATGTTTGATCCAAGATGCTTTGCGCATAGTCTACACTGAATTGAAATTGAATTGAAATTGAATTGAAATTAAATTTAAATTGAAATTTCACTGAATTGAACTTGAATTTCATTGAATTGAACTTGAATTTCACTGAATTGAACTTGAATTTTCATTGAATTTTCATTGAATTTTCATTGAATTTCCATTGAATTTCCATTGAATTGAAATTGAATTTCATTGAATTGAACTTGAATCTCATTGAATTGAAATTGAATTTCATTGAATTGAAATTGAATTTCATTGAATTGAAATTGAATTTCATTGAATTGAAATTGAATTTCATTGAATTGAACTTGAATCTCATTGAATTGAAATTGAATTTCATTGAATTGAAATTGAATTTTAGTATTGAATATTGCTACAATTGGCTTGCCATACTGAAGCCAGTCTTTTCACGGTAGATGAATTCTTTTATTTTCAAGTTCACTTCCCGTGTAGATGAAAATTGTTTTTTTGAACTAAACAAAGAAACAAGCTGTGACATGGTAAGAAAGTGAGAGTACGAACAAGATAAAAGCTATGTTATCGAGTTTTGTATGTTTTCGATTTGCATCGGCTTTCATCGAGAGAAATAAAGTCTCTTATTATAATGAGCAATCTACGAGAAAAAAATGAGTTATTGCACAAGTTTTCTGAAGAGTACCTGTAGTGGATCTTATCACCTGTTTTTTTCCTTTTAATCGTTTTTAACTACAATGGAAGCATTAAAAATTATTGTATTACCGCACCTTCCTATAACCCGCACCAACAACTGTTTGTGGAAAAATTAACAGATAACCCGCGGGTTATCAGCCGCAAATTACGGTAACTGAAACCTGAATGATTTTCAACGTGGATTTCTTCTCCTGGTTCAACTTAAGATTATACATTTTCATACCAAAACATAAACGCAAGCTGTTAAAGCCCGTTTAAACGGTTTCAACATTTGCTTCACCTTGCATTCAACACTTTGTTGAACCATATATTCGGTGCGTTTGAACAGGTCGTCCAACATTGTTGAAAACGTAAAAAATGTTGAAAACTTGTTGAAAGCGTGTTGAATCAAGTTTAAATCGGTTTCAACTTTCATTCAACAGCGATTCAACTTTTCCTTGTTCTCGAAAATGTGGAATGGCCCGTTTAAACGGTTTCAACATTTACACAACATCTGTTCAACAATCATCTGTTTTTTGTTGAACGAATCTTGGTCAAATGTTGAAACCGTTTAAACGGACCTTTACATGCAATTTCAAAGATTACTGTACGGTTCACGGTAATGTAATGTTTTAAAAGTCAAAGACCCGAAGTTATCAAGGGTTTTGATTGTTCAAAATAATGTTTACGCTGCCGTGCACGGTGCAGTTGGAGAAGACAGACTGCAGGGAACTTGCAAAAAAATGCTTACGTCATGCACGAGCGTGCGTAAATAAATACTTTGTTCATAGCGGCTCAGTAGGACCTCTATAGGACGAGCACGTGCGCTATGTTCTAATAGATATTTGGACTGTTGAAATGTCAATTGATGAAGGAAAATACAGTTCAAAAACGACAGTTATTCACTAGTTGCAAAACGATACATATTCAGACCTACACGACTGCTAGAAAACTGCACATTCAATGCGCCACCAGCTAATTTGTATACAATTTTGCATGAAATAATTTCGCATAAAATTTTCTTTAGTGTCCTAAAGAAGATCAAGTTAAGCGGTAATCCAAACCACATCCATACATCCCCAAAATTTCAAAGAACAAACAGAAAAGAGCGGTAGGACTGAGTTATGATTCTGAACAAATCAAGTCGAGCCTAAATCAGAGTCCATCCATAGCACAGAAATCATTTGGAAACAATGAAAACTAACTAGGACCTGAATGATTTTCAACGCGGATTTCTTCTCCTGGTTCAGCTTAAGATTATATATTTCATACCAAAACGTAAACGAAAGCTGTTACATGCATTTTCAAGGATTACTGTCCGGTTGACGGGAAGAAAGCCTGTCATGCTGGCGGCCGAAGCCAACGAAGATACTTGACGGTTATTTTGCGGCAGTTTAATATGTTTCATTCAGCGATGCTTTTAATAAGACACAACATTTCCTTTGCGATAAATCTACCTTTCAAATTCCAAAGTTGCACAGTACTCACCATGTGCAGCCATCAGAACGACAACGGTCAGAGTGAACAGCAAACGATTCATTTTTGAGGCTCCTTTTTGTGTGTCGAAGTTGAACTCCTCGTGCTACACCGAACATGTACAGCCACGCCAAATTTATGCATTGTATGGTCACTACGGATGTATAAATGGCAACAGACAAACATAAATGGTCGGGGGGGGGAGGGGGGGTATATACCACCCCTGTGTTCCTACCTACGTCCCTGAATAGGAGCACTAAACGTCATACACCTGTTTATCTTGCTCAGATGTGGAATGATGAGTGCTCATCTTCAAAAACTGAAGGTGTTCCACAGAAGTAATCCACAAACTGTACGCATGGTTGTACTTCATGGACTCCCGGTTCACGTCTTGTAAATTTGTTATCCTCAACAACATGCTAGCGAGTCATTAGCAGGTCTTTTGCCATAACACCCACAGGCAGCCTAAGCTCTAGCTGTGTCATGATTATTTTGCGAAATAACAGTCCCGGCGAAATTGTAAGAAAAGCCCTTCCTATGTATGTAGTAAATTGATTGGACAACTGGATGCGTTGACAGGTGTCAAATATTCGCCCCGATGGTATAATATTCTCGAAAGAAACAGGAGACACACATTGGACCGCTAACTGTTTGCGTCAGTTATTTGTTTACCCATTGGTTTTATTTTATTGAGATTGGAAAAAAGATACGTGCGTGTGGGCACGATTTTTAACAGGAGACACACATTGCTCATGCATGCGTATGATAATAGAGTGGTTTAGCAAGAGGACGGGAACGTCATTTCAGAACGGGAAAGCGCGCGGATAATCTGGACACGACTCTATTTCGACTTCCGGTGTTAGCGTTGCCGTTCTCCCCATCAAGTTCAGGACGTCATTTCGCTGGTTTTCCCGTCGTGATCAAAACGCCAAGTATTTGCGTTCATTGTGTACTCATAAACGAGATGATGCTGTTTGGAATGATTTTAGAACTCATTTCCAATAAAACCAGGTTACTTTCTTTATTTTATTCGGTGAATTTGTGAAAGTTTACCGCTACATTTATTCTGGATTCCCGAAAGGAAACACGATCGTCAGCAAGCGATCTAAGATTTTAGGACTCAGTTACCTTTTGTAATTGAGCGTGGCTTTAAGCAACGTAAGGGCTTTTCTTTGATACATTTCTTAAACCATGTATGAAAACTCCAAGAATGGTTGCTGTTAATTTTATCGTGAATCATGTCATCAATAAATTAAGCTTGCTTCATGTTGAAGTTTATCAAAATGAAACAACACGAAGGTTACCTGCTATATTATTCAGTGTTATTTGTTGTCATTGTCATTTTAACCGTGACTAAAAACTGTTCTGCGAATTGAAGTCAGAGATAAAAAAAATTTGAGAATAGCTCGGGTTTTGCACTTTTTTATGTCTTTAGTTTTTGATCAGCGCCGGTGAAAACTAAGACAAGAAAGTCATCTACGAAAGAAAATAACAATCAACTTGATTTCGGCACGGCTTTCTAAATCTATTAATTTGATTCAGTCTTGAACGACTTTATTCGTTAAAAAAAATCAAATTAAACAAAAACAAAAATAAAACAGGAACGAAGTCTGATTCCTCAGTCTAACCGTTTCGTTGGTGACTAGTTTGAGTGCATTTCATTTGTTCATAGTTAAACGGGAACTCATTGTAAACAACTCCATCGTTGGGTCGCTTGATCTCTAAATGTTTTCGTCATAACTTCTGATAACTCCGTTCAAAATGCATTGCAACTCTAAGAGGGTGGTGCTCAAAAGAGGTGTACCGTCATGATTGAGAAGAATATTCAGTAAACAAGGGAAAAAACTGCGACGATTTAAATTCCAAATTATACTTTACAAAATTATGAAGAAAAACGAGTAGTGCTAAAATCTAGAAGCACGAAACGAAATGACAGCGATACAAATCATAGAAAAAAAATATTTAGTGGGCTTCAAAATCTGATAGACTCGAGACTGGAATGGAATAGTTTCAAAGTTTAACCGCCCATGTGGATTCATATTAACTACTCACTTGTAGTAAACTATCCTCGGTTTGTGCTTGTTACACCCTCAAAGAGGATAATTTCGTTGTCCTTCGAGTGGTCTACGAAACCGAAAAAATTCAAAGCTGATAATGATCCTAAAGAGCCAAGGTTAGGATATTCAAGAACGAAACAAAAGAACAAATATAGCGTGGACGGTTCGTTGAAACGACTGCTAAGTCACTTTTCAACACAACGCGACGGCGTTCTCGACCCAGTTTCTTCTCGGCATTTTTGCTGCGCGTGCCATTCTGAAATGACGTTCCCGTCCTCTTGCTAAACCACTCTAATACTCCAATATCACGCACCGCCATCTTGGATCGAGGGCCGCACCAAAACGAGGCTGGACGGGCATCCTGGACGACATGCTTGTTTAGCCAATATGGCTGAAGGTGAATTTTCTGCTGCGTGGTCGAAATCTCTCCACAATGTTCCGTTTTTTGACGCCTCTTTTATCGAGACATGGCTTGAGACCGATGGAGAAGTCCCGAAGAAGGTGGTAACTCTTGGTTATAGTAACTTCTGCGAAGGGTATATCTTCGATGTCGAAGGTAAAAGTTTAATTTCAGTCTCAAATGTAACTGCAACACTGGTGTGATTTCACGCTACGCATGCTTCTTTAAGCATCTTAGATGGTACTTTTTTTTCGTTTATTGCACGATTCGCCATTCGAAATCTCTTGTGCAAAATCTATAGTGTATTAAACTTCCATATTCGCACTTTGCTTTCAGTAAAAACTCAGAATACAGAAGTAATTGTTAGAGCTCGAAGCTACAAATCACAGAGAAAAAATGAAGAGCCATGGAGGTCACAGGTAAGCTTATTTATAATACTTAAGTTTTGTCTCAGCTCGAACTTTGCTTGATGTAATTTTCATACGAGTTAATTCTTAAAACATACACACACACATTCACAGCAGATATTTATCCATTTAATTTTTTTTAGGTTGAGATATCAAGGACTCCCGAAGTTAAAATAACCAGTACCTCCTGCAACTGTGAAGCAGGTGCAGGGCTCTGTAACCATGCAATAGGGCTGGTTTACCTCCTTGAGCATTATAGAAAACTGGGCTTAAAAAGTGTACCTCCTGCCATGTCAAAAACAAGTCTACCACAAACATGGCACGTTCCTCAAAGGACAGCAGGAATCAATCCCCGCGAGGTGCAAAAGGTGCTGGTGCAGCAAGTGAAACCACCGAGCAATGATGCAACACAAAAAAAGAAAATACGCAGGTTAGATGGAGTACGGTCCACTCTGTATAATCCGATTCCGGAACATTTTGGTTTACCCAAAATCATTGATTCTATGAGAGACACATTCAAACAATATGAAGACATGCAAGTAAACAATATTGATCCAGAAACTGACAGTTTGGACTATGTGAATAGTAAACTAGGGAGAGTAGCTCATGGCTCAGTTATATCATACCAACAACGTCAGAACACAACCAATGATCCAAAAATTCACATTAATGTTGAGGGGCCACAGGAGCCACCGCCTTTTGGTGTACCATTGCTTAAAAGCAATTATACATTTGTGCCTACTTTGGCAGAACTTAACTTTGCTGAAGGGCTTAGTGTCTCACAAGCACAATCCTGTTTATATGAGGAAGAAACAAGGGAGCAGTCTGACACTCAGAAGTGGCATGATCTGAGGGCACAGAGGCTATCTTCGAGTAAATTTAAAGATGTTTGTGCCCGAAGGGCTGACTTTGAATCACTGGCAGCAAGGCAACTAAAGAAGACTGTGCAAACTGCAGCCATGAGGCATGGTATTAATACTGAAGAAGAGGCAGCGTCTGCATATGCTGACAGTGGAGATTGCAATGTTTTCCCTGCTGGGATTGTTATCAACCCATCATGTCCACATCTGGCTGCCTCTCCAGATCGAAGGGTCTATGATCCCTCTGAAAACAATCCCTGGGGGCTGCTGGAAATCAAGTGCCCTATTACGGATTCAATCTCGCAGCTGAAATATCTGAAATGTGTAAATGGGGTTTATAAACTTCGAAAAACACATAGCTATTACTACCAGATCATGGGACAGATGATGTTGACAGGTTGTGAATGGGTAGATTTTTTATGTTTATTGTAAATCTGACTTTCATTTAGAAAGAGTGAGGTTTGATGCAGAATTTTGTTCAGAGATGAAGATGAAATTAGACAAATTTTATTTTGAATACCTCCTCCCTGAACTGTTAAAAAAAGTGGGGGCATAGCCTGCTTTGTGAAGCATAGTTAAAAAAATCTGTATGACTAAGCCTAATGTTTTGATAAGTGCTTGAAATGGGATGTATGCTGCAGCAGCAGAGACAAATAATTCATGAAAGGATTTAGGATTTTTGGACTAAGTACATGTAACCAACTCATGTGAGCTGTATAGAGAATGTGATTTCAAACCTCCCTTACAAGGGGGCACCACTTCTATCCTAAAATTTGTAAACCTTTAAAATAATGATTTGGGGCCATATCAGAAATCCCCCTGGAAATGAGGAAAATTACCCTCTCACCATAATTTCCCAAAAGGAAGAGGTGATTTTTTTTCTGGAATCACTGAAATAATTGTAAAAAACTGTTCTTTGTAAAGTCAAATCCAACCTTTGATTTATTTGTCAACTGTTTCTAAGTAACTGGTTAACTGTTACAACTTATTGCTAACCCTAGTTTTGCTGAAGGAAGTGTAGCTCCAAAAAATCTCAATACTGCCCCCATAGAAAGGATTGTAAATGCCTGGAGATGAAGGGGAGGGGAAAGGGTTGGGTTCATAAAGACCAAAAACATTAAAGAAACATTTGAAGGTTAATTGCATTTCCAGATGCTGGGAGATGGGGGGGGGGGTGGGTAAGAAAAATCTTCTTGGGGGGGGTAAGGAAATGTAATGGAACTACACAATACTAACAGGCAAGTTATAGTTTCAATATAGTGGCCCTCTAAAGTTTGTAAGAAGGCAGCAAATTGTCCATATTTGGTTTACTGAACCAGCCAACGAAAGTGGCAAAACTTTTTCAAAAATTTGGTATTCTTTGATTCGTCTGATTGCTCGCTCGACATGAATACGGAGGCGGGCAATTTGTTGTGTTTCTGTTACTTTTGGAGGTGAACTGCAAAGACTTTGTCTTAGACAGGAAAGGAGGGATTGTCAATGTAGCTTTTTGGGGTTGTAATAAATCTTGAATCAGAAAACCCTTATCTGCCTTGACCTCGTTTCCTTCTTCGATAAGTGACAAAATTCCACTACGCCTTGTTATCTCTTTGTCTGATATACTTCCCTGATATAAAGAACTTACAAATGTTACTGCACCATGAGGAGCTATTCCCACGAGGCATTTAAGGGTGGTATGCGACTTGTATGCAGAGTAAAATTCTGAGTTCAGAACCTTAGAGCTAGGCCTTTGGACTTTGATCTCAGTGCAGTCTAGGATAACCCTTGTTTTAGGGTATGTGGTTTTGAAGCACTGAGGCATACTATTTTTTATCTGAGCAGTTGTGGACCAAATTGGCACTTGGCCAAGCATTGTATACAGAAAATTTGCCCAAGTTAAAATGATTCTGCTGACAGTACTTGTGCTAATAATGAATCTTACTCCTAAGTCTGTCTCCAGCAATCCCAACCTTAGTCTGATCATAAATAAAAACAGTTGGTCATAGAGTGACAATGCAAAATTGCCACTGCTGCGCCTTCGCTTGTAGTTTTCTTTGCCTCGTTCACGCTGAATCTGGGACCATTTTATCATGGTTTTAGCATAAGGTTCAACCCAGCTATAAAAGCTATCAAATCGTTCCTTTGATACAAAGCCTGTGTAAAATGTCAGCAATTCAGAATCTTTGGAAATGTTATCAGCTCCAAATCTGGTCCCTTTTAGATCTTCCACCTGTTGCTCTAAATCACTGATTTGTGCTTTAAGGATTTCAATTTGTTCCACTGCACTCAATTCGGCGGGTTCTATGTTTTCGTTTCCCGGTTCGTCCGTAGCCATTTCTTCCATTTGCTCATCACTAGCACTGGCTCCCTGGCCTCCTGATCCAGTCTCCCCTTCCTCCATTTTGACATCCTGCTGGAATGAATCGACAAAAGATTGTCGTCGCTCCTCTTGTTCTTGCTGTTCTGCCATAGTTTTTAACTCTTGTAGTTTATTTTGTGGGCGGTCTTGGCTGGACTTTGTCCATTGAAACTGCGAAGGAACAACTCCTGGTTTCAGACGTGTAAGCACTGTTATAGTTTTAAACATATCGCTTGGCTTGAAGTGAGCAGAACACACTAGAGTAGAGCCTTTCTTGATCTAGGAAACGAGTTTAACACTCTGAATTAAATCGCTGATAACAAGGGAGAATCTCATGGAATATTAATAATCATATACGAGTCAATGAAAACAAACAAACCGGTGCCATGTGCGTTTGACAGTTTCGGCCAAAATCGACCAAAATCTAATGTAATGAGTCTATAGTTCCTCTGGATATGAATCGAGTACGCAATTCACGTGTAAGAAGCAAGTAAGACGGGAACTAACTGAGTCTTAAATCGAAAAACTTCCCGAACATATATGTCAAAAGTGCACATGTGCGTTTGACAGCTCGCTGTAGTCACGACTCGACACTCACCTGAAAAAGCGTCCCTTCATCTCGCTTTATCGCGGCAATCCACTTCGATCTCTGTGAAGAATTTTTAGGAAAGTTGAAAAACGACAAATTCTGACCACTTTCGTTTCGTTTGTCGTTCGTACAGTAATTTACACAGCAATGATCGTGAGCCATATTTGCGAGTTATTTCCACTCAAACTCCATGTAATGCAACCCTCCAAATGACCGCATGCCCGTCCAGCCTCGTTTTGGTGCGGCACTCGATCCAAGATGGCGGTGCGTGATATCGGAGTATTGTTGTGCGGCATTCATTTTTCGAAAACAAGATGTGTGATGTGAGAGACAATCCTCGTTGGGCTTTGAGTCATGTAGATGATATGTTGGATATCTTGGAGAATCATGCAGACGAGTGTGACATGAAAAGAATCTTAAGAGGATATGAATATTATCTCTTACCTGCAGATAATGAAGGTCCGGTGTTTATGGAAAAAAGGAGTCGTGTAATTGAGGCCTTTGCAGACTTTGTCACGTTGTTAAAAGAAAGAGAAAAGAACCGAGAGTATTCAGACAGTGATTGACAATGCCATTTATGTAGAGTGGATTTGATGTAATGTAAAGACATTGAAAAATTCAAAGCTATGATTGAAGACTTAAAATTACGCGAGAGACATCGTGAACTTGTATTTTATGCGGCTTTACATCATATTTACGAACCGACAGGGATGAGACATGGATGGGTCTATGGCGCATCATGGAATGAAGAAATCGCAGCTGGGTTAGATTCTGCATACCATGACAAAGACTATTAAGACACATTTGTTTTCTTTTTATTATACTTTGTAGATATACACCAAATTAAAAAAAAGTTATATGGGTAACGAATAGAAATGAATGATGGAATTGTGTACATCAGTCTATTATTAAATGTAGTTAACCAATCTGCATTTTCAATCACGGGTGGACCTTCATAATTAGTAAAGCCATATTGAACTATTGAAAGATTGAGCATATACGCATTGACAAAAGTGAAAAAGTTGACGTTCGTAAACAGTAATAACAATTCTTCATGCTCACTCATTAAAAACGCATGCAACGCATTAAAGAATTGACGAAAATCTTCCACGGGAAATTCAGTCTGAAAAAATCAAAAAGTGAAGATGGTTACTGTATCACCTACACTTAATGAATTAAGAAGTTGGCTAACCAATAATACTCTGAGCCTCTTCCCACTTCATCATCAAAAAAAAAACGAAACCATGTATACAAATCATACACACGAAGTACATTTCTTAAAAAATCGATATTTTCAAATTGAAAAGATAGATTGAATCCTTCTGTTCTTAATTCAGTTACAATCAAACAGAATAATGCGTAAAGATCTTCAATTTCTTCAGGGTGGTATAAGTGGTTTACATTCATCTAAAAAAGTCAAAAAGTACAAATGGTTACCATATTATTTACATGTAAAATGAATTCTAACGTCGTGTTATATCCTAAAGATAATCTTACGTCATCGTGAAAAAAGCAGTGAAACAATTCGTTTAAAGCATAAACACGATTCACTTTGATATAAAACTCTACGTTATTAAATTGAAAAGCTAGATTCATGCCTCTCCTTCTTATTTTCAATAAAATACAAAAAAAATAATTCGTGAATAGCATGACGTTCTCTAGTACTGATCTAAAAGAAGAAATGATTTAATTTAATGAAGATAATATCTATCGAGTGCAAATAATCGTACTCCCATAAAAAAGTTTACATGAGAATAACATCGCATTCCTCGATGATATTGTGAATATAATCCAAGACATTCATTAATGCAAGGTGATACTAGATGATCAAAAACTAAATCATAAAAGGCGGTTTCAGGATTTGTACCACAGGTTTCTGAAAATTGTTGTTGAAACTCATCACAAAGTTTGACATGTACTAATAAAAAAAAAAATTTTGATGTAAGTATAACTTTATAGCGTAGATGTAACTTTGAATGGTATTCTTGACAAATCGATGATTCAGTGCATAAGAACACATCCAGTTTACAGCTCGTAAATCATATTCAGGCGTGTAAGATCTGATCTGATAAAAAATTAAGTCGCGTGTAAGAAAAATTGACGTATATGATAAAATAATATGAAAATAAAGTTGCACAGATCACAGAGAGACGAGTACAGGTAGAGCGTGCTAGCAAAAGATTCGTGCCTCGTTTGGTGTTCCCGTCCTCATGGGTGATCAGACGACAGACCTGTTGCGACAGAATTATTATCACCCTGTCTTAGAAGGAAGTTATTACTACGAACCCAAAAAGATCCAATGAATTCCTCTGCGAAACAATTACATTGACGAAATCGAAACATAGATGAGTGAATCGGAAAACAACAATCTGGCTCAGTTTATCGACGGCGCCTCCATTCTCACATTACATTTTAGACGTGTCCGTTAAAAAAAGTCTATAAAGACGACAAAAAATGTCCCAACGTGTATAATTACTCTCATCTCAACCGCCTCCAACGGTACCAAATTTGACGCGGGGGCACCTACGCCGGGAACGCAAACAACCCAAACAGCCTTTGACAATATTATACGCGACGTGACAGCTCAAGCGCAAAACTATCCTGAATTACAAGAAGCGGCACGTATGAACGCCTTATTGGACGAGAACGATCCAGCTGTGTTTAATGAACCTTCGCGTTAAAGAAAAAGCCACAGTTCATCGCGTCCTGCCTCCGGAGCCGCCGCCAAGAAGAATCCCAAGAGCCAGAAGAAGACGGCGAAGCCTTCTCCCAAGACAAAGTCTACCACGACTTGGGATCCTAAAAATTTTGTCAAAAAGAAACAACAAGGACCACAAGGACTTTGTCTTCGAAAGAATACGACGGTGATTTCTTTATTGAAACATATACCGGCTTTGAAACAACCACTTTACAAGATTGTCACTCCTAAGAAGTAAATGCCCGAATCCATCTATCCTTACGATTTTACCTGTACTTGTCATCAATGTAAATCATGTCAAAGACGTCAAGAGGTCACCTCAGAAGTCCGATGGAGGGTACGAGTGATGCATCTCAGAAAAGACTATCTTCCTCGACAGATAGATCACATCATTCAGAGACTTCAAGAGTGAGATCAAGCAATTATTGATCAAAGCTAATAAATCGGTAGAGTTATGGAAAGAAAGATGTACTCTAGAATGGAACCGTGATGTTTGGTGTAAAAGGGTGAGGGAACTTGAAAAGAAATTCTATCGTACATCTTGTGTCAATCAATGTCAAACAGTGAAAACCTTAAACAATGAATCGTGTTTATGCTTTAAACGAATTGTTTCACTGCTTTTTTCATGATGACGTAAGATTATCTTTAACACACTCGTCTGCATGATTCTCCAAGATATCCAACATATCATCTACATGAGTCAAAGCCCAACGAGGATTGTCTCTCACATCACACATCTTGTTTTCGAAAAATGAATGCCGCACTACAATGTTGTCGCTCTTATATTCAATCCTTCTCTGTTTTTCTATTGGTTTCTTTTTAGTCCAATGTGTCTCCTGTCATCGGATTCTTCCAATTATCATACGCATGCATGACCTCTTCAAAATCGTGCCCACACGCATGTATCTTTTTTCCAATCTAAATAAAATAAAACCAATGGGTAAACAAATAACTGACGCATGCCTTTACATGTAAACAGGTAGTGGTCCAATGTGTGTCTCCTGTTTCTTTCGAGAATATTATACCATCGAGGCGAATATTTGACACCTGTCAACGCTTCCAGTTGTCCGATCAAATCAGTGACATCTCTCATCGGATTCTTCCAATTGTCATACGCATGCATCACTTCCTCAAAATCGTGCCCATGCGCTCGGATCTTTTTTCCTATCTCAATAAAGTGAAACACGTGTGTAAACAGATACAGCGGCATGTTTACATTTTGGACACGACATCATTCACAAGACAGATTCAGTGGTGTCACAACAGTGACTGCACTGAAACGTCTAAAGGCCTATTTACACGGCACGACTTTGTCGCATGCGACAAGCTTACGACAGGCCTACGACATGACTTAAGAGTCGTAAGCGAGTTGTAGGTTTGATTTACACGAAACAATTCGTGTCGTAAGCCTGTCGTAAGCTTGTCGCATGCGACAAAGTCGTACCGTGTAAATAGGCCCTAAGAAGAACCATTAAAAATTTTGAGTCATGGTTAGGCACTTCAGACGTATAACGTGGTTTCCTGTTTTTTCTTCTTGTTTGACATTTTTGCATGAAATCCAAAAATTTCATAGACCCTTACTTTCAACCGACTAGTCAGTTCCCGCCTAAAAATACTTACCACATGCACACAGGACTTTTTTTTCTTCATGTGTGACTGTTATTTGCGTGACATACCCAAAAAATATCTTACAGCCCCACTTTCATGGCAGTTCCCGCCTAAAAAAACTTCCATTCGCACAAAGGACCTTTCTTTTCTTCACGTGTGACTATTATTTGTGTGACATATTCAAAAAATATTTTAGAGCCTCACTTTCATGCCGGTCCCACATACCCCCTTTACTACTGCCACGAGAACAACTCACTAGCATCGAGGATCGAAACGTGTCAATCACGGCTGTAGAAAAACTAACCAATCACAGCGGAGCATCCAGCTTTATAAGAAGACCCGAAACCAGTAGACCTAACCTTATAGCCTGAAAAGACTAGCAGCATACAGTCGAAACGTCGCGGTTCACATCATAAGTAACACATCGTGAGACAAACGATAATATTTCATTATGATTCAAGTGAGTTGCTTTGCATGCAAACGGTTCAGCCGATAGATTTCAGACGCGCACGGAAGGAGAATTTTTCCACTTGTTGGGATTTCACGTTTGAGATAATGAACGAGCCCTTGTATTTTTCAGTTAGCTCTGAATTTGTAAGTAATCCTAACTGTCGCACTTGTTTACCATGTGCTTGTGTGGGAAATTTTCCTATTTCTTTGGTGTCCTTAGCAATGTTATCAGAAATTTACCACGGGTTAGGAAAAGTATCAGTAAATAACCGACTTAATTTTGCAACTTTATTTATTATAACTATCTCTCTCCGCCCTGCTCAAAACACTGTGACACCGCCATGTTGAAAAAGAGTCTCACCCGCGAGAGGCTGACGTAGAGTATACACCGCGCTCCTCGCGTTCGGCCCACCTTGAAAAATAGAAATTGTTTTCAGTCAAGTCTTTGGATTGCTTCTTATGGTTACAATGATTACAGTCATCATCACCATCAACTTTGATTTCGAAGTGAAATTTTGAAATACGGTGTCTCAAATCTTCCGATGGCGGAGAAACTTGCGTTTGAGCGCAATGACGGCCCTATTAGTTGATTCGTCATTTTTTTCATTAAAATCTGGATTGGAGACATTTACGACATATGTTTGTTAATATTTGTATTTCTTATTTTGGAAGATCTATGGACGTAAGGAAATATGTAGGACGTATATCTATGCACAGTAGTACCACTTGCCGATAAATGTTTTTTTCAAAATAAGATCATTAAAATCTGGAATTGAGAAACAAGGATAATTTAGCGATGCCGATAAAGCATAGCCTCGTGGAGGTTTTACTACTGCGCGCACTTGCTTGATTTAGCTAATGCTGACGATATACCCACGACTGAGACTGAAAAAATAGGCCTTATGTAGGAAATCTCTTAGCCTAACGTTGGTTATCGTTTTGCATTT
Source organism: Pocillopora damicornis (assembly GCF_964200805.1). Lineage (NCBI taxonomy): Eukaryota > Metazoa > Cnidaria > Anthozoa > Scleractinia > Pocilloporidae > Pocillopora > Pocillopora damicornis. The sequence goes on from NC_142678.1 coordinate 1,098,673, forward strand.
TTCTGAACAGCCTCATTAGCGAAATACGAGTTAATCCCAGCTATTGTTTTTACTAGTTTCAAAAGAGCACATCAATTTTCGCCCCAAAGGGTGAATAAGGTTCATTAGCGAAAAATAGCCAACCAACTAGATTCATTTTTTGAAATCACCAAGTACCAATTATCATATAGAGATATGCAGTTAGCGATTGGGTGGGAGGGCCAGACAGGGGAATGTTAAGCTTGAGGTCATAAAAAAAGGGCAGAGCGTACGTAGGTCTATACATTATGACCGAGAACCAATTACTTTCCTGGTCGGCCCGATCTAACTTAGTTGATAACCATTTTGTCATATGAACGCCACAATTGCTATTTGTCAAATTTGTTTCTTGAAAAATATGTTATCATTAAATCTCAGATTGAGGCCGATGGTGCAGAGAGGGCCTGAGAAGAAGTCTTGTTTCATCGCACGGCGCGGCGAGAAGAGAAAAGAAAGGAAGAAGGAGAAACAGCGGCGGTCATCAGATAAAATGCTAATTGCTGAGTAAGTAATGTATTCGTCTGACGAGGCGTGTGTGGACAAATAGCTCGTGTTTAGGCCATTACGAGTGCCCTAGAAGATGCACGTGAGAAATAAAAAGAAAAGAACAAAGATAACAATACCATGGGCTTCAGAATGAAACGATCGTGAACGCCCTTTTATTCAGTCACACAAAATTAGGCCACAGAAAATAGATTTCGAAAATATTAATGGAACAACAAAAAGTTAAAACCAGCAAAATGATTAAAAAGTAATAACAATTGCCAGAAGTGCTAAACGTGCACGGGAGATTCCGCTGCTCCGACTGCTCTAAAAACTGAGTGCATCTAAAACTTTAGGTACCACGCCAACTAAGTATCAAATAAGTTTAAACGAGCAATAAGCGAAATGAAAAGTAGACTTGTAAAGCCTTCCACGGCTTACTTCAGCAGTGCTAGGCCCAGGACAGAGGAAGTGGCCAACAGGATGATGTTGACAGTGAAATATGAGCTTGTATTACATCCGTCCTCAGAACAGCAGCTAACCTTGCATTGGTAGTCCGGAATATCTTTCGAATCTTGATCACAAATGGACTTGTCGAGGTCACAGGTCGATTTGGCAGCACATCCAAGTTCAAGCATGGCATCGGAATCTTTCCTTTTAAACCAATATCTGTAGCAGCTATCGCTGTTATAACACTTGCGTAAAAAGTTGGCTTTGTTTTCATCCATCTTGCTCTTCTTACAATCGTCTTCAGTATATGAGCAGACGTAACAGTTTAAAGCAAAAGCTGACGAATTAAAAAAAAGAAAATGATAAAAATTTTTGTACAGATAGCACGTTACCTACATTGTTCTCTCTGGGATTAAAGACCCACTACAAATGCGCTATTCACTCTTTTATAGCAAGCGGAAAGTAGCGTTCCATGGGTGTCTACTTTTATAGATTTCACTATCTGTGTCTACTCTTTGATGCAGCTCTCATAAAATTTTTAAACATTTATTTTGCGCTTGTGAATGCGACGTCAAAGCAAAATGTCCACTGAAGTGAATTGAATGAATGTTCAGTGTCCTAAAGAAGATCAAGTTAAAGACCCATTTCCAACCTTGATGCAACGCGCGCCGTGACTCAATTTCTTATAACACGAAATTCCCAGATCACTGAAAACCTTCCAAAATCGTCTTTCTCAAGAGCCATCCTGGACATATAGTCAACTGTTTCACGGTAAATACATTCGCCGTTCGTCATTTTACACTTTCTTTACAGTATTTTGAAGTTTGTCCGGAAGAATCCGAAGAAAAGTGTCACGCTTCGTACTCTATGAACAGAGTCGGCGAAAAGGACAAAGGTCAAATTTTTTCACTGTCTAGAAACGCTTAAGGATTCTAAACGAAGATAAAATACTTCCAGTAGAAATTGGCATTTTTCAAAGAGAAATATGGAAAAATATTAGACTGCTGGACGTTTAGTTATTCGAAGACCGTGCCCGGTGAAAATTTTCTTAGTGTCACGCTTGGATCTTTTCGCACTCTGTGTACAAGGTCAGCGAAACGGATAACGTTGGCATTTTTTCATTTTCTAGAAGCGCTTGAGGATTGTAAATGGAGGTTAAATATTTTCCAACGAAAAGTTGGTATATTTCAAAAAGAAATATGGAGTTATTTGAGGATCGTGTCCAACCGTGTCATTGAAAAGTTTTTAAGTGTCAAGCGCTTGGATGGCTTCACACTCTGTGTACAGGGTTAGCGAGAAACATCAAGTTCGAAATTTTAGGCTGCCTGGAGGCGCTTGAGGATTGTAAATAAAGGTAGAAAGTTTTCGTATAAACATTTTTTTTTGGTTTCGAAGAGAAATATGGAAAAATATCGGACTGCTGGACGTTTAAAAATATTCTCACTTCATCTTGTTTACGCATGGCTCAGTAGGACTTCTATAGGGCAAGCACGCGCGCTATGTTATAATAGATATTTGGACTGTTGAAATGTCAATCGATGAAGGAAAATACAGTTCAAAAACGACAGTTATTCACTAGTTGCAAAACGATACATATTCAGACCTACACGAGTGCTAGAAAACTGCACATTCAATGCGCCACCAGCTAATTTGCATACAATTTTGCATGAAATAATTTCGCATAAAATTTTCTTTAGTGTCCTAAAGAAGATCAAGTTAAGCGGTAATCCAAACCACATCCATACATCCCCAAAATTTCAAAGAACAAACAGAAAAGAGCGCTAGGACTGAGTTATGATTCTGAACAAATCAAGTCGAGCCTAAATTAGAGTCCATCCATAGCACAGAAATCATTTGGAAACAATGAAAACTAATTGAGACCTGGGTAATTGTGAAGAAGAGCTCCCCAAAAAACCTGTCGGCCGTCTGTCGGCCGACTGTCGGCCGACAGTCGACCGACAGTCGGCCGACAGTCTACCGACAGGTTAAGAAGAAAGAAAAAATTGTGTTAAAAACGAACAGTTAACGTGACATAACAATCCGTAATGGTGATGTATGACTCGACAGACTTCACCTACTTACCGATCGACGGCAAAGTTGGTAGTATGTAAAGAAACGTTTCTTCCAAAATGTTATCAGATGCGTATAGGATATATCACTTGCGTAATTTACAACACACCAGACAATCTAAGAATCGCATGGGAAGATAATTTAATCGAAAACTCGGCCAAAAACTCTGAAAACCATAAGCTACGTATCAATACAAACACTTTCGTTCAAATCGCCCAACAATGCAACGCGGCCTCTTATGGTATGTTAAGTATGTATGTATTGTTATGATATGCAAAAAACCTTCCGGACATCAACGTTTGCTTTTTCTTTCTTATGTAACTCTCAACTGTTATGTAACTTTCTGGACTGGTTATGTAATCACTTCGGACTACTCACGTGTCAGTTCTCGGGTTACACGGAAAAAAACATATTTTACAATAAGAGAGTCGCTATCGCGTTGTTGTTGTTTCGTTAGCTCTAAAGGTAACCTGCCTCTCAAGTGATTAAAGTTTGTGTTCAAAGAAGCTTACTGGACTCAGACTCACTATCTTGCTCTCTCGCGTCATAAAGGACAAAACTTGGTGTCAGGAGTGGGATCACGTTTCACGAGCTTTGTTGTTGTTGGTGGAAGTTTATTTTATATTGGTCATGACCTCGACCTCTGCTAGTCAGCAACCTTCTGGTTCATCGGCTGCTGCACCGATCTATACCACCACAGTACCGCTAGCCAAACCTCCAGATCCTTTTAATCTCGAAGACAGGTCACGTAGAGGCGATAACTGGTTACACTTTAAGAGAGCATGGCAAATCTATGAACGGGCGGCTGGGATAAGTCAAAAGGACGGCCCAGTCCGTGTTGCTCATTTTCTTAACATCGTTGGAAGAGAAGGAGTCCAATTGTTTGACACCTTTACCTTCGCTGAAGACGAAAGCGCTGACAATATTGATGACGTCCTGGCTAAATTTGAATCTCGTTGTTTGCCGCAGCGAAATCAGACGTATGAACGGTACCTCTTCAACAAGAGAGAGCAAGAACCAGGAGAAAGTGTCGATCAATATTGCACAGCACTGATGCGCCTTTCTGAACACTGTGGGTTCCTAACCCTAAGAGACAGCTTGATAAGAGACCGCCTCATCCTTGGAGTCAAGAATGATCGGTCACGCAAGAAACTTTTAGAGAAGAAAGATCTCACTTTGGATAACGCGTTGGATATCCTGCGAACACAAGAGCTAACTGATATACGCGCTTTAGACATGACAACTGAAGAAGCCAATGTGAATAGGGTAAAAGCCAAGAAAACGAAACCGCCTAAGACCCAGACTGAGGATACAACACCGCATAAACACACTTCAGGTAAGAAGCGGACTCCTCCGTGGAAGTCAAGAGGGAAAAGTTCTGGTAACCCCGACAATGTATACACACGAGAATGCAAGTTTTGTGGTACTGTTCACGAGATGAAAAAGTCAGCTTGTCCAGCAGTTGGCAAGAAATGCACCAAATGTGGCAGAGACGGACACTTTGCAAAAAAATGCCACTCTCGCTCTGTCAATCACGTACAAGATTGTGAAATCTACAGCCACAAACCCTCCCCCACATCAGCTTATGTAACGGCGTGCCTTAACAATAATGCCCAAGTACAACTTCAGATTGATACAGGTGCTTCATGTAATATTCTCCCCAAAAGTGCCTACATCCGGGCTACAGGAGACAAACAGTGTACAAACCTTGAACAGTCGTTTACAAGGCTCATCATGCACAACAAGACTGTAGTCTGGCCACTTGGTCAAATCCGCCTACTAACTGAACGGAAAGGAAGAAAATATGGAGTTCTTTATCACATTGTGAAGCAAGATTTAACACCCCTCCTCTGTCGAACGATGTGTGAAAAGATGAACCTGGTCAAAATCTTGGATGCTGACGTAAATGCGATTCACGACGAAAGAATTGACGTCTCGTCAAATGTTAGAAGTGATCCTATCCTATATGAATTTACCGATATCTTCACTGGAATTGGCTGCCTTGAAGGAACCTACTCCATTCAAGTGGACGAAGGTTTCCGCCCGGTGGTACATCCCCCTCGTAAAGTGCCAGTCCCACTTCGAGATACCCTCAAGTTAGAGCTGGATAACATGGTGAAGAGTGGTATCCTCGCCAAGGTAGTTGAACCGACATCATGGGTCTCTAGCCTTGTCATAGTGAAGAAATCTAACGGGAAAATACGAGTATGTCTGGATCCTCGAGATCTCAACCGCGCAGTGAAACGCTCGCATTATCCACTTCCAACTATTGAGGAAGTAGCAACTCGCCTTAGTGGTGCTAAAGTCTTTAGCGTGTTAGATGCCAAATGTGGATTCTGGCAGGTACAACTTGATGGAAAGAGTAGTTACTTGACAACCATGAACACACCTTTTGGTCGCTATCGATGGCTCAGAATGCCATTCGGAATAAACTCAGCCCCAGAAGTATGGCAACAACGAATGCACGAGCTAGTAGAAGGACTCGCAGGTGTTGAAGTCATCGCCGATGATTTCCTAGTTTGCGGTTTTGGAGACTCTAATGAAGCTGCAATTGCCAACCATGATCAGAATCTCAAGGCTTTCCTCAGTCGCGCAAGAGAAAGAAACCTCACTCTCAACAGCGAGAAGTTGAAACTTCGACAGTCACAAGTTCCTTTCATAGGACACCTCCTTACAGCGGAAGGTCTAAAACCTGACCCGTTAAAGGTACAAGCTATAGTGGACTATCCGGTGCCTACCAATCTCGCTGAACTCAGAACGTTTCTGGGAATGGTGCAGTATCTGGCGAAATTCTGCCAACATCTGTCTACAGCATCACAGCCCTTAAGACAGTTGGAAAAGAAGGAAATAGAATGGCATTGGCAACACCCCCAAGATAAAGCCTTTAAGGAGATAAAAGAGCTCATCACTAAAGCCCCAGTCCTACAGTACTTTGACGTGAGTAAGAATGTCACTATACAGTGTGATGCCTCACAGTATGGCATTGGCGCAACTCTACTTCAGGAAGGACAGCCAGTTCACTACGCCAACAGGGCACTGACGTCGACAGAGCAAAATTACGCACAGATTGAGAAGGAGCTCTTAGCTGTTGTATTCTCTTGTGAGCACTTCGAGCATTACATTTATGGCAAGCACGTCACAGTCGAAACAGATCACAAGCCACTGATTGCTATACAGAAGAAGCCAATCAATACAGCTTCTAAGAGATTACAGCGTATGATGCTACGTCTTCAAAGATTTGACCTGAATCTCACTTACAAGCCAGGCAAAGAGATGTACATCGCTGACGCACTTTCTCGCGTTCTACCTAAGCAGTCAAAGGTACCAAATGCTAGCACCTCATCCTGCTATAAAGATCTAGAAACTGTCAACTTTGTTGAAGACTTATCGATATCAGAGTCGACACTTGCCAAGTTTCAAGTGGAAACGGCCAAGGATGAATCTTTACTAGCGTTGTCACAAGTCATACGCGCTGGCTGGCCTACAAAAACTTCCATGGTACCTACAAGCGCACAGCTTTTCTTCAAATACCGAGATGAAATGACGCTCCAAGATGGCCTAGTTTTCAAAGGAACGAAGATCGTTGTCCCAGAGAGCCTTCGCCGTGACATGATAGAGGAAACACACAAGTCCCATCAGGGACTCCAAGCATGCCTTCGAAGGGCCAGAGAGGTTTTCTTCTGGCCAGGAATGTCTGCACAACTCAAGAATCGTATTGATAAATGCTCTATATGCCAAAGTGTGAGACCTGAACAAGCCAGTGAACCTCTTCAGCCTCACCCAGTTCCTGACAGGCCATGGCAACGAGTTGGAACAGATTTGTTTACCTTCGAGAACCGAAACTACCTCGTATTAGTTGATTACTACAGCAACTTTATCGAGCTGGATCATCTTGCCGATACTACGTCCCAGACAGTCGTTCACAAGCTGAAGATGCATTTTTCGCGACATGGGGTACCCGATTACGTAGTTTCTGACAACGGTCCTCAGTACTCATCCTCAGAGTTCCGAAGATTTGCAGTAACGTGGAAGTTCACTCATATCACCACCTCACCACACTATCCACAAGCTAATGGGATGGCCGAAAGCGCAGTCAAAACCTGCAAGACTTTAATGAAGAAAGCTCTTCTGTCTCAATCCGATCCATATCTTGGTTTATTGGATCACCACAACACCCCCACTGCTGCGACAGGTATGTCTCCGTGCCAACGACTTTTTGGTCGCCGAACTAAGACACTTCTACCCTTCTCAGAGTCTTTACTCAAGACTGACCAAACAGTTAGTGATCTTCTCAAAAGGGATCGTGTCAAGCAAGCGAAACATTTCGACCAACATGCTAAACAACTCTCAGAACTCAAATCAGGTGACATAGTGCGCATGAAGATGCCTGGAGAAACAAAGTGGTCAAAAGCAGTTGTTTCTTCTAAAGTGGCATCTCGCAGTTACAAGGTTGAAGTCAATGGTAGATCCTACAGGCGTAATCGCAAGCAGTTGCGTTCTACCATGGAACCACTTCAAGAAACCCCCTTCAAAATGGACGAAGATGACCTGACCGTTCCAGACAATCTGCAGGAACAGGACCAACCCCCTCCAGCAAGTTCTCAAGTAGGAACATCCATGTCCCCTCCAAGATCTCAACTACCCCCAACACCTCAAACAGAGCTGAGTGCAAGACCACCTCACGAAGCTACTACAACTGAAATACGGACACGACATGGACGATTGATCAAGCCACCTAAAAAGTTTGACATTGAGTTATAGTTAAAAAAAAAAAAGAAAAAATAGGAAAAAGGGAAAGATGTTATGATATGCAAAAAACCTTCCGGACATCAACGTTTGCTTTTTCTTTCTTATGTAACTCTCAACTGTTATGTAACTTTCTGGACTGGTTATGTAATCACTTCGGACTACTCACGTGTCAGTTCTCGGGTTACACGGAAAAAAACATATTTTACAATAAGAGAGTCGCTATCGCGTTGTTGTTGTTTCGTTAGCTCTAAAGGTAACCTGCCTCTCAAGTGATTAAAGTTTGTGTTCAAAGAAGCTTACTGGACTCAGACTCACTATCTTGCTCTCTCGCGTCATAAAGGACAAAACTTGTATGTATGTATTTGTTGCTAGCATCGTAATCTATCTTGCAGGTTTGGGATGAATTGCTATTTCCAATTTCAAGTTTAATAAATGATACAACTGTGAATCTTTTTACTCGTTATGTTAAGTAATAAAATACTATACGTAACAATTCGATAATTAGACTTGGATGCGTGATGCGATAATTGATTTAGGCGCGCGCCGCTAAAATCACGATTCTACGAGTGAAGTATCTTGTATATTTCACCACTCACAAAACGGCTCCTTTAAGAGCCACCAAATTTTGAAAGTCAATTGTCAACATATTACACATGTTGGATGTTGTATCAAGCGAAAACCGAGAGAAAACATTAAAGTTTGTGTTAACGTTTCACGGACAAGCTACCGACAAGCTACCGACAGGTTACCGACACATTACCAACAGTCGGCCAACTGTCGGCCGACTGTCGGCCGACAGGTAGCCTATATTTCAGGCAAAACCTGTCGGCCGTCTGTCGGCCGACAGTCGGTCGACTGTCGGCCGACAGACGGCCAACTGTCGGCCGACTGTCGGCCGACAGGTTTTTTGGGGAGCTCTTCTTCACAATTACCGAGACCTGAATGATTTTCAACGCGGATTTCTTCTCCTGGTTCAACTTAAGATTATATATTTCGTACCAAAACGTAAACGAAAGCTGTTACATGCATTTTCAAGGATTACTGTCCGGTTGACGGGAAGAAAGCCTGTCATGCTGGCGGCCGAAGCCAACGAAAATACTTGACGGTTATTTTGCGGCAGTTTAATATGTTTCAGTGTCGCATCATTCAGCGATGCTTTTAATAAGACACAACATATCCTGTGCGATAAATCTACCTTTCAAATTCCAAAGTTGTACAGTACTCACCGTGTGCAGCCATCAGAACGACAACGGTCAGAGTGAACAGCAAACGATTCATTTTTGAGGCTCCTATCTTGTGTTGAAATTGAACTCTTCGTGCTTCACCGAACATGTACAGCCACGTTAAATTTATGCATAGTATGGTCACTGTTGGGCTTACTTTACTGATGAGGATTTAATTACGTCCCTGAATAGGAGCACAAAACGTCATACACCTGTTTATCTTGCTCAGATGTGGAATGATGAGTGCTTATCTTCAAAAATTGAAGGTGTTCCGCAGAAGTAATCCACAAACTGTGCGCATGGTTGTAATGCATGGACTTCCGGTTCATGTCTTGAAAATTTGCGTTAGCAAGTCATAAGCGTGTCAATTTGCCATAATACCTACAAAAATAACAGTCATGGCGAAACTATAAGAAAAGCCCTTCCTATGTATGTAGTAAACCTAAAAATTAATAACTCGCCAAAACAGGTTCTTTTCAACACAGGAAGCGGTCAGATAGCAAGCAATGTGCTGTGGATGTAAAGTTGGGTATTATTATTGAGAATTTGACTGTATTTTAAAGCAGACATCCACATTGAGATGTTTAAGTGACAGCTGTTGACTGCTGTTGCTTTAAAGAATCCTCTGACCAATACTCATGGCATTTTGCGGGCTCGCTGATATTAATCAGCATCTTTTTATTTGCTAAAGACGTAGGTTGAGAAGCATTGGCTACAAAACCTTATGCTGATGTGCTTTTGGCATCAAGTTGAGAGACGCAAAAACAGTGAGAACACTGACCAATAGCTCTCTTTAAATCATTGGCTCAGACTCGTGAGTGAAACAGGTTTTGACGATATACTTGTGTGATCAGTGCTGAAGTTAACACTTTATGAACCGAATTACAAGAAAAAGGAAGTCCACTGACCTATACGTCTGACAAATTCCGGGCTCGGAAGTGCATATTTTGTACTGTCATCCCTTGCCAGATTTGTATGGGTCTGCATGAAATATATTCATGTGCGTTATTGACCAAGCGTGAGGTCAAAATGGCTGGATAATGGCAGAGGTTTTATTCTACTTTACCATCACTGTTATTTATGTCAAAAGACTTCGTCTTAACAGTGATGGTAAAGCAAGCTTAAAACAGTAGAAATCGCCAGAAACTACAACGGACACACAGGATGTGAGTAAGAGTTATTGATTATACGTGTAAAATATTCATATTTCGAAATATTTATCGTTTTAAATCGACCATATTTCGTTCCCCATACTATTCCTTACAACGTGTTCAAATTTTCAACGGTTCCTCTCGTAGCTTAACACCGAGTCACACAACGCGTGGCGCGTTCATGAATTAATCGTTGGCTTTTTCTCGAGACGTGAGCTTGAGCTTCCTGTTGTTCTACAGCGGGATGAGTGAATTTAATTGTTTAGTTGTCGTATTGGGTGCGATAAGGGAGGCTATGGCCCAAAAAGATGATGATTGGAAGAAATGGGGACTTAAAGAGCTAGTTGAAAATTTGAGGAAGTACACAGACCGAAACCCCCTGCCCTTGGTGGAATCTAGCCTGCCCCCTACAAGCCCCACTGTACTTGGGAATTGAGACAATCGCCAAAAGAAACCAGACAAAAACTTTATGACTGGTGGAAATATACGGCAGCCGCAAAGTCCCCCTCCCTGTGTTTACTGTGGTTTAAACAGTCATCGTAGTAGTGACTGTACCAAGGTTTTAGACATTGCCAGTAGACGGGAATATCTAGCAAGAAACAAGTTATGTTATAACTGCGCAAGGTCTGGGCATCTGGCTTCCAAATGTAAAGGACGAGGGTGTGGCAAATGTAATGGAAGACACCATACCTCTGTATGCGACAAGATGAAGACGACACTCCCGCCCACCCACAAGGGTACCCCTGAGTCATCGGGTCGGTCTGACAGGTTTTATGGTGCAATGGATTCTCAAAACATGTGTACCTTGCATGAAACTGTAATTGCTAAAGTTGGAGGACTACAAGCTCGAATCATGTTGGACAGTGGAGCTGGAAGCTCCTACATCAGCTCAAGTTTGCTCGCAGAACTGAACCTGAAGCCATACCGAACTGAAAGGAGGGTCATATAACAAATGTATGGGACAGTGGACAAACTTGTTGAGATAAGGTCCGCGTTGAATCAAACGCTATCGAGGGCTTTGAGCTTGAGCTACGTTGCATAAATGCAGAGAAACCAGTGTTAACTCACCTCCCTAACCCAAGAATCTCGGAGTTAAAGAAGGCCAACTACCGCATAAGGAGACTACACTTCAGCGAAGAAATGGTGATGGAAGATAACTTGCCAGTCCATGTGATCCTTGGTGCTGCAGATGTCCAGCGCATCAAAACAACTGAACCAGCTGTCCTAGGAGTAGATCCAGATATTGATCCTGGTGCAGAGTACACCATGCTGGGTTGGGTGATCACAGGAAAGTTAACGCCTTTGAGTACGGAGACCGAAAAGGGTTTCTTCCTAACTTCAAGCTAAGATGTGTTCGCAGGAGGTCCTAGGACTGACTGATAAAGCTGATGTGCAGCAGTTGTTCCATGAAGATTTCAAAGATCACTTACAACGTTTGGATGATGGAACATATTCAACAAGGTTGCCATGGAAACCAGATCACCCCCCCTCTGCCTTCAAACAAACAACTGACTATTGGAAGGCTAAGAAGTACAACACAGAAACTAGAGAGGATGCAGCGACTTAAAGAGTACCATATGGTTATGACAGAGCGATTAGCAGAAGGAATCTTGGAAGAGGTGCCCGAAACACCTACGGGGGAGGTCATCCATTATATTCCTCATCAACCAGTGATCCGAGATCAGGCCGAATCCACAAAGATGAGGATAGTTTATGATTGTTCAGCAAAGACACATTGTTAAGTACCTTCCTTGAACGACTGTTTGGAAGTAGGACCCCCTTACAACCCATATTATTTGACATCCTTCTTCGAAATCGTCTGAAGATGTTGTGTATCACCGGAGATATTCAAAAGGCCTTTCTTCAAATTAAAGTGGGCCCAAGAGATAGAGATGCCCTTCGCCTTCTAGGTTATGAGAACCTCGACTCAAGAACGGTGAGGCAGTATCGTTTCACCAGAGTAATTTTTGGGTCAAGACCAAGCCCATATATTCTTGGGGCCACACTTCAAAAACATGTGAGCCAGTATGCTGATAAGTACCCCAGTACTGCTGATGAGTTGCTAAAAAACACCTATGTGAACGATGTTCAATCAGGCGGTGATTGTGTAGAAGAGCTGATCAGTTTCGAAAAGGAGGCCACGCGAATAATGGAAGAAGGAGGGTTTCACCTGCACAAGTGGCACAGCAACATTCCAGAGTTAGAAGAACCACAGGGAATTGATGACGAAACCCTATTATCACAAGCAAGCTCGTTTTATGCAAAGTTAGTGGTTGGAACCCATTCCCAAGAAACAAAGATACTTGGAGTACCCTGGAACAAGGCAGCGGACACAATTTCAGTTGGTTTCATGAAGCCATTGGGAACCATGAGTGACGGTCCCCTTACCAAGAGAAAGATGTTATCGGCCATTAATGGTGTTTATGACTTCTTGGGACTTGCAGCACCAGTGACCATCACGGGAAAGATCCTGTACAGTGAGGTTTGCTTAAGGAAGCTGAGGTGGGACCAAGTGGTACCAGACGAGATACAAAGATCTTGGAACAACTGGCTGAAGGGAATGGAGAAGTGTCCGTCAGTAAGTGTTCCGCGCAGTGTTGTGAGTAAAGATGTGAGAAGAATTTACCTTCATGGTTTTGCTGATGCAAGCAAGCTAGCAGTTTCAGCAGCCGTTTACGCACTTGTATTTCATCATGTTGCACCAGTTCACCAGAGCCTGGTTGTTGCGAAGTCAATAATAGCACCAAACACCTGTCAATCCCACGGTTGGAGCTTATTGCAGCACACACCTTGATCAAATTGATGAATCATGTGAAGGAAGTAATGGAAGGTCAGCTAGTTGAAGAGTATCACTGCTGGGTCGATAGTACGACAGTGCTGTACTGGATTAAAGGTCATGGGAAGTGGTCACAGTTTGTTCGAAACCGTACTGAAGTGATACAAGACAAGCTATACCTGAAGTGGCACCATTTCCCAACGAAAGACAATCCCAGTGACTAAGGAAGCAGAGGCACAAAGCCCTGCAAGATGGGAGAGCTTTGGTTTAAAGGACCAGACCGGCTAAGTTGTCCGGGAAAATGGCCACAGCAACCTGAGGTGTCGGAAACCGTAGAAATAGCAAAAGAGAGTGTGAAGCCTAAGTTCGAGAAACAGCTTCCTGCCAAAAAAGAAGAGAAAAATCCAACTGTGGATCAGATTCTTAACAAGTATGCATCCTGTAAAAAGCTTCTAAGGATAACTGCCATTGTGAGACGCTTTATTGGCAACTGCAAGAAGAAAGAGAAACAGAAGGGACCATTGACAACAGAAGAAACACAAGCAGCAGAGAAGTACTGGCTTCACCAGGCCAAGGCATCTCAGGATGTCAAGTCAGATGTGGCACTGAAGAAGGCTGAGGATGTGGTATTGAGATGTGTCGGAAGAGTGAAGGATTACAACCCAATCTTTCTTCCCCGAAGTTGCAAGCTAGCCTTCCTTATTGTTAAACAACTCCACGAGCAGATGATGCATGGAGGAGTCTCAATAACCTTATGTCACATGCGAGAGAAGTTTTGGGTACCCAAGTTAAGAGCGCTGACTAAGAAGGTGATATGAGACTGTACGGTTTGCAAACGCTATTGGCGCTAACCAGTGCTCACCCCAAACACGTTACTTAGAGGAAGGCCAAACTCCATCTTAGAGGAGGATCTTGAGAAGATTGGAGAGGAAGAAGTAACCAGACGAATGAGGTTTCTGCAGAAAAGCAAAGAGCATCTTCGAAAGAGATTCGTGAAGGAGTATGTGCACGCCCTTGAAACCACCGGGGTTGGAGGATTTTGCTTGCGTCACAATAAAATTCCCCTATTCCCCCCCTAAAACTATGTAGTATTCTAATTACTCCCCTCTAATCCCCCCTAAAACTCTGTAGTATTCTAATTACCCCTCCCCTCCCTCACTAGCAGTCAATTTTCTAAAGCACTACTTTTCCTAGCCTGCGTGTAGCCTTACCCCTCCTCCCCAAGGTGAAACGGAGGCAAGGGAACGACGTTCCCTCGCTTCCGTTTCACCTTGGGGAGGAGGGTACGGCTTCACGTTGGCTTGCTCTGTTAGCGACGATTGATCTCCCCTCTCTTCCCGCTGAAAACCATGTGATCTCACGAAATCCTCCAACCCCCCTCCTCTCCCTAGGCAAAAAATAATTGACTAGTCATATAATTCTTCCTAGAGAAATCGGGTAGAGGTAAAGGAGAGGGATTAAAAGACAAAAAAAGACAAACAAAACCCGAAAGCGAAATTGTTTGCATAGTGAAAATAATTGTAAACTGAGAGGGCTTTAACATTACTGTCGGATCAATTTAATGTCAAAGAAATTGATAATTATATAGTTACAAGGTAGAATGTAAAATTTTTTTTTTCGGATGTTATGAAAAGTTGTCAATCGATAAGATATAAGTTTTTAGCTTATTTTCTAGTGTCTACTAAATACCAAGGCATCCGGGGGTAACCATTATTTTTCTTTCTTTTCTTTTTTTTAACATCAAGAATCAAAATGTGTCTCAGACGGTATCAAACTAGATCCCCTGAGGACCTCTTTCCGTTGCCTCATACTTTCTCACGGCCGAAGAAACGCTTTTGCCGAAACGCTGTTGCTAATTACGAGTGTCTGCTCGGAGGCTACCAGACGGTTCTTCTGTTCTTAAAAACCGACAGATTTCATCCTTTGTTTCCTTCGGCGTGTTCATTTCCCCTGCTCTAAAATTAAATATAACAGTCTATAATTTCATTTCCTTGTTTTATTTTCAAATGACGACTTAAAATTACTATAGATCATTTAATTATGGGAAAAATTTAATCAAAATTGAAATTCAGCCACAACTCAAATATCACGCCCTTTGATTTTTATGGGGTCTACATTGCGATCGCGTTCGTGGTTGGAAAGTGGTTGAATAAATGAGCGAGGGTGAGTGAGTGAGTGCGTGCGTGCGTGCGTGCGTGGATGAATGAGGTATGGAGCGAGTGAATGAACGATCGGGAATGAATGCATAGATGAAGGGGTGAATGAATCGATGAGTGGCTGAATTGATGAATTAACAGATATAAAGAAAACATGAATCTACTCGAGAATTTATATTGAAATAAACTGTTTACAACCCTCCTCTCGCGACAAACGCTATTGTGTCTAATCAATCGGCTTATCTGCTGAAAATTAAGCGGGCAAGCCTCAGGGCGTTTTGAAGGTTATTTGAACATCACATAACTATTAATGTCGTCTTCAGTGATAGAAAATCACCTAGAACGAAGTTTAGAAATACATAATTTGTTTTATGTTTAATGGCGTTTGGGCAATATTGACTCCGAAAGGACGCAGACACACGGGAGCCATAGACTAAAAACATAATCTTTGTTAATTCTTCCAAGAGTCAAATCGTCCCTTCCCATTGAAAACAAAGCTCTCCGTATTGTTGCGTTAAGTACGTGACCAAGCTACGTATGTTTCTGGCGTCTTTACAAAGACATGTCAGAGAGTTGAGAAGTCTTCACAAGAACCGAAAACAGCTGCATGATTTCGCTATTCCGAAATAATAGCGCTTAGCCATAACAAGTAAGGAATTTATTATACAGGGGATCAAATTTCTACCTGAGATAAGTTTCTCTTGATTGACGTGCTCTTCTCGAGGCATCTGATTGGTTATTGTCGATATTCAATACATGCAGCTAAATATTCGCTGTTGGGAGGTAGACTGTATTTACTACACCATCGTTGATTCCAAGGAAATATTTATCATTCGAAGCGTTGTCTTGTTGATTCTTCATGCCAAATGTACAGCTGTTTTTTCAAGAAAGGTTAGAGTTTGTTAATGTATGCCAAAATCTCGATTTTTTCGTTTAGCTGAGACCATTTGTACCCCTTCAGCTAATGGCGACTTGAAGGCTGCTTTAGTAGATGTGATTTAGAATGGCTGTAAAAACGTCTTTTTGTTATCTCTGAGAGTTGAATGTAGAATTTATCTTACGTTTTATTGCAAAAAATTATATCTGAAGGACTTTAGGAAGTCAAACGAAAACCCGAAAACACCAAATCACCTCTGCTCTTGATTTATGGACAACTCCGCGTAGCCACCAGACATGGTTAAGCAAACAGTCTCAATTCAAAATCTTTCCCTTTTTCGGGCAAAAGTACTCTCGTTTTAAGATATCTGTTGTCTACTATGACCTAGAACTTTCCCAAGTCACTGTTTTTCTTAAATTTGCATTTGTTTTCAAATATACTTTCGTCTCTCGAGGACTTACGCATTATGGAAGAACTATTCGATTTGCTGCCCTTTGTGGCGCCCAGACACACACAAGGTGCTTCCATATCAAAAGCTATAGTCACGCTAACGATTTTATCCTTTTGCAGATTGGTAAAGATCGTTTGTTGAGATGGAAGATTCCTGTCTCCTATTCCTGCTCGTTATTACATCCTTGATGTGTGTGAACCAAGGTAAGAATGCATCAGCAAACCTATCTAGACAGTAAATTGACTAGAATTCTTAAGAACTCTACCTCGGGACAACCGCATTAAATCCATTACAAGACTTTATGGCCTCGAGGGTTTGTGCGAGATCAATCTCGTAGACTGAACGTCTATGGCGAATGAATTTTGGAGCACTAATCTTGGAACAGAAGTTATCCTCGTCTACATCCTCACCTAGAGGTAGATAGGGCATACTGTCAAGAAAGTTAAATTTTCATCGCTCCTTGACGATGCTCTTAGTAAACAAGAAATTGCCCTCTAGCTATCAGGGTGCGAATGAATGTTAACCGCAGACAGTCTTACGTGAGAGAAATAAACTAAATATACACAGCTTAACATACAATGATACTAGAAAATATTGGCCCCTCTTCTGATACACAATCATATGCATATTTGACAAGGGAAATGGGTTTGTTGACCAAAAATTGAACTATGCCATGATTTGATCACATCAAATTTATAAACATGTGCAATTTTGGCTGCTTATGTTTATCTGGTTCTGCGACAGAGGTGATGTATTTTTAGATCAAAGCTGTATATAAGCTGTTTTTCTCTGAGAAATGTGTAGAGAATTCACTCAGTGGCACAGGTGTTGCCCGTGTTACATTGAGAGAGTCCTTCAACCTCCAAACTAGGGTTAATTACACTGATGATCACTTAATATTTAACTCCTTCCCCCCCTGTAATTTTACCCAATGAAACACTCTTGGCTCTTTTTATTCTATTTCCAGGTTCTTTTGAGGGTGGAAAAGGTGTAACATGTGAATCATACCACCCAGAAAAGGGCATTTTGAATGGAAATGAAACCTGTGATACTGCAGAGTATTCCTGCTTCGTTTTGTGGAAAGACAATGTCAATGAAAGAAATGAAACATTTTACATAGTTTTGAAGAAAGGGTGTTTTCAAGTGTCTGTTAATGAGGCTTTTAGAGACTGTAAAGATGATTGTATTCAAAATCCAAATTATGATGCCTTCAGAAGTCATAATGTCTCTGGGTTTTGTTGCTGCAACATCCACATGTGTAACAGGAATTTCACTCCTGTTTATTATACCGAGTCGACAACAACAACGGCAACAACAGACATGTCAACAGGTGAGCAAATACACATGTACTAGTACTACAGAGTTGACAATTTAAATTGGCCAACAGAAAGACCTGTTAAAGCTGATGTATTGTTGTGATGAATGACTAGCGCTCTTCATGGAAGTCAATTCACATTGTTTACTCATGTCATAAAAAAAAACCAAATTACCTGATGCAGCACCACAGTTTCTTTTGAAACTTACCCCCTTTACAGAATGTAGTAAGAATCTGAATTTGATTTAAAGCAAGTACAAGTACATTCACCATTGTAACCATTACACCTTAAGGAATTACTGGACAGCATTTCTTCCCATATACAGGAGAGAAATGGGTGTGGATTGTGATGCAAAAAAGCAAACTTTAACATTTTATTTACTTCCTTGGTTTACAGCTTCTGCTGGGGATAGATCAGACAGGGTTGCCATTGTGGTGGCATGTGTTATGTTTGTTGTTCTGGCTGTATGCATGACAGTGGGTGTTATCTATGCATACAAGTCTAAATGCTTTAAAAGTAAATATGCTCCAACTGACCCCGAAGAGAAGGAACCTCCTGGACCTGAACTTGACATCAGTGGTTTGCACTTTGACCAAATGGTTGGACAAGGGCGCTATGGGTCGGTGTGGAGATGTTACCTTAAAGGGGAAGTAGTGGCTGTCAAAGTATTTCCGCCAGGGCACAGAGGCACGTGGGAGTCTGAACGGGAGGTCTATGAAGGACAGTTATCACATCCAAGTATCTTAAGGGTATGTTTGCATCAATGGACTTTTCTGTATTAAAAGGCAGCACAATTCAGGCAACATGCTGGAGTGAAGGGTGTCTGACAAGCAGTTCTGTTTGTACTTGTTTCAAATAAAGTTGCTGCAGCATGTTCAGGGTGTCCATTCATATATGGGATAGTGAATGATGAGAGTAAATTAACAGAGGAATATTCAGTTGAATAATTCTGTATAGTAGCAGGAGGAAAAATCTAATAACGTGATCTAATATTACTTAACTGAAGGGTTCCCTGCTAAACAGTTTAAAAAATATGCACAAATTTGATGACATTTTCAAATTCATTGATTTTTTTTTTTTTTTTACCCTTTGTAATCTTCAGTGTGATCTTTTGAGTAGTCCAGAAAAGTCTACCTGAGGCTACTAGATTGCATTTTATTCCCTAAGTTAATTTCATACTATGGACAAGTGTGTATATATTTTTCTTTATTGCAGTTCTATTTTGCAACTCAAAGGCAGCAAAGTTATGGACCAGAATATTTGCTTGTGACTGAATACCACAGTAAAGGTTCCCTGTTGCAGTATCTAAAGTGTAACACTGTGACCTGGCAAGAAATGTGCAGTCTTGG
This sequence comes from Pocillopora damicornis, assembly GCF_964200805.1. Lineage (NCBI taxonomy): Eukaryota > Metazoa > Cnidaria > Anthozoa > Scleractinia > Pocilloporidae > Pocillopora > Pocillopora damicornis. The sequence goes on from NC_142678.1 coordinate 1,117,742, forward strand.
CCATTCACTGTCATCTGGGCTGGCTTACTTACACAATGATGGTAAATCAAGAGCTTTAATCCTTTCACTAAGACACAATTTTTTCTTACATAATCAAGCAGACATGTGATGGAAATAGAGAAAAATATCAACAAGGGGATTTTTAGTTGATTCAATACCAAATTCTGCAAAATAACATCTTAAGAATAGTACACAATTAGAGGAATTAGTAAAAAGATGTTTTGAGTGAAAGGCTCAGTATGTCCTCTTTATGTATTTTAGTAACCTCAAATTTACTTTACTTTGATTTAGTAAAGTAACGATTCTCACAGGCTAACTATAATTTTAGCAATTGCAGAAAAGAACCCTAAAGAAAATATTTAGGCTTTGATGGGATTCACACCTGTGTCTCTCAGAGACTAGAGGGTTAAAAATTTTGGTCATTTTTGGTTCTTTAGGTTCTTCTTTCCTGTGAAAGAATCTGATTTATTTCATGCAAGAGTTGAAGTTGATCAAATAAATTTCTTCTTTTGGTTTGTTCAAGCCCTAAGTTTTGTACTTCAATTGCGTAACCTGTAATTTTTCCTTGAAATCATTGCAGCTGTAACTTGACCAGTTCTTGGCATTTTTTATCACCTACTTAGAGTACACTTGTAGTTAATTAGTTGATGGAATGAAATTCTACCCCTTTAGAGCTTTAAGTTTCTGGTTTCATTTGTGGTAGATCAAGTTTACTGTCTTTTTGTTTTCCAGGTTTGTTTCTCCCTCTCCTTAGAACCATATGTGATGTCATTTCCTTGAGACCCTTCTTACAGTAACCAAGCATGTTTATCATGACATTTTCACTATTTTTTTTTTCAGATAACAATGAAGGTAAACCATGTTTTGTTCACCGTGATATAAGCAGTAAGAACATACTAGTCAGTCCAAACATCACTTGTGTACTGTCGGACTTTGGTTTTGCCATGAAAATGCCAGAAATTGGAGCTACTAAAGGAAGTGATGACATAATCACAGAGGTATGACTGATAACTAAGATATGCATAATTTCAAACTTGCTGAAAATGGTACGGACTGTCTTTTCAGTACAGAACCTCATAACATATCAGTTCAATGAAAGCTTTGAAAGCTCAGGTCACAGATGCAGAGAGACCTTTCCTTAATATGCATTCTCATTACAGGGTAAATTATTCAAGGTAAGTTTGCACAATTCAATCAAGTAAGGCAGGATCATCAACATCCATGTACTTTCCCCTTGTGATGCTCAGACATTTTCTATTGTAGGTTGGAACACTTCGTTATATGGCTCCTGAAGTTTTAGATGGAGCTGTCAACTTAAGGGAGTGTGAGGCATCATTGAAAGAAATCGATGTTTATGCCATGTCAATTGTGCTCTGGGAAGTAGGAATGAGGTGGTCTGACATTTATGGAAGTAAGTTTGGTACTGCTCTTCTGTCTGTTAAAGGAAAAGTATGCTTCAGAAACTGTACAATCAGCCATTCCAAAGAGAAATCATGATATGGAGTTTGTTGTATTTGGGAGTAGACACACCTAGTCAATTTGTGCTATAGAAATAAAGGCTCAACAGCTTTGCAAATGGTTATTGGTCTTGAAGGTAGACTTAAGCAAGAATTTTTTGGAGTTTTCTTTTAGTTACTTATTTGTTTGAAATGTGTCCCTCTAAACATTCATCTTCTTTCCCCTCCAGATGAGCCTGTGCCAGACTTCAGGCCACCATTTGAAGCTGAGCTGGGCTCATCCATCACAAGTGAAGACATCCAGGATTATGTTGCCAGGCAGAAGAAGAGGCCAGGGTTTCCAGATGTGTGGAAACATAATCATCCAGTTAGTAATTTTAAATGCAGTTGTTAATATGGTCTGATCACATGAGGGAGGGTACCCTTGAAAAACAAGGTTGTTGGTGAAAGGGAACAAAAGTTGAACAAACTTAGAAGTAATTATCAGAAATGGAGTATGAAGTAACAATCATTTACCTTTGTTAAGAACTTCTGCCCAGGTAGTAAAAAAATCAATCTCTGTCTTAAACAACAGTCTTTTTTGGACTGCTCTCATCTTGATTATCAGATGATGAGAGTTTTATTTTCCCATGTATTTAAGTTTTCAATGCATTTGTTTAAGTGTAGACTTTTTGTGAGAAATCTGCCATTTACTTGAAATTGCTTTTATTTCCTTGGTGAAATATCCTGTGTCTTAAGAACTTTGAGAGGTACTGGAAGCTTTACTGTTACATATCTTGGAGACATTAAAAAACAAAGTCAAACAACAACAACAACAACAAAATGAAAAACAGACAAAAACAAACACTCACACAAAAGGACAAACAGGGAAAGATTTGACAATTTATTTGGTAACTCTTGAATGGAACCTTTTAATGCTTTATGTCAAATTCTTTATCAACAAGGCAAGTTCAGTCAGGACGATTGAATTTGTCCCATGTAATGTTTTGCTTGTTAATTGACTGTGATGAAGATAAGCAGCTTTAAGAGGAGATAAGAAAAACAAAATCAATGCTTAAATCTGCTCTAACTTTAAAGGGTCTAAGAACATTGAAGGAAACTATAGAAGATTGTTGGGATCAAGATGGAGATGCCAGACTCTCTGCACTGTGTGTGAAGGAACGTTTCTCAGAACTGTTAAAGGACTACCCAGACGGTCTTGTCGTCTCATCAAGTGGTAACCCTGTGCAGAAGATTCTCCAAAACTACCCCACATCACACTCACAGAGCTTGTCAAGTGTCAATGGTCCTGTGTCTAATGCCCCACCTATTATAGCCACTTATCCATGGGTGGATAAATCCTCAAGCAACAGTATGACCATGACTACTGTATGAATGTCAACTTTAAATACTTTGGCAAAACACACTCTCTGTTTATCAGTGAGAATGTGTACTGGAATTGGACTTCTCTAGAAAAGTTAGACATATCATACAATTGCTATCAGTTCATGGTTACATTGGGAGCCTGGATTTTGTTTAGGAAAGAAAATCAACTCTAATGGCTGCCAACATTTAGTCTTTGTACCTGGGTAACCATGAATACAGAGTGACCATAACGACAGAGAGTTTTCAGCCTAAACTTTACAACTATAGTATGCCAATGGAAACCCTGGATTAAGCAGGTGTTTAAATAAGTTGGTCACTGGCAGTCCATTGCCGTCTTCAAGACAGCTGTCTGTCTATGCTTCAAGCGGGTTCTCATGTTTGGATTTTGTCTTATGGCATACCCACCTATTACACAACTGCCAGCTACTTATGGAAAAAGTTATTGAAACCACTGGAAAAAACATTGATTTGAATTGGCTTGCTTTATATGTCTATCCTGTTTTTCTTCAGTAGACGATGCTGTCCTGATTTGGGCTAGCCTATTTGTTCATAGAAGGTATTATCTAGAAGGTTTTGTCCTTGATAGTGGTGACCAGAAGTGCCAAAAAATTTAGACAATGCTACATTGTTATAACTGTAGTAAAAAAAATGTTTCTTTGAATTTTGTATGTGTCACATGGTCAGTGTACTGAAGCCATAATAACAGTGTACAGCAAGGGGCAGCTGAAAGTTAACATCAGATAATAAATCTTTGGGAAGAGACAAGTACATGTTTGTTTAAATAGAAGATTAAAGATGATGATTTTGAGCTAATTTGAAGATAAGAGAAAGATATTCTTCACTTTTCTCAAATGAGGGAGAACTTAATACATAACATAACAATTTTACTTGAATACAGTAAGCTTGTTCAGGGAATAAAACTTTTATATACAAATGAGGAACACTTTGGTCTTATTTCTCTAAAAACAATGTCTTCACTGCAAATAAAGGACAGTTCCTCTAGCATTAATGCAGTTCTCAGAATCAGACCACAAAGGGGAAAGTGCATTTTTGCCAAGGAAGAGCAAGCCAGTGCAGAAGGCAAATGCATTTTTCCATCAAGACAATGAAGGATATTTTCCTATTTTACTCTTATTCATTTTAAGAAATATGAGGACATTTAGTCAGGCAAGGCCCTCAATTCAGCACAGCCCCTGAATAAGTTCTGCACTAAGTCACAAAAAAAAAATTATGGTGTGGCAGTTAATGGAGTATGTACAGAAACATTCATGTGTATATTTAATTTCATCTTAAGAGCTATGTGGGATTTTGCTTTTAGGGCAATTGTGGACAATTCCTCTCTTCACAAAGTTTGTCCTCAATAAACATTGTTTGCCATAATGAACAGATTCATGAAATAAAATTTCATTAAAATGTTTGGTTGCACATGACATTCTCTGATGTCTTGTCAAACACCCTTTGCAATGTATTTATTTGCACTTCAAATTTCAAATTCAAAAGTAATTAAAAGCTATTATAAGATGCCATGTGTATATAGCATACACTCGGCTACTGTGATAGTTCATTGTAACCATATTTCAATATTGTCAACTAATTTTGTATTTTCTGTAGAATTCCCTTGTTTTTTTGCAAGGAAATATGTAACTGCAAGTGGTGTTAGCACAATGTGTGACCAAATCCTTTTTTGGAGGAAAACAAGGCAATACAAGACAGTATTTGTAACATCAGTCTGATTTTATGGACTGTGGCTCATTTCTTGTTTATTGGTTGAATTTGTGATTCTCATCACAAAAAGACTGTGGAACATTTCTAGAATGTTTATTTAGCCATTAATGCCATTATAATCTGGCTGTGGTTTTTTTAGTTTGTAGTATTAATTAAAGAATGTTCTTTTGGTATTTTACCATTTGCACATCTTTGCTAAAGCACACCTTTCTTAATCAAGCTATTTCTTTTTATTTGGTTAATAGTTTTGCCCTTCCCAGTCAACATTCTTGTTTGTGTTAGCTTTTATTAAAAAAGAAAAAAAAAAGGTTAAGTTTTCATTACATTTATATACCTATTGTGATCTTGATTGCAGTAAATCTTGGTTGTTTTGAGAGATCTAGAGTCATTGCCAGCACTGAGAGCATTTAGAAGAGATTCAGATCGGTTAATGGCTTATTTTTATGTGGAGAATTGTATAGGACTTGCAAAAATTGTCCATGTCAGTAATATATGTAGAGTTTTTAAATAAAATAACTTTTTGGCTAGCATTTGTTTATTTTATTCAAGACTCTTGCCTTAAGTGGGATGGATGCTGATTCTTATAGTCATTTGGAACAAATACTGTTAAGTGCTCAGAAGCAAATATTTCAGAGACCACAAGTTTGTCTTTGAAAAAAACTGAACATTATATATTTTGAAATATTTATTTTTGAATTATATAATGTATTATTTCTGTTGTCATACATGTACAATTTTCTTTCAAATATTTGCACTCCTGTTAGTGCCTTTCATCTTAAGGTATCATGTATCTACAGTACAACAGGCACACGAGTACAAGTATTTACAATGAGTAATGTAAAGCTAATGACCAGAAATTCCACAAAATAGTAAATTTAAAAACACCAGCATTTGAAGTGGCTTTAAAATATAGCTGACTCTCAGCCATTTCTTTGCAATAATTCTAATTCATCTTGTAAAGAAAGAAGTATGGAAACTGCATTTCTACTGCAGTTTTTAAAATGATGTTCTTGTGACAATATTGTAATGAGAGTAGAAGAAAAGTGCCTTATCTGAAATAGCACAAAACTATGGCCACCATGCTGTTTGGGTGAGTTCCATGAGTATTGAGCTCCAGGAACAAGTTTGTGTGACATTTATAAACACTTTTTTAGTTATAAATAGTTATTCTGTCATCCTCTAGTTATGGAAGTGGGGAGGATGGAGAACCTTGAAAGTGGTTCATGATTTTGGTGCACTTCTTCGTACATCACTAAAGAAAGGATGACTTAGAGCATTCCTGGCTGATATGCGACTCGTTGGTTCATATTTAAGCATTTGCTGCAAGGAAGTAATAACAAAAATGCACTGTTGATGATTATCTCACAAGCAGAGTTGGATAAATTAAGTTATGAATATCTTTCATTTACAAGATCATGAAGTGTTTACTTTGGACTGAATAAACCTTAACAACCAATAAAACAACTGAATTAATGTTTGAAGTAACTGACTATGAGTCAGTTTAGCCTGTGCTGCCAGGGGAGGGTTCAAACGAAACATTTGTACCCAAGAACATATACTTTGTTACCATTGTTATCAGTTCGAAGGGCTTTGAGAATTAAAACTGAAAAAAAGAAAAGGTTCACAAAACAGTCTGATCAATCACATGAGCTGATCTCTATTTTAGCCTGCAAAATGAGTGATAATGATTTCTTATCAATTTTTCCTATTGTTTCATCATTCAGTGAATATCCCCTAGACTCACCTGTAATAAATCAGCACCTGATTGACCTAAAGCAGGAATAACTTGGAGAAGATTTTGCACAGGCCATTTGGGAAAAGATGTTTTATAATCAGGGAGCTCAGATACTCCTGGCCATAGTCTCTCATCTGGAGTTCCTAATGTTCTGTGAAGTAAAGTGCCACACTACTTAATATCTCTTCTTTGGATAAGAATCTTCTATCAATTAACATTAAGAGACTAATGGTGTCAGTTCTGTGATGGTTTGAAGAAAACTAACCCTTGAGAATTTTTACAGTATTAATTGGAGATATGTTTCAAATCTTTTTTGTTCTCTTAACTTACCTAAAAATTCGATATAGCTGATCAATTTCTGAGTCTCCAGGGAAAAGAGCTCTTCTGGTTATCTGTGAAAAGTCAATGGGTATGTTTAAAAACAAGAGAACACATTAAAGATGGGATAAGAGGCAGTTATGGGGAAAAAGCAGCTGTACTGACCATTTCGGCAAATATACATCCAATACTCCACACATCTACGGGGGTGGAGTAATAACGGCAACCCAAGAGAATTTCAGGTGCCCTATACCACAGGGTTACTACTTCATGTGTATAAGATCTAACTGGTACTCCAAAAGCTCTAGCAAGACCAAAATCTGCCAGCTTTATGGATCCATGAGCATCTATAAGAAGATTCTGTGGCTTTAGATCTCTGTGTAGGATTCGGTGTGAGTGACAGAATGCAATACCACTTAACAACTGATAGAGGTAGCTCTGGAAATAAAAAGTTTTAGAGTTGGCACAGATGGTTAATCTCAGCATAATTGTTTAATGGATTTAGGCTGTTCAAAAAGATAGCTGATCGTTACAGTAAGCAGGCTGCATGTGACATATAGATCTAATAATGACCTAGCTCATCATTGGGTTCACTGTAGCTCAGTTGCAGAACATCCAAGAGGAAAACTTCAAGGTCTGGAATTTGATTCTTTGCAGGTGAAAAAGTAATTTGAGGCAGGTAACACAGTTAACACTGAGGCATAGTAGAATTTCACTAATGGAAATTATGTTACCTTGACTAAAGGTAGTGAAATTCCACCAGCAGGTACTGAGTCCATGTATTTTTTAAGGTCTCTATCAAGGAACTCAAACACCATGAAGAGCTTCTTTTCACTGGGAACCACATCCAACAATCTGTGTGAATGAAAGAAAGATTACAACTGCCTCCAAATTCCTCCCAAAGTTTTAAAACTTAGCAATACAAATTTTTAGATGAATCAGCTTTTTGGACAAAAGAAAGCATGTTGCTTATGTTCCTTATGTTTTGACAGGGTTTTTTTTTACAGTACAGCCAATCAGACAGTAAAACAAGATTACTTTCATCAAGATTATCAGCATTATTGATGTAATATTTATTATTTTAATATTATTAATGCAACTGAGACAAAACCTAGGTTCCATCTGTGATTAAGATGACAATAGAGAAAAAGAAACAACAATACCAAAACTGCAAGTTGAGGAATGAATTGAATTCAATGGTTGAATCCCGATATTTTACAAGGAGTTGTCCATTTGAAAAAGGGGCAAGCTTAGCTCCATTGTTCACACCATTGTCAACACGTGGGTATAATACATATGGTGGTGTAATTCAAACAATAGATGACAAGGAACGATTTTGTCGCTTTCCTTTTGCTTATAAAAAATATCAACCTTGAAAACTTACACTACCGTTTGATCCCAGGTCAAATTAGACAGTGAGCGCTATTTATGTACTTTCTAACGAAATGAACAATCTGAGAGATTATAGCAAACGCAATGGCTATCGAAATCAGCCTAATATTCTCAGATGCAGTGCTATGAGATTACCAGCACTCAATCTAACTATAAAAAGCCTGACTTAAGAGAAATGTATGAAAATAGTTTCGTTAAATGGAGGCTGAGTGACTCTGGTGGGATTTCATAAGAAGAGGGAACCCAATTAACATAAGGAAAAACATCGCAATGGACATCACACGACACAAATTAAGGACACACGAAGATCTCACAAATAGTTTTCTTTTCCCTAGCTGTAAAATGCTACACAAAGCGCTGAAGTTGAAATACAATCGTAAAATTAAATAACGTATTCGTCTAAGATGTTCTAGAGGCTTCACGACAATAATCCTACGCTCTTTGGGTGGTTTTCACAAATTGAACTACATTTTGGTCGAGTCCAACATTCGCCACTCATTCATTCATTAACAAAATTCCTACAGGACTTTTGGTATTTTTATTTGGTGTTTAGAGAAGCATTTTCTTTTCGTACCATTTGACGATAGTCACCGACAGTGTCTTCAATATTTGATTGCCGTTGTTTTAATCGCAGTGAGCTCAAGTCAAGAGAAACCACAGGTCTAAACAACCACAACAGTTACAGCTTTCAATTATCTTCACCTACCTCACCACATTTGGGTGATTTAGTTCTTTGAGTAAAGAAATTTCCCTTATTGCTGTGCTTGGAACTCCATCAGATTCCCTGAGAGAAAAATACAAGGTAACGCAATTTTAACTAGCTTACAAAATAAATGGCTAAACAACTCATGCCAGCTCACAATGAGCGTTCGCAGGTTTCCACGTTTATCCCCACGCTTTTAAAGAAACTAAAGCCATTTTTCTCAATTTCACTGCAAAAAACACGAAGAGTTTTAGTCAAACTATCCTTAATTTTCGAATAGACCTTAAAGTGAAACTAAATATTGGAAATTCCAGGGATGAACCGAAGGTTAGCATGCACAAAACTTTGTACTACTTACGCATCTAACCGAATCTTTTTCAAAGCGACCGTTTGTCCTGTTTCGATATCTTTTGCTTTATAGACAACGCCGTATGTTCCTTCTCCAATTTTCTCAAGCTTTCGGAAAGCTTCCATGAGGGAGCGAGAAAAAATCCGCACTTTCCCGCTAACCTCTCGTCATATAAAAGAGGTAGGAATTCAAGTTCATATATTTTCTTTCATCTCAACAAACATAACGCGCAAGTTTCTGCAGCCTGTTCCCGCTACTTTGTTACACTGGTGATTGGTTGATGTTTCCCGCGCAACAATCTGATTGGCTCTCGTTAACACTTTTCTAGAATGCTATTGGCTAAATCTCGATATGAGCCTCCAAGTAGGCATCTCTTCGGTCAGTTATCACCCCCATCACATCAAAGATGGCGGACGAAGTGGAGATGCGGTTAATTTTGACCCCAAAAACACTTTTGAAATTTTCTTTGGTGACTCAGTATGTTATTTTTAAACAAGAGTGAAATTGGAAGAGGGATATAAGCATGAAAGAAAAATAGGAAGTACTCAACACTTTGTTCAACTGATCATTCCCTTTTTTATTTTCACAACTAAAGTCTGCTCACAGCCACATGAAATCACGCCACTTCTTGGCCTTTACTTATGGGAGTTATGATACATATTTTTACCAATTTTTTTTGGCATAAAATGTAATTGTGAAGTACTGACTAACATAACAAGGTAGAAAACCCCACATGAACCATAAGGCTTTAAGAAAGTCAAGTGTAAGTAAAGGCCTACTCCACTGCCACCCTGATAGAGGCAAATGTGTCGCAAAATACAAGTTAATGGCAGAGAAATCATTCTCTATGCTTACATATTTTCCATTTACTCCTTGATGTTTCTTTCTCCATGTTGCTCTGATAGGCTAAGAGCCTCAATCAAAGTTGAGTCCCATAGGTTACAAAATTTTGGTGTGTCTAGGTGAGCAACTAGAAGAGGGTACAGTATACCTTTCTCAGCATGGTGCAAAGGTGTAGTTCTCCTTGTTCATAACTTACGCACATTATTTCACGCAAAGCAGGCGGCTCAGTACTTGAGGTAACTTCATTTAAGCTAACAGCTGGCACTTAATGAGGACCCTGTACTAAAGTAATTAGGAGCAAGGGAAGTGTGAAGTGAAGCTGAATTAAGAGAAGTAATTAACCCTTTCACTCCCACAAGTGACCAAGGCAGAATTTCTCCTTACAATATCAATACAATATCAAGCAGGCAGGTGATGAGAATCGAGAAGAATATCAATCATGGGATTATTAGTTGATCCAATACCAAATTCTCTGAACTAACATAAGAATTGTATGGCAGATAGTAAGGAAAATTACTAATTAGATCTTGGGAGTGAAAGGGTTAAGAAAGCTTGAACAGGATGCTTAGAAGTTAAAAAAAAAGTGAAGAGACTAACAAATTGATTTTAAATCAGCAGAAACATTTATTCATAAAGTACAAAAATATATTCAGAACCTGACAAAGTTTCCATGATAGAGCTTTTTCCTCTAGGAAATGTAATATATACAGCAAAGCATACTCATACAATGGCACTTGTAGCCCACTGTTTGACTTCTGTTGGACAGTCAGGATATCTCTGTAGTGCATCATTTATCTGTGTCGGATCAACTAGCAAAGTGACAAGTCTGTATTCTTTAGGGGTGTTTTTTGCAATACTGTCAATTGACTTCACAAACTCCAATGCTGTTAAATGTTCAAATGCCTAAAACACAAGAAACTGGTGAATCAGCTGATATACATGTACAGGTGCAACAATAAATCTCTTTAAACTCCCATTTGGAAACTTCAAATCCTTGCATAACATAACATAACATAACATAACATAACATAACATAACATAACATAACATAACATAACATAACATAACATAACATAACATAACATAACATAACATAACATAACATAACATAACATAACATAACATAACATAACATAACATAACATAACATAACATTGTATATATGTTAATGTTTCTCATACTTCGACCACCAAAACTGATGATGTGGCATTTTGATGTGGGATTTTACTTTTGTAGTAGGTTTATTGCTGATAGATAACACGAACCTTTAGAACAACCGGTTTTTCAAAAGACTGAATTGCAAATCCTTTCTTTTGAGCGAACTTTTGATATTCTGCAAATAAACAAGGAACCTAATTAATTTAATACCTTGACTGATGAACTGATGCAAAAAGAGAGGGTAGAAAGCTGAATTACTTGCCATGGCAAGATTCAAAGTGGCAGTGTCCTTGGTCAAAGTTTTAGAGCAGTTACAAACAGTTTTCCAAAGGGAAGGATAATTTTTAGAATCCCAAAACATAGTCAGTGTCATAATTTTACACATAATTTTTAATTGATAAAAATTGGGTTTGAAGGAAGAAGTGGGAGGGGGGGGGGGGGAATATTTCCCAAAGCATGATGGGCAATGATAAAGCTAATGATGATTCTAAAATACCTTGGTAAACCATCTCAAAGTTAAAAGAATCTCCTTCTGATAGTGTGATCAAATGCTTCATAGCAATGATAAGACATAACTCCAGCACAGAAATTCCTACAAAAGATTAACAATAAATGCAAATTTATTCATTTTATTAAATATACTCCTATTTGATGTTGTCTTCAAGGCATGATATTCTTCCCAATAAAAATTTCAAGAGGATGTAAACTTTGGCACGATAATACCAATTTCTGGTTCTGTTGCAAGTGAAACAAGACTCAGCTTGAAAGATTGATCACAGGGATTCACATAAGAAGCAGAATTGTACACTCCTTTTGATTGGTTCCTACTTATGACCAGGAGGACAGGGGCACAGACAGAGTCACTATTTACAAATTTCGTTTTGTTATTGGATAAAACAAATAGATTGCATGTTGCCTTGTGTATGTTTAGTTATAGATCACAGATGATATCAAAATGCAGTAGGAACACACTAAGCTGTGCTGTCTGTGCCATTTCTTACCACATTTCGATGTCTTCTGTGATCTGTTATTGAACAGACACACAGCACCATGGATTCTAATTGTGAATTGGAGCACTGATGATTTTATCTTGATGACTATTAGGCTGACTCATTTTAAAACCAGTGGACAGCACTTCATATTGTGAAATCTATAGCTAATATAAATATTTGCAGTTTCTTGAAAGCAGGATAAAACTCTATAGGTAGTTTACCACACAACATTGCTGCCTTGCAGTCAATTCCAAGTTTGGTTTGTGCATCCATCAAGTCCTTTGGTTCTATAAATGGATGATCTTCAGAAATACAGCAAACTGGAACAGTCTAAAGCATAAAATGTATATTATGAGTCAGGGCAACTGTATTTTCAACAACTCATACTGTAAAATCCTTACTTTAACACCTCCCTCAATTTGCACATTTATACATGAACTTATTTTTTTTCAGTATGTGATCATGTTAGCTTTGGAAAAATAATCACGACTCAATTGTGTTGTCAAGAAAACTTTAAGAGTCAGCCTTGTATAAAAATTGTTCATGCCAAGTCATTATATGGCAAATAAATAATTATATTTTGCCACAGTTTGGGAAAAAAAGTTCAGGAACTTCCCTTGCATAAGTCCTGCCCTTCAAAAACTGTTGCCATCTTAACCCTTTCACTCCTAATATTCAAATATCAATTCTCCACACATTCCAATACACTTTTATGACAATCTTAGCTGTGAGAATTTAGTGGAAGTCAAATGAAATCACCCAGTTGGTAATTTTCTTTCTTCTCCAAACCTTTCTCACTGAAAACGTATTAACTATTTAAACCCTAAAATCAGTTTGCAAATTCTCCATACTGTTCTCTAGGCTTTTCCTAAAGTGCTGACAGGGAGAATTTCTCAAACAATCTAGAGCTTCTTTAGGTGGTGGTCATTTCCTTTATTCTCCTAACCTTACTATTTGATTCAAAGGTGATATTATGAGGAGAAATTAGAATTGATGGTGATCACTTGAAGGGGTCAAATGCTTAATGTTGTATAGAGAAATTCCTTTCTGGTCACTCCTCAGAGTGAAAGGGTTAATTTAAAATGGGCACCTTAGGTGCTATTTTGAAGATTTGTAGTATCTTCATAACTTGCTCTTGCAGCTTATGAGAATGTGCATAGCAATCAGCATTGAAAAGTATCAGTAATATTCAACTCACCAGTAAACGATGCAAGTTCCTTACATCTTTTGCTATGCTGAATTGTCTCATCAATACAGCTTTAGCTTCTTCATTATCTAACAGCTCCTAAGGATGACAGTCACCAGAAAATGTAATGAAAAATTGGATGCTCATCTCCATGCCAACAAATCAGCCCAAAGTAGACTAGTTGGACAATTGCTATAATCTTAATATGTAATTTCATAAAGACTCAGAGTTTCTCTATATCTCACCCTTGTGACAAAAAGGAAAAAATCTTTCTTTCTACACATCCAGTGTTCATTGTGATGCCTATCTATCACTTGTACCTCTTACAGGAACAAAATTTAATGCTATAGGAAGCCTACACCCCAGCCACTTACTAACACCTTCATTGTGGAGTGTCTGCTTAAAAGAGCTTGCACTGTAATTAAGAATCTTTCTGTACCTCAATGTGGGAATTCCAGGCTTGCACAAATTGCCTATCCTTGAAATTTGAGGGTAATGCCAAAACTGTTCTGAGGCAAAAGATGTAAAAGGTCATGCAGGGTTTTCAATTAATATCCTGTAAAGTGTGAGTCCACCACCACAAAATAAAACTATTATCACTGGTGATAACAAAATTCTTCAAAGTGATTGGCTATCACCAACCTAATTGTGTAAGGACAGTTTGAACATCATGCCTAAGAGTGTCATTGACATTAAAGGTGGCTGGATACAGTTTTCCAAATTTATTGAAATTTGCTTAACAGGGTGGCCCTACTGCAAAAATGAAAATCTTGAGGTTAAAAAAATATCTATTATAAGGATTTTCAAGAGCATCCTCAAAAACTGTTTAATGGGGTTTTTCCATAACATGAGCATATTAATAACTATTACCATGCTGCACCCACTATTGTGAACTTCCATCCTTTTGTCAACCCAGGTGTGAAATCCTTTAAATGCAAAAGGGGAGAGTTGGTTCACAAGTTTGCTAAATATTGCTTGTCACAGCTTAGCCAAACTGTAACCAGCCACCTTAAAAAATTGGGCATAACATCAGCTAGAATATTCTCTATAATTTTCTCAATAAATTTCCTTGAGTGCTGACAACAAGAGAATCAAGAGCTTCCCTGATAGGTGATCATTTCCCCTATTCTCATGACATTAGCGTGTGATTCCAGGGTGATATTGTGAGGAGAAACTAGATGCTCCTCACTCTTAGGGGTCAAAAGGTTAACTATTAAATTAACACAGAAGATTTTTCTCTCAATTGTTAGCACCTATAAATGGTGAGTGATTACAAATAAATAAAGATATAACAATTTATCACTTGCCTTTACTTTTCTAGTAAATAAATAATTTTGTTTGAAAAGTAACTGCTCTAGACACCACTATTAGAACAAAAAAATCAGACCTCACCTTGTTACTTGCAAATAATCTTCAAAGGTCTCTGACATGAAAAGATGAATCTGGCGATGGGAAAACCTTGATTTCACTCTCTTTTCCAGCAGCTCTACAACATCCTGAGGAAAAAAACAGTAGCAAGGAATCAAAAACTACAAATCACATGAGAAAAAAGTTAAGATTAGAGCTTGATCATGTTCTTGTGCCTCAGTATGAACACTAATAGCCCAAATGGTCGTGTACATGTCCTGATTGACTGATAAGAATCATGTGGTCATTTCATTACCAGTCTGCAAGTACATCCTATAAAACATATCAAAGCCTTTAAGTATAGCATGGCTTTGCTGGATACACAATTTTGTGATTATATTACCAGTCTGCATGTAAGTCCTATAACACATATTGGAGTCTGGGCTGACTGTGACACATCGAATAAATTGTACAGCAAGGACTGGTTCTTGTGGTTTGTAAACAGGTCAAACTCGTCCAGTATAAACAGGATTGACTGGCTCTCCTCTCCACCTGGATAAAAAAAAGAAGTGTATATGAGGGGGGTATACATGCTTAAGCTACTTCATTTTTCCACTATTTTCTGAGGGAGTATGTTCCAAGAGCCCCTCACAGGGAGGTAATGCTCACAGTGTCACTGTAGACAACTAAGTGCTCAAAAATATCACTCTAGATGGCAAATCAACTAGAGAGTTCTGTACTTAAAAGTGCTAGCCATAGAAAAGCAAGACCTGAAATTATGTAAAATGGATACATTAAATAAAACCATGATTATAAGTAGTGTGTTATACAATAATATGGACAAAATGTTCATTTCTGAGAAATAAATTAATGTAACCATACAAATTTTCAGGCATATAATTTTTTATTTTGTAAAAAGCAGTAAAAAAAACTTACCACTCTTCAGTGAATCCAGCAAGAAAGCAAAGTTTTCAGCAAAAGAGCCCTGAAACCAAAAGCCATAATTGTAAGCTAATATATACTGATCAACTTTTAGCTCCAACACACCCTCCCCCTTGGTCCCTGAAGAATATGAGCCTTGCCTGGGTGGGGTGGGAAATTTGAACCAGAACTGTTTAGTCTCTCCAGTGGAACAAGTGTGTTTTGTCTTTTGATGTAGAGGAGTTAAAAGCAAAGATTACAAGAGAGTCATAATCACTACCCTTGCCTCTTACAAAACAAAAATATTGGTAATCAAAACAGGCATTTGAGCAGGGCATTTAAACACAATTTTGGCCCCAGGAGTGGTGGGGGCAGGGGCAGAATCCGAACAAATTAATCTCTAAAAGTTCAAATGCAAAGTGGTTGGCTGGAAGAAGGGGGGGAAGACATTGAAGCTTCAAATTGATTGCTGCATTGTTGCAAATTTCAGTAACAGGGGGTTAATTCAATAAGCTTACTTACAAAGACTTTGTCTCCAACTGTGTTCTCCAGTTGTAATTGTCTTGTTATTTCTAATAAAGCTGATCTGTCATCTGTTTGAACAAGACCTACCGGCAAAAAATACAGTTTTTGAGATTATTTATCAATAGTCTCACCCTTAATAGAGTTTGGCTATGACAGAGGAGAAGAAGAAAAAAATACATGCAAAATTTGTCCATACAGTTGAAACACTAGTTGGTTATGAGGAGATATTCAGAATTGCAGAAAAATGCATCACATCCTAATTTGCATCTTATAAATAACAATCCAAAATTTTAGTACAATTGTTAATTTAGTGTTAACAACTGAGTTGAAAACATAAATTAGCCACGGTAAAGGTTAAAAAAGCTAACATTTTGAGTGTTAGCCCTTTGTCAGAGCAAAGGGCTAACACTCGAAATGTCAGTTTTTTTACCCTTTACAGTGACTAATTTACGTTTTCAACTCAGTTGTTAACACTAAATTACCTGTTATACCCTCCCACCGATGCAGCACCACAGTTTCTTTAGAAACTTACCCCCTTTATTCTTTAGTATAATTGCTTGTTCTTTTTAAAACTGAATATAATTTCTACAATCCTGCATCTTACTTCCAAAAGTAAACTCTATGGAAGAACCCCAGGGAGTACAAAACAGAGAGCTATCTACCAACCAGTGTCAGTCTATATGAACTTTGCACTGTGGGTGCTTAATTACCATTTAAATGCACTTCTAATAGGTTCTGCTTCACTCCTTTTGTTTTAGATAATTCTTCAAGGATTTTTTTCACCAGCTGCAAGAAAACAAAATAGCGGTTATTAATAACCCCTTAACAACCAAAATCTGATTGTTAAATCTCCCCTCTGGCTGCCTCACATTTCCTTGTAAATTAGTAATGAGAATTTGAAGTAAGATCAAGATGAAAACTTCTACTTGATAAGTTTGAGTATTCTTATAACCTGTTTTCTGGATAATGTATGGCTGTCGTGGGGAGAAGTTACTAGTTGATCCCTTCAAGGAGTTAAAGGGTTAAGAGAACTCACCAAAGACTTTCCACTACCTCTTGGACCAATCAGTAAAACAGAGTTGCTTTCTCCATATTGTGCGCACCTTTGGACAAGATCTAGTAACTCCCTGTTCAGAAAAAGACAGAAATGCTTGATGCCGGTCTCGCAGCGGATGAAAAACCTTTTCGTTCAACCTTGCATGTACAAGAACTAACCTCTTTTGCCCTTCCAAGCCATGCATTTGAGGAGGTACATCGGCATGGAAAATTCTTCCGCGCAACACACTTTGTACTTCGCAAATTATTTGAGGATCAGGATTTCGAACCCCTCTCTTGGACTGTAGTTTCGATTTTTTCATTCCGTTTCCTACTTTGTTTGTCAAACACCTCAAAAACTCAAATAGTCCGCCATATTTTCAACTAGACTCGCCTCAAGGATGGGCCGAATGGGATTGGGGCGAGATATGCGATGACCGGACTAGGCGGGATCCCCTGGGGTGGTGAAAAGAAGGGCTACTCGGTAAATTTTATCATTATCTCTCCTCTCTGTTTGTACATTTTCCGGCAACAGTTTATTTATTTTCATTTTTTTTTCGTCCTTTGAGGTCGTTTCTATTTTACTAAGCATGATAAAGAAGATCAGAGCAGGAGCTTTTTGCTCAGTGTTAAATAGGGAGAGGAGACAAGGGGTTAGGTTAGCCTAAGTTAGTATAGCCGTACTCTCCCAAGCCAAGGTGCGAGTGCCTTTTCACTCGCGTGTCTCTCTCAAGTTTGCCATGCAACACGCCGCCAGCTCTTGGTTCTCCAACAGCCTTCTAGGCTTTAAAGCTAACCCTTAACGTCCCTGGCTTGCAACAGCGAAAGAAGGAAAAATTAATTTTTCTCTCTCTTAACCGTCATTATTAATATTCCGGGAAAGCTAGAGCTTTGTGACCGTAAAGTTCTTTCAAATCCTCAAAACTTGAAGTTCTCTGTCACGTCATTACATGTGTCTTTTGACGTGTTGTAATACTATCTTCCCAATGGATGATAACAAAGCCTTCTTGATTGCGTAGTGTAGTTCACAGCAGAAAGTCTAAGAAAGTTCTGCTTTTCCGCTTCCAGAAAATATCATTAGGAATCGAGGCTAATGAGAGCGGAACTCTTTGAGTCAGTTTCAAATAACAGATAAAATTTAAAAAGTATATCAGTCTTTACGGTATTGTAATAAACAATTGTTTGTTCACTATGAGGCAAAATTCTGAAATTCAAGCTATTAAATCCCCAAGAGAAAACTATTTGCGGTCACTTCAGAGAGGTCACGCGGCCTGTGTCACGCATTCCACTCGACAGTGAATGTTTGTTGTCAGAGTTAGCTGTTTTCTCTGCTCACCTTTGAAACCATTGCCTCAAATAATAGATTAGGAGAAGGGGAGTTTTGTGTCAAGAAGAAGAAAAAATAAATTATTTCATCTCATGAATCGGCTATTTATTTTTTAAGTTTTAGTCTGTTAAGCGAGGCCGAAATGCCGCTCGGGATTGCAGGAATGAAAGGGGCATAGAGATGTGATCTTATGAAAGACAACTCAGTCCTAAGTCTGATCTGGCGTCTGTAATACAATAGAAGTGGTGTCAATTTGCAGGGTCTTGAATGTCTTCGTTCACCACTCAGCTCAGAGCCTGATCGCGAACCGCGCCTCAAGCGACTGCCACCGCATCCACCATTATTAACTTGTAGTGGCTTTGTGAGGTCCAAAGATTGGTGTGTAGTGCTCTAAAGCATTTTGCACCAGCAAGGGCCGTCATAGAAGGCTTACTGCCACCATGTTTTCTTCCAATGCGATTAGGACACTTCTAATTGGAATTTCATTATTTATTCTCGTAGAAGGACAAGGTAAGTTTGATGGACGTGGTTGGCTGGAATGTGTTCTTCTAGTTATTACCGCATGTACAGTTTGAATTTTATTTTAAAGGATACTTAATAAGTTTTGGGTTGCAACTAGGTTAGCTTCTTTGGTATGTGGCAGCTTAGCATAATGTTTTTTGGCGCAAATTTGCGCGGAGACATTACGATCGCATGCGATCCCATCACATTTTTCTACTCACACAAGGGCTTCTTCATGATCATGATGGATCTCCGTTGAGATCACGTAGATGGGAAGTTAATATCACTGTCACTTAACCGTTTCTCCTTAGCCGGCCACTGAAATTTACCGATATTGAAAAACTGGAGAAAATTAGGTCAAGCTTTTTCGTATTTGCGGTAGAATATCCTCTCGCAACAAAGGACCCCTCTTTCAATAGTGGAGCATATCGACGTTATGCGTGTGAAATGCGCTTGTCCAGATTCTGAAGGTTCATCAACAGATTTATCGAAAAACATTACTTTCATTCAGAAAACTTTAACAGAAGCAGTCTTTGATACCTTCGCACATTCTAATTTGTGTGTCTAGATGTTTCCATGTACTTGCAAATGTGGGGGACGTTTGTTTTGCGGTAACTCTGGTAGCTCTCCTTTCCCTGGTGGTTTTTTATAGGCTCAGATTTCCCGCTTGTGAAAGTATCTATCGGTTAAGGGTAAAATTAAAAGAAATTAAGCTTTTTACTTGAACGTAAGCGCTATTTTGTGAGCTATCTTGCCGCAGTTCATAATCAGGCATTGCGTTAGACAGTCACAAAGGGCTTTTGTCTACCGAGCGATCAGCTCACATCCAGGCGCTTCTGGTATGGATCAAATGTAGCTTCGAATTTTTGGTTGAAATTACGACTTCTTCGCTATTTCTAGTGATCATTTGGAATATTTATATAAGGTGAAAGTGCTCCTTCGGGGATTTTCACTAAACACCAAGATATAGGTGCCAGTTCGTGCTAGAAATTCCATCGGTAACCTACAGCACAAATGATACAAAACAAAATAAAGGAAAAAAGAGAAAGTATTTTATTAGGCGGTTCAAATTTTCAAAATTATCCAAGGGCTAATTAGAGTTATGTAGAGCGAATTTTTTTCAAGTTTTTGAACAAAGAGCACAAAAGAGAGTTGTATTTTATTTTCGTGATTTGAGGTCTCGGCGAAACATGATATGTTTCAAATTCTTTCGGAATTTGCCGAAAAATTGCAAGGGTAAAAAGCGTTACATGATTTGTAAAGGGAGAAATCGTCGCTAAAACATTATGAATACTTCAAGGGAAACAAATTCTATTATCAAGAACAATCTCATGTGATTCTCTGACCGAAAGCTTTCTTTATTTTTGCCAAAAAAAAGAGTAAAAATTTTCCAGTCACGATAAATCGTTTACAGTAGTAATAGCGTTACTCTTGCTTGACCTCAGATACTGTTTCATGTTGGACAAAGGCGATTGAGTTATAAAATGAGGTATTCAGTGCTTGCTAAGACATTTTCAAAACGTTTTCTTTTTCATCTCACTGTTCCATTTGCGTCATTTACTGAAAAAAAAGACGTATCAGAGAAGTTTTAATAAATTAGATTTAGAAATTCTGTCAAAAAATTGTTTACACTCGTTGTGAATCCCTCTTTAAAACTGCGACAGAGGACTCAACATTTAAAAGGATGCTCTTGATATTTAAGCAAAGGTGAAACCGAGCGAGATTGTCGCTAATTTTGAGGAAAAAATATAAATTTGTAGTCCATCCCTAAGACTCTTGCAGAGTTTCTGTTAAGTGAGGATGCGGCGCCAGGAAAGCCTGGGAACAAGGCTAGTAGAAAACGCGCAGATTTCCCTTTCCTCCGAGGAAATTCTTCAATTACTTCGGGTTGAAAACAGTTGTTTTCGTCGAGATTTCGCAGGCTTGGAATTGCCATGAAGATTTTCCAGAGCGCAAGAAACAGCTAGAAATACAGGTAAGCGGAAAGAACGATAATGATCAATTCTGAGAATGCATGCGACATCGCCATGCAGCGCTACAGCGCTGTAAATTTCATCGCTTCACCTCAACTTTTATTCCTCTCACTGTCAGTTCTTATCGTAATTTTAACGTCTGATTAATTTAGTCATACATCAGTGATTGTTGGCATAACTGTATAGTCTCATTGTAATCACGATTCTAACTTTTTGCTCACCACATTATGTTTAGCATTATCAGCTGTTTTTATCAGCTGTTTTCATCAACTGTGTCAATTACACTAATCGTACTTCAATTTTCAATTCAAGATTGCATAATTTCGCTCATCTTACCCTTACCTGAAGGCACAAGTTATTAAAGGAACATTTCTAGGCTATATCTACTCCGCTGAGGAAATAAATATGAAATAAGTTTGAAATAGATTTTGAGAAATGATTCCGTCAAATTTGACGAAGGAGTTCAACACTTATTAACACTTAACTTACATCCTTAGAAATATTAATATAATATCAAGCGGACAAGTGATGGGAATAAAGAAATTATCACTTTAGGGATTATCAGTGGATTCAATTCCAAATTCTCTGAACTCACATAACTGTATGGTAGATAGTAAGGAGGATTACAAATGAGATCTTGGAAGGGAAAGGGTTAATCAAGATTTTAGTGGTAAACAGTCACTTTTTGGTTTTTTGTTTTTTTAAAAAATAACCTTTGCACTATTCTTATTCCTTTTTGATAATCATATCATATTTGTGGCCTTGTTACTTGTTCAGATCATTTACCATGTCATGTAGTTGTTTGAAAACTAACAACCGTGAAGCTGTTGTTGCTGTTTGTTTTGTGCCATCTTAATCATTTCCAGTAAAATTAGTTATCACCTCTAATGCAAACTTAATTATTGTCCTTTTAATCCTTCACTGTACAAAATTTTTTCCAGCCTCTCTCATCTTTCCAAGTCTAGCTAGCTTAGAGTAAACAAGCATTGAAAATTTTACTTGTAATGTGCTGTGTAATGCCTTTTGTTCTAGCATTGTTCCCAGGTTAAGCTAAGAGTAAAAGTAGTTTATTTAAACTGTAAATGTAACTACAACAGCTACATTTAAAAGTAATAGTTGCTGTGTAATATTAATTCCAAAGTTAGCATTTTTTGTTCATCTGTTACTCTCACAAGTGCTGTTCACATCAGACTGAATTTTATGCACAGTTATTGATGTGGTTTAAGTTTGCATGTGAATTAGAAAAAACTGTATAAAGAAGTTTCTCTACAGGCCAGGTTTCATTTTTTTGTATCTCCCACTGGAATAGGGGCTTCTTGAATTTACTTCAACAAGTATCAGAAACAGGTCACATAAATTCACCCAAGATTAATGTTAATATTCTCCACACTTTTCCTTTGTATTTCCTATGGTTCTGACAAGGAGAATTTATTTGACTTTGAAGAGCTTCCTAAATTGGTGATTATTTCCTGTATTATCATGACTTTCACATTTGATTTGATTGTGACGATGTAAGGAGAAATTAGTAGGCAATGACTCCTAGGGCTCAATGGTTTATGTGGCAAAAAGGCTGTAGTATGGAACTTTTAGTAGAGCCCACTTGTTTTTGAAATACTCTCTTTAAACTGGGCATCATTACACTTACTTCCAAGATGTGTTTCTGTTTATTTGGCTGGTAAGGTGACGTACTTTGATTGGGTTAAATGAATGGAACATTGTTAGATTATATGTGGGATTTACAAGGAATGAATCCTGGCTTGTAAATGTCTATGTTTAATGGTAATATTATTCAAAGGTGCTTGAAATTCAATTGAAAGTCAATCTTTCAGTTAAAGAGCTTTACTGGACCAAATTTGAAATAATCTAAAGAATTTTAGCTGGATACCAATAAATATTTAAAAGATTCTAATATTCCTAGCTTTAAGAACTTATCACTCACAGAATAACAGTACCAAATCATTTCACATACTACAGCTTTGCCACTTGCTTCAATCCTGTAAGCAACACCATCTTGGCTCTGCTTCTTCCTTGAATTGAACATACCATTTATCTCTACTTAAGTCCTTTACACTTTAACATCAGTATGCATATTCTCCTTACTTTTCTCTACACATTTCCAGAAGTACTGATGAGGAGAATTTGTTTAACAATCGAGAGTTTCTTTAGTTGGTAATCATTCGTATGACCTTGATGTGATGTGCTACTTTTAGGGTGATTTTGTAAGGAGAAATTAGATGCTAGTCACTCTTGGGGGTCAGAGCACTATTAGACTGAGTGTTGTAAACCAAAACTAAACTAATCACAATAAAAACAAAGCAGAGGAAATATCACACAAAGCTGATACAAACTCTCAATCTCAAATTGGCTAGGACTTCCCCTTTCTCCTCAAAAAGCATATGGTGGTGAATTCTCACAATCTTTTCATGTCTGTTTTACTTTGGCCTTTTTTGCTTTACTTATGACATTTTCATAACTATTTTATTCCAGTAAATGATAGCCCATGTCCAATCATGAAGATTGTTAACTGTAAAGATGTCACTAATGACTGCATATTGAACCGGGACTGCCCAAAGCGTGCAAACTGTCTTCCACCATATTGCTGCTATAATGGATGTAACTACTATTGTTTCTATAATTGTAAGTTGCCATTGATTGTAATTAACAGCTTTCAGAAGCTGTGCAACACAGATAGAGAGGTATGCTCTTTTTATTTATACATAAAAAAAAACTGTAAACAATCATGGAACTTTTGTCACTCACAATAAAAAGTAAAGTTTTCTAAAAGATGTTTTTTTTTTCTGTAAGCTGCCACATACCAAAAGTCAGGGGTGCAAAAAAGAAAAGTATTATTTTGTACAACTCATGGCTTACATTTTTTATTTTTCTGTAGATTCAGTTCCCACATATCCTCCCATAGTAAGTACTACTCACTATTCTGTTGTTGTTAGCCTCAACATCCTTGCATTGATCAGCATGCACATTCTCCTTACTGTTCCCTTTACATTTTCTATGCTGTTACCAAGGAGAATTTGCAATTGATGGTTAAGTGATTCTTTAGCATGCAAGTATCATTTCCTTAATTTTTCAGGTCCTTTATGTTTGGTTTGTTAGCATCACTGAGAGAAGAGATCAGATTTTAGACTCTGTAACAGGGGTTAAAGGATTGTGGAGGTCCCATAGTCAAACAGTATAGCAGTTGATATGGGGAGTTCTAAAAAGATCTGAGGATTGAAAGCATTGATTTACTTTAGCTGTAGTATGGAAATTTTGAAATATTGAGCGAACTTTTCCACATTGACCCTAACGTAAGAGAGCTCAGTGATATTTCAGTTTCTTCTCTCATGCTGTGGGGATTTTCCAGCAAGAAAGCTCATTTACTGTTGACTTCTTTTTAACATTATAGCCAGGAAACCCAGGTTCTCGAGGACCAAATGGTGATCCAGTAAGTCAATATCCTGACTTTTTATCAAAAATCCTCTTTAGGAGTTGAATGACTGATCAAGGAAGCATAAGAATTGGTGTTGTCTATGTTTTCTAAATATATTGATTCAATCAGAAGGTAGTATCTTAATGAAAGTTTTGTGTTAAACCTATTTAAATGAAGACCTACAGTAGTTACAAAATTCCATAATGATAGCTTTTCAACAAAATGTAACAGCTTGCAACAGACTGCTGAACACAGTTATCAAATATGCAACTTTTGCTGAAATTTTGTGTGCCAAAATTGTTTACAATTTGTCATGGCAACTAAAACAAGAAAAGCTCTAAGTGCTAAATAATGAAATACTTTGACCAGTTAAACATGGTGCCCAAATTGTGTACAATTTGCCTTGGCAGCTAAAACAATGAAAGCTCTAAGTGCTAAATAATTATTTAACTTTTTAGACCAGTGATAGTTGGTGCCTACTTTTTTCTCATTATGTAATCAATAAGTGAAGTACTATAAATAAATCAGCTCATATATTGGATCACTTTCTCTGGAAAACGATTCACCTCGGTGTTGCTATTTTTATAATGTTGAAACAAATTTATTAAGTGCAAGGAAATACTGTTAGAAGTATGCAGGCATAAATTTTGGGCCATATATATAAGCAGCAAATATATACACGTGTACATGAAATAATCCCAATGAGCAAGCAATGAATGATCTAACAATGATGTGCACATTCAGGGTTGTCAGTTATTTTGCGGCTTTTGAACTTGTAACTGCTTGGTTTATGTAGGAGTATTGAAATAAGCTTTTTTAACCTAAACTCATTGTCACAGTAAGTTCCTATAACATTACCAAAAAGTGGTTAATTTGATAAGACAGTTATTCCATTCATGCCTGTTTGATAGAAAAATGGTTTTAGCATCCTGGTTGGCTATTTATCATCTTTTATTCCACACACACTCATGGAATAATTGTTAAATATTCTGCAGAGTATGTCTATGAGTTCTCATGGTGTTTCTCTGATTATTTTTTTCCTCGATAGGGTGACCGTGGAGAGCCAGGCCCCCCAGGTCCTCCTGGACCCAGAGGATATAATGTATGTACTGTTTTAATCATGTTCCAAGTAGCTTGTGTCCAAAAATCCACAAATTCTTTGGCAGAGGATCAGTACTCAACAGCAAACTAAATTCAAAATGGCAATTGCTTATGGAATAATACATGAGCACCCTTGTTATCGAATTTTTCTTCTCGTGTTCATTTTGATATCTCACAAGTGATTGGTGGGAATGAAAGAGATATCAAGTTGAACGCAAGAAGAGAAATTCCATGCCTAAAGGAATCCATGTATTATTTTGTTTATTAAATAAATACCTTTTGGCCTTAATGATGAGAAAATTCAATAAACAACCTTGCATTGAAAATGATGAAGGTGTTGCCATTCATTCATCAACCTGTCAGAGTGGACGGAAAGATAAATGACATGTCAGCAGCTGATTGGTGGTATCTCACATATATAAAAAAACTATTGTAATTTTACATACCTGCAGTTGCTGCTTTTCTCAGGGCTAGAAAACCTTGTAAAATACCACAGTCAATAACAAAAAAGGCATTGGCCTTCACTTGGGCTTCCATCCATGACAGGGGTGTTACTAAATGGAGTAATGTATTAATGAGTATATGATGTTGTTAGTAAGTCATTCTGTTACTCTTTGGAGGCTTTTAGAGCAATCTCATAGAGTGAGACTAAAAATTTTTTGTGGATTTACTTCACTTCTTTTAATAGCCCCTTGCCTTGAACATCCATATTTTCATAAAAAAAAAAAAAACTTAATAATTTTCTCTGAGCATCTTTGGATGAAAAAAATTGTGAGTTTTGGTGCAAACCCAACACTATTGTGTATTGTTTCAATTGTTTAAAGTGTGATGTGAAAAACAAGCCACGAAAGCAGTTGGAGGTTGTTGGCTGATGATTAAATTAGATACCCAACACCTGCACAGAATTCCCACAAGTGTCATTTTGGAAGATAAATGACAACCCTAAACAAACTTAAAACTTGAGCTTTCAACAGGAAGCTTAAGAAAAAGTTATACCTCACATCATGATAGGTCTGCAATGCATAAATGGTAGAACAATGTTGTGATCTCTAAACTTCTTGTGGCCTGTGTTACAGGGTGACCCTGGAAGACCTGGTCCGAAAGGTGAAGCAGGAGAGGCTGGACCCGAGGGACCAGCAGGACCTCCAGGAGGTTCAGTTGGAAGTGTTAGTACCTTCCTGTCTTTTGACTTAAATTTAGAAAATGAGAGAATCAGTTATGTAACCAACAATGTCTGAAATTGTTTCTGGAAGTTCTTTAGTTTGAGATCAAGGAAGAAAAACTTTTACCTCAACTTTCTATGGTGACTGAAATGGTCACTGCTTGGAGAGCTGTTTACTTTAGGGATATAGAGGAGAACCATGTTCACGAAACAATTTATTCATTGTGATCTCTAATATTTAACTACACCTATAGAGTGTCAAATATAAACTATAGAGTCCATGCCTCTATGGGTTAGCAGTGTCTTTTGAGATCATCTAAATAACAAATTTCTGAGTTCTCCATACAGTTTTCTGTACACTTCCAATGATACTTACAAGGAGGATTTAGCGAACAATCAGGAGCTTCTTTATTTTGCCTTCACTTACTTTATTCTCATAAACTCAACGTGTGATGATGTTGGGAAAAATTAGATGTTTATCACTCTAAAATGTCATTAACCCTTTAACTCCCATGAATGACCAAGACAGAATTTCTCCTCAAAATATCAATACAATAACAACCGGGTAAGTGATGAGAATAAAGAAAACTGTCGATTTGGCGATAATTAGTTGATCCAGTAGTAAATTCCCTGAACTAATATTGTAAGAATTGTATGGTTGACAGTAAGGAGAATTACAAATTTGATCTGGGAGTTAAAGGGTTAATTAATGGGGGTACATGCAAAGCCTTTCGTCTGAAAATCGATGTTCATTCTTATGCTAATGAGATATATTTTCCATCAGCCTCATTTTAAAAGTGAGGGTCTTTGGAACTTGGAAATGGCTTGCTAGTTGCATATGGTGGATGAAAAAATATTTTGAAGCTTTCCTGGAAAAAAAGAGAGAAATGTCTTTAAAAGAGTTTCTGTAATTTATGAGAGAAGTACACTCAAAAGTCCATGCAAGGAAGGGGCTCTGCTGAATGTTAAACATTGTATATATTTTTAAATAATTTAACCCTTCAACTTCCAAGATCCGATTGTTAATTCTCTCTTCTAGCTGCCACACATTTCCTTGTAAATTAGTTATGAGAATTTGGTGTTAGATGAAGATAACAACTTTTACCTAATACATTTGAGTGTCCTCATTACCTGTTTGCTGGATAGTCTATGGATATTGTAGGGAGAAGTTACTTGTTGATCACTTCTGGGAGTTGGGTTAAGGTGTATATTGATCATTTCAGGCTGGAGTAAAAGGACCCGATCCTGGTCTCAGCCGGGATGGTATCAAAGGCGAAACTGGCCCTCCAGTAAGTCCCTCTTCAACTGTATTTCTATAAATTTTATTTGGTATCCTTTTGCGGTACAAAATCTAGAATGCCAACATAGTGAACTTTATAAATAATTGTATCTTTGAACATGATGCATAACAAGTTTGCTTGAAATTTCATAAATGTTTCTGATTTGTGCCTCATCTGAGACAAAATGCTACATCATTTATATCTGACTGCATTATGTAAAAAAAATGTATGTTTGGTAAATCAGATTGACTAAGATCCTAG
Organism: Pocillopora damicornis; assembly: GCF_964200805.1. NCBI lineage: Eukaryota > Metazoa > Cnidaria > Anthozoa > Scleractinia > Pocilloporidae > Pocillopora > Pocillopora damicornis. The sequence goes on from NC_142678.1 coordinate 1,145,825, forward strand.
CAGGTGAACTGCTATTAGAGAAACTGCAGACAAAAAAGCTGAGGAAAATGAAGGCTGGGTTGGAATTCAGACTCCTGCCTTTCAGACTGAGTCCACTTACCAACTGAGCTATGAAGTCACTTGGTGAAACCTGGCAAATACTAGAGAAATTTTTGTTCCTATTTAAAAAAATTTGATTACAATCCAGTGAAACAGATAACATTGTGACTGCAGATGATATAGAAATAAAGAAATGCTCCTTGCAGGCGAGCTGCAATTGAAGAAATTGCACAGAAGACAATTAAACAGTTGGTGAACTAGAATGTGGAGTAATTGTTGATCATGTTGTCGTAACAAACAGAGAAGGTTTGGGTGATAGTGATTAATGCACTCTTGAGTTAGGTAAGAAAAAATGTCATCAAATATTAATATTATGTGAATTTTTTATAAAACTAGGGTCCCAGAGGACCTCCAGGAAGCCCAGGAAAACGTGGACCCCCAGTAAGTACAGAATACTTTAAACTTTTTTCTTTACCTTTTTTTGGTTATTATTTCCTTATGTCTCAGTACTCAGTACTTTATTAAGATGGTCAGGTACTTTGTATGCATTTTGATTGCAACAGAACCATTTTCTCACCTTTTAGGGGTCAAATGGGGGAGCAGGACAGCCTGGTAAACAAGGAGATACAGGACCCCCTGTAAGTGGAGATAAAACTATGAATTAATGCACACATTTGAAGTACAGCAGTTGCACTAAAGGTGGCATTTCAGGGCCATGACATCCACTCTCAGTGATATCCTTTCAATGGTGCTTGTGATAACTGTTTATATTCAATGCTATAGTAACAATTTTCAACAAAAGTTTAACCGGGTACCAACAACTTTCAAAGATCTTAATTCTTGTTTTTAAATCATGTACCTCTTATGTATTTATAGATATATTTATGAATTGTTTGAACTTTCCATTTCAAAGCACCATGAATTCTTGGATAGGACACTAAATTTATAGCTTACATATGTTGAAATTTCATCCAGTTTTAAGTTGTGATTTGTAGAATTGGCTTCAAAACACCTCTTCATTAATACAAATTGTTCAGGTTCTCATTATGAAATGTATCAGGAAATAAAATTAAATATAATAGCTTTGTTGTCACAATGTTGCTAGAGAATTTGGCACAGTAGTGGGGGATTCTGCAATCACATTTTCCTAGGAACTCTTCATTGCTGTGCTGAACTGTGTCATAATCTGGTTTGATAAGGTATTTTTCTGGTTTGCTTTCAGGGTCGTCCTGGTCCGCCAGGACCCAGAGGAGAAGCTGGACGTGATGGCTTTGATGTAAGTCAAAGTAAAGTACAGTTGTGCCAGGTTAAACAGGGCCATCAGCAATGACAAAACCACACAGCAGCCAGGTTGTGCTGGATGCCGTGTTGTTTTGTTGCAAGATTTGGGACTAGGCCTTCCATCATGGTAAAATGAGGTGAAAGTCTTGGCCTAAAAATGGCAGGCTAGCTAACAGCTTTGATGGGCTCTTATTGATAGCTCTAAATCAGCTAATTAACATCTGAAATGTTGCGCCTTTGTGGTCCTTAATGAAAATGAGTCTAATTAAAGTGATGGAACAGTTTTATTCATAGCCTTTTCATGGCATTGTAGCATCTAGTCATTTGCATGGGCTTTACATTAAGGAAGCTATAATGTGAACCTGGATTCTACTATATTTTGGCAAAGATGCATCTGTTTGGATTGGCTACCCAAATCAAAAGTTTTATGAAGTGGTAATTTTCTGAAGAAACGGTGGTGCTGTGTTGTTAGGGAGTATTGCAAGATGATTTAGTTTTGTCAACTGAGTTGATCATGGATATTGGCCACCATCAAGATTTTCAAAAGCTGATAATTAAAAAGAGCGTTAACTCTTGGTCATTAGCTGACTAAGGGCTTACGCTTGAAACTTAAGCTGCAGAAACTCCTTACAGCAGCTAATACACATAATCAACTTAGTTGACATTCATAGGTTGTCATAGCATTGTTCGTGGCCAGGAGTGTAAATGGGTACCAGCAACTGTCAGGGGATGCAGGGGGGTTGGCTTATAATGCACCTTTATCCTGCTCTGAAGGTGTAGCAGATACTCCTTTCTGCTCAGCATCATGGGAATAAGGATGGGCATGTATGATCTATAATGTGGTTCTGAATCAGTGTGTAATGTATGTCATAGGGTGACCCTGGAGAACCTGGACTTAATGGAGAGGGTGGTCCACCTGGTGCACCAGTAAGTAATGCATTTCATAACTGCTGGTTATAAACCTGTAACATTTATGAGATCCTTATTCAGTTGGGACTTTATACCAAGGTGTGTTGATATGAAATACTTGTTGTGTTGTTTGTTGGTTGACACTGAATAGCACCAGAAGGGGTGTAGTCCTTCAAGAAAGGGTCAGTGATGAAGACAAGAGCAAGAATGACATGCAAAAAGATATGAATGATCAGGAAACACGTGTCAAATGTTGAACCACTTTGTGTGCATGCCAATAGTGTAAAAGTACTAATCATCCTAAGAATCTATAAGAAACAATTGCCTATACAGCTACTATAATCTCTAGGACAAAATCCCAGGTAATTTAAAAAATCCTAACGTCTTCAAAAAAAGGAAAACTTTCTTTACTGCCAGAACAACACTGCAAACATTTGTCTTAGTATCAACCTTTCCTTTGGTATCATTATTATATATATATTATTACTAACTATTTTCTAGAAGCATATTTCTGCTCTCCCTCATTTGTCTTATTTTAGCAAGTTAACTGCACTTAAGGCTGGCTTGAATACTTAACAGTCTTTTAGCCTTCTGGCCCTTCATTTCTCCTATTTCTTAGTGTGCCTATAAATGTTTTCTATCATAAATCTGTAATGTGCAACAGTGAATGAAAATTTTATCATCATCATTATTTTTCTAATCTAGTTTATTAGCAGGTGATCTTACATGTATGTCCATTTTTCAGGGTCCCCCAGGACCACCTGGTCTGGCTGGTGATGTTGGTCATAAAGGAGATGTGGTAAGAATGGAAAACTGAATCTCTTTGTGCTGTAATTTCAAATCCTTCTGAACAATCGAGGTGGTTTTTCAATGTTCCAGGGTAATTATTTTTCGAAATCAACTGTGAGGTTATTAAAAAAAAAAAAAAAAAAAACAGTAGCTTGTGTTTGAAATGAGCAATATGGTTGGCAAGAGAGAAGGATAGACTGCTTTATTTTATGCAACTGTTTAATCACACTTTAAACTTAGACCATAATGACTTCATTAATGTCAATTTTAATCTGTGTTTGCTGACCTCTGTACATAGGTTGTCCTTTGTTTGTCACATGGCAAATTTAGTCACCAACACTTTGTCCTTCTTGATTTGGTGATTAATGTGGTTGAGAAGGATCTCAGAAGGATGAACTAATTTGCCACTTTATCAATAGTCAACAAGAAAACCACCTTTAATAGAATTTGTTCATCTCTGTCAACTACTCCAACTTGAAAAACTTGAAAGGAAAAACCAAGGGACAGTTAGTAATGACTTTTATTGTGGTTTTCCTTCAGGGAGAAAAAGGACCTAAAGGAAGTAAAGGAAACTCTGGAGTTCCTGGTGAAAGGGTAGGACTAAAACCTCTTATTTTATCTTCACACTCATTTTTGTAAATGGTTGATGGTGGGTTTTAAGTGGTTACAATTCTAAGTTCAAAGCCCAGCGCTGTGTTTCAGAAAAAGCTGTGTGCCGTGGGCAATCAAATTTGGCTGATTCCTCTTAATGGATAGCTTGGAAGACACTGCTAATTATGTTGTTAGCCAAAAGAATAACTTGAGAACTTGTGGGAATTTTTGTTGTTGTATACTTGGTAAGTTAAACTTCAAGCTGCTGATTGGTGGTGTTTGTAGCATGAGCTATTCCAACCTGAAGCATCTCTTTACTCTCTACACCCCAACATCAGTATGCATGTTCTCCATACTTTTCTCTTAACATTAGCCATGGTAATGATAAGGAGAATTTGTTCAACAATCACAATTTCCTTTAGCTGGCAATAATTTTCCTTATTTTCACAGCCTTATTACTGGATTTAGAGGTGATATTTCAGGGAGAAATTGGATGGTAGTTACTCTAAGGTGAAATTGTTAGGGAAAATCTTTGATTAGTTGCACAGTTTTGGGATGAAGAAAATGTATCTGGCAAGTAATGATCAGTGACAAGGCTAATTTGATTTATTTAATAAACGATCTTAACACAAATATCTATATTTTTTCTAGGGATCACCTGGTACTGCTGGGACCCCTGGTTATGATGGTCAACCTGTAAGTTTCTTGCCCAAATACTCTAAAATATGTGTTTTAGTCTAGTTGCTCACCTCTGCTTGAGTGCATTCAAGATGTAGAATCCCTTCCAGATTTTTCTTTTTTTGCTTTTGGTTTTCTCTTTGGCATTTAAACCTGTCCTTGAAACAGTTGTTGGCACATGGTTTGTAGATCCAGTGCTTCATCACATTGCAAAATAATACCAATAATTTGGGAGATATATCTTTGCCTTGAAAGTTGTACCTCATGAGTTTGTAGAAACATGACTTGAATTAACTTTCTGGCCCCAGTTGTTTGAAGGCTGGGTATTGCTATGCACTGGATAAATCTTAATCCAGTGGATGGCACAACGCATTCTGTTACCATTTATTGGCTGGAAAGCGAATTATCCAAAGCATAGCATTATTTCCCTTTAGAACAACTGGGCCTGCGGCTAGTTTGTACTAGATAAATATGTGTCAATAAGCAGAAACTTTGAACTGTTTCAAAGAAATGACTTAAAGTAGCAGAGTTGAATCCTTGGTTCCTTCATTTTCTTCTCTCTTGGCAAGGACTTTGTGAGGCTGATATTTACAGAAAATAATAAGGTAGTAAAAAACGGACATAATTGTGGTGTGATAAGTTTGCATGCCTTCAGCTGAGCACAAGCAAGCAAATGTGCACCAGCTGCCCACCAGGCTTTAGTGGATTGATGGAGATAAATACCAAGAAAGTGTAAAAAGTTTTATCTGCCTTTTCACAGATACATTTACCACTTTCTACCATTTGGTTTCAGAGGATTAACCAAACTTTCTGTTATGATTTTAGGGAGAACCTGGATTGGTTGGTAGCACAGGAAAGCCTGGGCGACAAGGACCAGTTGGTCAGAGAGGAAATGAGGGGCCCCCTGGACCACAAGGACGCCAGGTATGAATTTAATCCTATAAATTTTGCGGTAACTTGTGTCATCCAATGATTTTGCAAATACTATAGCAGTCTTGTCATCTCAAAATTTGCTGTTGTCTCAAGTAAGCCTCTTGTTTTCTCATTCACCTAAAGGATAGTCATCTTCCTAGCTGGTCTTTTAAATTTGTGACTTCCTTAGTGGATAAATGTGCGTCAACATAGGCTTTAAAGACAGCAAAAACATTGTGAAAGCTTTGTCACTCTTCAGAAGAAGCAAATCCTCTGTTTGATGAGGAAATGTGTTGATTGACTATGAAAGTTTGTAACTGTGGATAAAAAAAACTCTTCCATACTGAATTTAACTGTTGAAACTTTCACTACAAATCTGAATTACTATGATCCTTATTGAACATTGTATAAATTTAAGACCTGTGACAATAGTGTAATACAACCAAGTGACATACAAAAAGTCTTTAAAAAAAAAAACCAAGGCAAATTACCCTCAAAACCCCAAGGGTTCACCTTTTTTGGAACAGCAAGGACACATGACTCACTCATCACAGGTGACTTCTGTTCCAAAAGAAATTGGTGCCTTATTCATGGGAATGATAGAAATTGGAAGAAGGCATGCAGCAGCAGTTACAAAGTTTGTATTCTGAAAATTGCTTCCCTGAGGATTTCATGAGAACAGTCTGATGATTCAATGTCTTAAGAATGAGTGTCCTCCAGTTAAGAAGCATGCAAAATTTTCAAAACATCTCAAGCAAGGATTTTCATCTTGATTTCAACATTTAGGTCCCTTAACCCTCAACACCCTAACATCAGTATGCATATTCACCATTATACTGTTATCTGTGCATTTTCTAAGTTGCAGACAAGGAGAATTTGTTTAAAAATCAAGAGCTTCTTTAGTTTGCCATCGTTTCCTCTATTTTTGTGACCTTAAAAATGTGATTCAGGGGTAATATTGTGAGAAGAAATAAGAGGCTAGTCACTCTTAATTTTTAAAGGTTTCAGGAGAATGCCAGGTGTTGGAAAATATCAGTCTTTGTTGGATGGGTACTAGAACAAAAAACAATTGAGTTTAGTTACTAGCTGTTTCATTTCCTTTGTGTTATTGGCAGTGAATTAACCAAAAACATGGACATCTTTTCCTCATCAGGGTCTAAGAGGACAAAGAGGGTCTCCAGGTCCAGTAGGTATTTCAGGACCTAAAGGTGATGCTGGCGAACCAGGTATACAAGGAAGAACTGGAGATCTGGGTGAGCAAGGTCCTCAAGGTATAGCAGGAGCAAAGGGTGAAAATGGAAGAGATGGAGCATCGGGCAAGAGTGGAGTACCAGGAGAAAAAGGATCAGTTGTATGTATATGTGTTGTCTTCAATCCCTTGTCCTTAACCTTTTACACCATGTCATCAGTATGTATATTCTCGTTACAGTTTTCATTTATGTTCTAAGGTGCTAACAAGAAGAAATTGTGTAACAATCAAGAACTTCTTTGATCGGTGATCATTTCTTTATTCTCATGACCTTTATATTTAACTATATGAAAGTTTTTGTAAGGAGAAATTAGATGCCAGTCACTCACCAGGAGTACAGAGTTAAAGGAAACCTCCTATGATCTACAGCTGAATTAGATAAAACTTGACAAGGATTAAAAAGAATTACCCATTCATAATTACCACATAAACTTTGTTTTTATACAATTTTTGTAAAAAAAAATTTTAATGAGTCAGTTCATTTTGCAAATAGAGACATGATATCTACAACAGTATTACTCAGATGAAAACTTTATTTATTTGGCTCTGCAAAAAATCTGTATAGTTTCAGGATTGTTACCAAGGACCTGAAACATTTCAAGGATTTTGATGTAAAATGTTTAAAAGAACTGTTAGTAATTATTTAAAATGAAACAATATTAATGTTTTCACTGCTCTAACAATTTTTTGGGGTAAGTTTGATACATGATAGACAATATATTTTGGTTCTCTCCCATTTCTGTGTGCAAACCAAACTCAGGACCAAAGAAGGCTCTTTTTTTATTTTCAAATTTGAAATTTGCCAAAGAAGGGAATTACCTCTATCTCTTTCATAAACTTCTGCCTGCAAAGTACTGATAACTAGGTGTTTGATTCACTATGAGTAAAGAAAACTAGAAAAACTCCATTTGTTGCCTTATTTTAGGGAGTCACTGGAGAACCAGGTCCCCAAGGTCAACGAGGAGCTCCTGGAAATGCTGTTAGTACTGTTGTCACCAAGACACATTGGCTTTTACTTTGTTATTGTAGCATCAAGGAGGAGGGGAGGAGGGTGGAGAAAGTCCAGAACTCCTCCTCCGCCTCCCCCCCTACCCCCCCATCAGAGCTTTGGGTGTTTTTTAAAACTTGTCTGAAACCAAGATTCTTCCAACAAGGGAATTGTTTGTTTACAGAGCCTATTAAGTGCATTAAATTACACTTTCAATTTTAAATCTTCCTTAAAGTTTTTCCCATATTCTCATTTTTTTTCTTGACTTTTTCCTGACATTTTTTCCAACTTTCTGTGGGAGGTTGCTGACCCCAATCTAGTTACTGCTGTTGACTTGACAAACATTGCAGATTCATATTGTTGTTAAAACAAGATATTTTTCTCTTCTGTGGGATGCCAAAATGGCCAGCACTTTTGCCATGCTTCTAATTCTGACATTTGTTTTGAAAACGTCCACATGTGATGGCATTCAACTTGCAAACTATATTCCTTTGTTGTAGGAATACCACACTGGATGTGATGACCTAATTGAAAGCTATTTTCATGTTGGGCTGGAGTGATTCCCCTTCAAAATCAAAGTTGAGAAAAAAGTCAGGAAAATGGTCAGAAAAAAAGTTGAGAAAAAAGTTGGGAGAAAAGTGGGAAATAAGCCAGGAAAAAAAATGAGAATATGGGAAAATTTCTTTGTCTCAAAATATCTTCTGGCTTATAAAGGATGTAGTGCCAAAAAAGAAGAATTCTTTGTTTCGATATCCCCACCCCAGTATTATTTTTTTGTTATTTGCTCCTTACTCTGATATGTGGCATGTATTCAGCGCTGTGCTTACTGACTTGGTATTGCAGTTTTAAGTGTTCAGTAGAAGTTTTTCTTGTTTATCAGATTTACTTTGTCATGCAATGAGAAATTTCTTTGCATGAATTAATTTCTCTTTTGCCTCACAGGGTGTTCCAGGTGCTCGAGGAAGTTCAGGTCCTCCTGGTGACAGAGTAAGTGCTAAGAGTGTACAATGGTAGTAGATGTGCTGGCTTTGTGGTCAGTGTGTTGGACTTCAGGTGGGAAACATAGTGGTTTGTTTCTTCAAATGGAGAGGTGAAGGTTTAAGATCTGGCTGGTTCATTGTCTTGTGTTTCTGGCAAGGCATTTCACCCTCATATTGCCTCTCTCCACCCAAGGGTATGAATGGTTACCAGTCTGGGAAACTTTATAAATTTTTTTTTGGGGGGGGGAGGGGAACCTGCATTGGACTGGTATAACATCTGTCACTGACTTCATGTCACTCCAGATAAGAAGGTCTCTATTTAAGCCCTGGGGGTACTTTGTTGTATCCTCATGTAAAACTTCCCACTCATAATGTCTCTGTCAATCCTGGACTATTAATAGACGCCATGAAACTGTCAGGTGCCAAAATGCCAGGTCCTAGCTAGGTCATGCTATTGAAGCTTGGATCAGTTTGTGGGCTCCTTAGCTGACTTCACCTTTCAGTGGTTGTAAGCAAGTCTGTGTATGCTGGGGCTTATCCAGTGTCTTTTTTTAAAAACTGAAATGTCTTCCATTGCCATAGGGTCGACCTGGTCGCCCAGGTTTGCGAGGATCCAAGGGAGAAAAAGGAGGCCAAGTAAGTTATTAACCAAGAAAACCTTCAACCCTTTACACCCTAATATTAGTAAGTACATCGTAACAACAGTTTGTGTATTCTCTATAAAGTTCTCTGTACGTTTCCCAAGGTACTGATAAGGAGAATTTTTTGAACAATCAAGAGCTTATTTTATTAGCAGGCAATCATTTCCTTTATCTCATGACTAGACTTTGAAGGGTTTTACCTCATTAATGATGAATTTCCAGCAGAGCAGCTAAAATGGATATCAGTTTAAAAGATTGTGTAAATGAACCTCGAATAGCAAATTGCAAGGTTATTTATTGGTTTTTATATCATTGACTTTGATTTGATCTTTTCTAGGGACCTCCAGGTCCAATTGGGGAACCTGGACCTTCTGGTTCTACTGGCAGACGGGTGAGGTTTAACCTTAATTGTCATATTTACCCACCATATGGGTTTTTATGAATTTTGCATTTACAACCTTGAACCTTTCAAGTTTGCTTATCTCTTTGGTTTGAATTGATCTTAATTGTAAATGAAGACCAGAATATATGAGTTTCACAATTTTTTTCATCAATTTTTTCAGGGTCAAACTGGTGCAACAGGCCCCCCTGGTCCAGTTGGTGCACCAGGTGCTCAGGTAAGTACATCAAAACTTCAGTTTGGTTAACTGTGAGAAAAAAAGATATAAGCCTCATTCTGTACTTTCCTAGACAGCTAAGTGAGATACTGGACAGAGATCCAGCATCATTTGCTCGACAGCTTCAATTTAGAAAACTTTTGTATTTATTCAGTTACTGTTTATTTCAGGGTCCTCCTGGTCTTCGTGGATCACCTGGTCCTGATGGTACTCCTGGTCGAAAGGTAACTTTTTGAGATTTGTCTTCATTTCCTCTGACAAGTGGAATCAAATCCTGCTGTTTATGTTTGAATGTAACTCTGGCTGGCCTCTTGTACTTTATGCAAGGAGTTGCACCCATCTAAAACATTGTTTAGTCATAGGCAGAAAGACAACGACATGTGCTGATAGACAAAATTCTTCTGACCCCTTAGATAAAAATCCAGTTTCAGCAAAATACATATAAGCTAAACATGTGTCTTCTAATAAGCAGTCAAAACTTGAACAATGATGCAAAATTGTCTCAGAAGTGTTCTGCAAAACCATTCTTACTAAAAAGAGAGAAATGATCCTGTGATCTGTTCAAAAGCCTTATCTAGTCTAGAAAGGAACAAAATGAAAGCAAGATAATAGGGACAGTAAATAAGACATGGAAACTAAGCTCTAGACAAATTCACTTCTGACTGTATAGGATCGTAGTCACACTTAATTTGAAGGGTAGCACTAAATAGTTTTTCCATGATTTATGAACTGTGCAGGGATCAACTGGAGCACCTGGAGAGAATGGTTTCAATGGAGCAAAGGGAGATAAGGTAAGCTGAGAAACAGAGAACCAGTCAAACGTCTTTTGAAGCTGAAATCATTCTCAATCTCTAAATATGTGATTTTTTAATGGTATTAAGGTATCTAGAGGAGAACCAATAAAATGTGAAAATCCAAAATTAAACTTCAAGTTAGCTCCCATAGGCTATATGATGTGGGTTTCAAAACAGTCACCTGATCTATTGATAAGGTCATCTTTTGCATGACTTTTTTAACCCTTAACAAAACTTGTACCTCTTGTTTTCTAGGGATCTGCAGGTGAACGTGGTGAACCTGGCCGAGTTGGTGCAAAGGTGAGAAATGAAGAAAGTAATAATTCATGGTTTAGCCCTTTGTGCCCTCGCATCAGTGATCAGTATGCATTTTCTCTCTACTGTCCTTCATACATTTCCTAGGGTTCTGACAAGGAGAATTTGTGTAACATGCAGTAGCTTCTTTAGTGGGTGATCTTTAATTCTTGTGACTGTAATATGTGATTTACGGGTGATAGGAGAAATGAGGTACTAGTCACTCTTTAGGGTCAGAGGGTTGATTCCAGATATTCTTGACAATTCTTCCTGATCTTGCTCTCTTTTCAAGAAAGAAAGGGCCTGGTAGCATCATTTTGTTTACATTGTTTACATTGTTTACACAAGTTAGATATCTATTCTTTTATTTCGTTTTGTTTTTAACTTTTTCTTGTTTATTTAGGTCTGGGAAAGAGTTGCATTATTTTTTAAGGGTCATAGGATAATGGAAACGGGATGATTGGGACAGGGTATTATTTGATTATATTAACCTAAGATATGACTATGCTGTGGTTCTTGGCTTGTTAGGTGACATTTTTGAGACTTTTCTCAATGCCATATTAATGTGCTGTTTCTTCCTTAGGGGCCCACAGGTCAACCAGGGGTACCCGGACGAGATGGCAAGACTGGTGCACCGGTATGTACAACTTGACAGTTAATCAAGGCATAAAGTCCCTATATAACATTCTGCCGTTTGTCAAACTATACGGAAGTTCTGGGAATTGATTGGTTGCTGCTAACCAGATTTGGGCTTTAATTTTGCTGTGTACATTTATGCATGATAATGAACCTTTATTCTCATGACATCAATGTGTGATTTGTGATTTAGGGGTGATATTTTAAGGAGAAATTAGATGCTAGTCACTCTCAGTAGTTAAAGAGTTAAAATTTACTTGCATGTCATAAACTTTGTGATCAGTCACTTTCTTATTTGCCTGTTAATCAAATCAAGGTGATGTTGTTCTTTTAGGGTGACCCTGGAGCAGATGGTTCATCAGGAGCTCCTGGCCAGCAGGTATAAGAACATACAAGAGATTTTTTTCATTAGGCAGAATTAAGATGCTTGGAATCCCTTTTGTAAAAAAGTTGGGAACAATTTTGTCACTGACTTTAGGGTTATTTGAAGGCTTTTCACGTCATTTCAGTGAGACCCAATACAAGGGTAGTCATTGGATACTGGTATATTTATTCACTTGTTTATTTGTATTGTTAGGGTGCGCAAGGAAATCCAGGACCAAGTGGACTTACTGGACCAAAAGGATCAATGGTGAATGATAATGAAAATGATAGTGATATTCACTGTGATAATTGTATTAAAAGTTAAAAAATATTGGTGATAGAGAGGTAAAAGATAAGCTCTTGTTAAGCAATCATGTGGCACTTATTTGATGCTATTTTCAAGGAAAGAATTTTGAAAGTGTGGAGGCTTTCACCCTCCAGAGAATTGATTTTGTAAACCAGCAACTTTGCATTGAGCTATAATAAAATTGATAATATCGATATCAATATTAGTAGTAATAATAACTATAATAATTTATTGGTAATGATATTATTGTACATTGTGTTAGGGAGAACCAGGTGTGGATGGTGACCCAGGGGCACCAGGTGCTCAAGGAGCAAAGGTAACTGACTCTTCAGAGTTAGTTCTTAGCTGTAACAGACAAATAAAAGATATATTAGTAGTTATCTTCTCTTAGTTGTGGCATGGTCTGGTTATCTTTGCACTCTGAATTTAAAGGTTAAAATCTAAAAATTTTAGTAATTCTTTAAAATTTTTGCATACCAATTTTAATTGGAGTGGTTTGTTTTGAATATATTATTAATTACAGTATTGATGTTAATTCTTTTTCAAAATATGTTAAAATGAAGCACAGGAAAAGAAGAGAAAGATTATTGATGATAACTCTACAACAACTGTATATACCATGAAATAGTGGGAATTAATAATATGCATTTTTTTTTAATGTTTCTTAGGGTGAAACTGGAGCACCAGGCAGACGTGGGTTGACTGGCATTCCAGGAAAACAGGTTTGCTTTTTAAAATTCAAGTACACATTTTGATTCTCATAGTGTTTTTCTTCCTTTTCAGTTGCAGAGAGCCCATTATGCCATTTGTAAATAATGTAACTGCTTGTGACTGGTTTTCATATGTGGAGAAAATCCCCAGAAAATTTGGAATTTGTTCTGATTGCCAACCATCCCAGATTTTTTTTTTCTGCCAAATGAAAACTTGAAATCAGAGAGATCCACAACAGTTAGATTTTGGTTTAATCCTTTACACCTTAACATCAGTATGTATAATTTATACTCCTGTAGCAGCTGTAGTTGGTGATCATCTCGTCTATTCTCATGACTTTCATGTTTGATTCAGGGGTGAATAGTATGGAGAAATTAGATGTTAGTCACTCTCAGGGACTAAAGGGTTAAAATTGAGAGATGACATTATGTTGCTACCTAATTATTAAGTCATACAATGTTATTAACTAGTGAAGCAATCGTGATTTAACCCTTTAACTCCCAAGATCTGATTGTCAATTCTCTCCTCTAGCTGCTACATGTTTCCTTGTAAATAAGTCAGAAGAATTTGGTGTTACATCAAGGCTTCTAAATCCTACTTGATAAGTTTGCATATTCTCATTAGATGTTGGCAAGATAATGAGTGGATGTTATAAGGAGAAGTTACATGTTAATCACTTATGGTAGTTAAAGGGTTAAGGAGACAAGCCAATAGAGGAAATAATTAACAGAGTTGTCACTAAGTGACTTTGTTGATGTACCCCTGTCAAGTTGTTGTTGATGTTCTTGTTGTTTTTTTTATTAATTCATTTTTCCAAAACAGGGAAGGCAAGGTGAACGCGGAGAAAGAGGACAGACTGGTGCACAAGGGTCCCAGGTATATATTCAGTTAAAAAAATTGACTTCCGATTCAACATATAATTACTATACTCAAAGTAACAGATCAAAAGGGTTTTGTGGCATTTTTTTTAAGTGGTGGATGTGATGAATCATTGTTACAACTTGCTTTGTTAAATCGCTTCTGTTTGTATTTTTGTTTAGGGATCCCCTGGTAGTCAGGGACCACCAGGTCTACCTGGAAAGCCTGGAGAGACTGTAAGTGCCATTATCTATTAATAGAGAGTGTGATGTACCACAATGCTGTCTTATGGTGTAACTGCTGTGAATATGAAAGCAATCTTGGCAGTAATGAACACTACTTAAGCAGCAGTTAAAATAAGGCCTGAAAAACGGGATTTGAACCCATGACCTCTGCGAAACTGTTGCAGTGCTCTACCAACTGAACCAACAAGCCAACTGGGAGCTGGTCATTTAAAATATATAATATTTTCTTGAATTAAACTCATGAAATTATGGACTTTCTATATTCAGCATGTGAGTGGCAGAGGTTCAACTCTGTAATAAAAACACCATTGCTTTGAATTTTTTCTGAGACAATGGTATGATATCTCTTCACCAGCAATAGTTTCCCCCTACCAAATTGAAATGCTATGAAGGAGATAAGGCATAAGAATTTAAAAGAAGTATAAATTAGTCAGTATTGTTTGATTTGATACCAAATTCTCCTAACTGACATCATCAGAAATATGTGAAAGATGTTCAGGAGAATTACTACTAAAATCTTTGAAGTGAAATGGATAGTTTTGTCATTTTAGGGAGCATCAGGAGAGAGTGGAGTGGATGGAACTCCAGGAGCAAGGGTATGTTTTTCTTTGATTTTTTCAAATAGACCAAAATCAGTGGTCATTGCTTACTGCTCTGAAAAATTGTTCATGTATAGCTGCAGGATATTTAATCATGGCAGTACTCTCTCAGAGCCCTGTTTTCCTCGACAAAACCAGATTCAAGTCATTTACTATATTGTGTACTTATTTACAGGGTGAAAGAGGCCCTCAAGGAGATCGTGGACCTCCAGGTGCTGCTGTAAGTATTTTTTTTCACCTTGATTTCTTGAATAATCAAATCTAATTCTTGGTGATTTGAGTACCAGTAGGACTGTCTATGCTCATGCTTGGAATTTGGTAAAGTAATAGAAGAGATGTGAATTGATTCACAATTTGATTTGCATCAAGTTTAAATTTATGGATATTTGATTAATATTATCTATTTATTTTGTTGTATATTTATTTATTGATATCATTGTATTATCTCATCTACATAGGGTGCTGCTGGAGACCCTGGTGAGCCTGGAACACCTGGTGCTGACGGCAAAGCTGTGAGTCAAAAATGTGTTGTTTCCTGAATTACTGCATACTACTGGCAGTGAACCATGCATTTGTTAATGATCCTTACATATTACTTGCTCTTAGTTGTGTGATTTATTCACAAATTGCACCAGTATTTGCTTGATATCCCATCCCAGAAGAGAGCGCTGAAATGTAATGTCCAACCACTTTGCTTGTCTGAGGCAGTGCATCAGACTGCAGGAATAGAAAAGACAAAACAGCCATTTCGTGGTCAACTTCGCAATTTTTAGGTCAAATCTTTGCACTTTTGGTTCTCATCAAAGTTATGACTGCAACATACAGCTCAAAGTTTGAGAAAAGCATTAACATAATTGTAACTCATCAGTGATGATAATTATGACAAATTGAAGGTTAATTATTTTGTTATGTGTATTTCTGTTTAGGGAGAGAGAGGTCTTCAAGGCCCACCTGGCCCAGCTGGTTCCCCTGGTCTGGCTGTAAGTACATGTTCACTTGTCATATTTGTTGTCTTAATTTTGGACAGGAAGTTCTTGATATGTCAATACTATTGCTGTTAAATAGCTTAGTCTGCAGCAGATCCTGCTCAAACTATTCTTATGTGTGTTTTGCATTGCCTCTGGTCCTGCACTACCGCTCAAATCTTTTAAACCTCCTGAAAGCCTGTGTCTCTGTCTCTCTCCAATCTTACTGTGGCTGCCTATTTTAGTGGTTTACCTTTCTTTGTTTCTCTCTTTGGGGGAGGGGGAGGGGGTTTCTAAAGCTTGAGTGAATTATCTCTGAACTCAGCATGACAGATGTAGTTTCCAGAAAGCCATTTTCTTTGTCTTCCTTTTGTAACCTTGTTTGCAACTGGAGGTGATCCTCAAGTTGCTAGCTTGGAAGCTTTTGCTTATGACGTAACCCAAGCATGATTTTAAAATACATTCAAATTTTTTTATATTAATGTTATTCATACTCTCTTAAGGGTTTACCAGGACAGCAAGGACGACAAGGGGCCACTGGAGCAAAGGGCTCAAAGGTGACTTTACATTCTGATCCTTAACTGAAGAAAACCTTTCATGAACTTTGCTAATGTGGAAAAGTAAATACTTGATCCAGAAAATTGGACCAATAGTAGAATACTAGTAGAATTGTGTGAAAATTCCCAATTCATGATTGATGATAACATTGAACATTCCAATCTTACAGAGGTTTTAAGCTTATTTCCAAGAATTGGAATATTAGTTTGGAAACCATTCCCCTCTGAGATCTGAACCTGGAGGAAGGATTGTAAGAAAGTTCATGTACCCCTCTGAGGATAACTTTTAATGAATACTCCAGTCAATAGAGCATTTGAAAACAGATTTGAATTTAAGTGAGCAGACATTTATCTGGTTATGTGATTTTTTTTTCAAATTATTTTGTTGACAGGGAGATGGTGGACCTGTTGGAGAACGAGGGCCTGATGGGAAAGACGGAGAGCCGGTATGAAAAAGTCCTAACTCTTGTTTTGCTGTTAGATTTGTTGTTGTTTTTGTTCTATTTTTGTTTGCTTGCTTTTGGAAGTAGTAGTAGCTTTTTGTCAACCTCTACCTAAGAGAAACTTTGTGGCAACTTTCTGACACTTGATTTTATGAAAAAGTTGACAAAAATCTCACTTCCATCAATCAAAACATTAGCAAAACTTAATTAACGACCTAATAGCTAAACAAGAATTGATGGCCACTGTTTTTGTGCACTGCACAAATCACACCATCAACATTCCTAGAACCTCTTGTATTTACTTTTACCTAAAATCCATAAACCTAACAACCCTGGTTAACCCATCCTAAAGGCCTGCAGTTGTCCCACCGAACTTGTTAACTTGAAACATCAGCTTTGAAGCTCTCAATAGGGGTCAAATTACATTATCAACTCAGTTGATAAACCCAAATTATTTTGTTTTACTCCTCCACTGCTGCAGCACCTCAGTTTCTTTACTGAGAAACCTACCCCCTTTACTCTTTGGGCAGGTTGTTTGACAATGAAGCCAATGCTAATTTTTTTGAACTGCATGTTAAGTTAGGCTCTATTCAGATTCCAGGCTCTTTAAGAACTGTAACCATCCTAACATTTTGTTCATTTTGGATTTTCACAGGGACAAGATGGAATGCCAGGACCTCCAGGACCTCCGGGCCCACCAGGAGAAAAGGTTAATTTTTTAAGTCAAATTTTGACTGCATTCTAATTAACAAGTAGACTCCATGATGTTGTGCCTCTGTTCAAACATGATAGTGATGTTTGAAAGTTGTTTTTGTATTGCAGGGTGAGGATGGTGTGAATGGTCAAGATGGCACTCCTGGTAGCCGGGGTGACACTGTAAGTTGTTAGGTTATACTGTTACTGTATGCCATACTTTACAATGTCAAGACTCAAGTAAAGCAGTGATCATCCCAAGTGGCTGAAATTTTTAGCAATTGTAGAAAAGAAGCCTGAAAAATTCAGGTTTTGAACCTTTGCTTCCTGGATACCAGGTGAGCACAGCTACCAAATGAGATACAAAGCCACGCCCTCTCTTAGTCTTTCCCTTCATAGTTTTACAATTGTTTATAGTAAAATTGGGAAAACCTCCAGGAAAAGGAGTTATTCAATTTGAATGCAGACGTCATGTTTTTTTTATCCACACTTTTTACTTTAATCTGGGGGTTATTTTAGCAACAAATTTATTTCAATTTATGAGAGGTGAGTCATAAGTGTATGTTGCATCAGGTGGCCAAAACATTATTAAAAATGGAATTTAATTGATTATATTTTAGGGACCTCAAGGTCCGCCAGGAAATCCCGGTCCACCAGGGAGACCAGGACAAATGGTAGGTACTACATTATATTTAAAAAATTGCTGTAGGGATAAATTTATATGATTGTTTACTAAAAGTTTTTGCTTTATTAAGTTAATTGTGAGTTCAATTTGATTTCAAGGGAACTGGGGGACCTCCAGGACCTGTTGGCCCTCGTGGACCACGTGGAGATACGGTATGACAGCTTTTATCTGAAGATAATTTCTTTTTTATTAAAAATGCTCATTCAATATGCTGGATTCCTTTTATTTTGGCACCCTAAGCCTCTGACAAAGGTGTTATAAGGATCATGAAAAACTAAAAGCAATCAATAATAACAAATTTTAATAAATTTAATACTTATAACGCGCATATATTCATTTAAATATGCTCATATGCGCAAAGAGTGAAACAAATATTCCAAATAAACATAGTGTTTGAAAATTCCAACTAGCTGGAGGCAGACCAGTTAGCTATTCACACAGCGCAGCTGAGGGGTTGAACTCGGGGCGACCGGGAACAAATCCAGTGAGTAGTAGGGAGGAGAGGGAGGAGGACTCGAACCCGAGACCAGCTCATTATAGCGCCAGTCTAGCGCCTAAACCACTCGGCCACGCCGCCTCCTAAATTGAACAATTTGTGTATCAATTATCTACACCACTAACCAGCCATGTAGCATAGAAATTAACCTTAGTGCTTGCCAATATGAATGCATTTTTAGAATGACTTAATTTTTTATTGCAAACTTCCCCATCAGTGGTGATTAATATTTATCGTTGCTTTTGTTTATTAAAGGGTGTGAAAGGACCTCCTGGACCTCCTGGACGGCCGGGCCCCACTGGAACACTCGTAAGATATTCTTTTTTTATTTTTTCAATTTTTAAGCTTTCAGACAACTACAGCTAAGGCCATAGAGTGAAAAATATTCTCACCCAAACCTTAACCTTCCAAGTTGTCCCAACAGCCGTTTGTAGATTTTTTAAGGTACTTGATCTAAAAATTTCGGACCTTTAGTTAAGTTAATGTATGTACTCGGTCTAAAAATAGTCACCAAGACCTTAACCTTCCCAGTCGTTAGTAGATATTGTAAGTACATGGTCTAAAAAAAATCTTGCCAAAACCTTGACTTCCCAAGATCTAACTAGTTTTTCTCCCCTTGCATAAAATTAGTTAAGAAAGCTTGGCGTCAGTTTACGTCAGCAACTCAGTTGTAATACTAAATTACCCTGTTATACTCTCCCACCGACGCATCATCACAGTTTCTATAGAAACTTACTTCCTTTATACATAGCAATCCCTTTTGTAACAAAGGTGGTCTTAAATTAGTTTTTGTTGGCAATCTGTTGATATGTGTCTGATTTCTGCCGTCCTGTCTACAGGGCCAGCTTGGTGCGCCTGGAGCTAAGGGAAGACAAGGAGATCAGGGACAGCAGGTAAAATGCCAGGCGCTAGAGGATATAGAGATTATTCCAAGGAAAGTACGCACGCACGCACGATTTTTATTCACGAGTTGCGATGCATCAAAAAAACGAACGAGTGGGTTTTTTGATGCATTGCATCATGGTATGATGTTTTTATTTCATCCATACTGAGTTTTTTTCACATTTCAATTCAAAGATTGAAAGCGAACGACTTTGAAAATACGTCGTTCGTCCAATCAGACACGAACGATCATAGTACTTCACAGTGTCAATCTCAGCATGTATGAAATACAATTTTGTTCTCGGATGTACTGAAATAACAGCATATTTCCTGTTTCTAAGATACAATGTGTTCACTGGGCGTGGTAAACTTGTGAAGGTGGTTACTTGGTAACTTACTATCATGATAACTTGTTAAACAACATGGTGGTCTTGCTTGTTATGATAGGGTTTTTTTTTACGTAACCAACACACATTTAAGGTCAAATTCTGTTTTGTTTACTCTTGTAAGTTCCAGGATAATTGTGGTTTATATTCGGAGTTTGTATGTATAGTTCGTCACAATTACTAAAATCAGTTTGATTTTTATTAATTACGTAGGGAAGTCCAGGTACCCAAGGACCTCCAGGAAAACCAGGACAACCAGGCCCTCCTGTATGTTTTCTACACTATGTTCATATTTCAGTGTTTTGTTTTGAGCACACACACGCACACACACTCACATACAATGAAGTATTAACAGAACATTAAGAAGGCAGGGTAAGCTGGAGACGCCATCAGGACTAATATTGCCATCTGTAGAACTTTTTATTTGAAGAAGGTAATCTTTAGGTGAGATAATAAAAAAACAGTAAGAAGAAAAAGCCAGAAAAAGGAAAATAATTAAAAAAAAGGATACTCAAGCATTAAAACAGAAAGCAAAGTGCTCTTAGATTATGAGAGACGACTTAAATTTGGAAGCAAACATCGCAAGAATAAGAACACTCTGAGCTTTATTCTTTAAAATATGAACTTATCGCTGTTTTCTTTTAGATTTGAATTCACCCTGGTATGTGTGTTCTTTCTAGGGACCTCCAGGAAATACCGGGCCATCAGGGAGAGATGGTGCAGATGGGCAAAAGGTGAGCGACAACTTAAACTCATTGATCAGTATCACAGCGCGTTGATGAAGAAATGTAGTTTTCGGAAATAGTGAAAGTGAAAGAGAATGTTGTCTTCGTCTGAATGAAAAATAGCTTAGACCGTCGAAATTCAGTCGAAAACTTCTGAAATCTTTCATGCTGTAGGAACGCTTTTCCATTAAAATGCACATGAGCTGAATTGAAATTGCATCAATAATTCATCCAGTTTGAGAGGTTTGATTGGCTAAGAGGCGTAAAAAGCCATATATATAAGCTTCTGGTTAGCCTGATAGCTCATCTGAATTATCACATCATGTTTATTACTGTTAAAACAGTTCATCATTGTTAAGGGATGAACTAAATTAAATTAAATTCTGGAATGTTTGTACAAGATTTCTATGGGTAAGGAAACCTGCAAAACACGAATTTTTCAATATAATATTATTGGCGTGGAAAGTTATGTAATACTTCTTTATATTCTCTTGATACTCCTGAAAGTAAATTAAGATGTTTGTTAAAAATATAACACCTTTTTGTGTGTTTTAGGGTGCAGCTGGAGAACCAGGCCGATCTGGTAAAGATGGCTTGCCTGGGCTTCCTGTGAGTAGTTACTTATGTCCTCCTCTGATATCAATACAGAAATACTGTGGCTCACCTTTTACCGCTGAATTTATTTTCTGCTGCCACTCTCTAGGAGTGAATTTTGAGACCAGCAAGTCTGGCATACATGTGAAAAGTTTGGGTATCGAGTTTGTAAATAGCAATCTTCATAAACCATTTAAAGTTCAAAATTTCTTGCAAAAGTAAGATAGTAACAAAGCAAACATCTAAATTTCACAAATGGAATCACGACCGTGCAGTTGTTGGAAATAGAAGATGGTATGAAAGTGAGATCGCTTGCCTCCCCAAGTTGTGTTGCAGGTTTGATCGCTGATCGTGACATCACTTGTGGGTTGGGTTTGTTCTTAGTTCCAATCTTGCTTTAAGGTTTTTCTATAGTTTTCTTCCCCCCCCCCCCACCCCAGCAAAAAAAAAAATCCAAATTCAAATGCATAAATCTCAATGATTGTTTTCATTCATTAGTTTGTTGTGTAGTAGACTTCTAAACTCCAAGATGATTAAATAGAAAGGAAAGATGGCATACGTTTTTCCAGACATTTCCAGTACTCTATGCACCAGGGGGGGTTGCAAAAGATGAAAGAAAGTGCTAAAAATGTCTGTTTCCTTGTTGTCAGGGTAACAATGGAAAAGATGGTGAGCCTGGGCCTCCAGGTTCTGATGGTGGACCGGTGGGTGGTCAAACAGGAGTAAACCTGTTACTTCATATGCACTTTGACAACTCTTTTGACTTATTCTTTGCATATTAGAGCAATTTCAATTGAGTGTCGAAAGTAATCCAAGGTTACATTTGTTTTGCTTTCACTTTGTGATTAATCCAGAATATTCAGGCGGCCTAACCCTAACCCTAAGCAACCCTGTCCAAAAATCACATGCAAAACTGAAGCTAATCATGGCTTGGTCGTAACAGTTTTCCCGCGCCTAAGGCAATTTGGTTGTTTCTACTTTAAATTCTTCTTGGATCTTTAAGATGTTTTCCTTTCCTCTGATCGGCCATCGTGAATACCTTGAGTTTGGTTTTGCTATAGACTGGATAAGACTCAACTTTTGTACCTTGCATTTTTCTAGATTTTCTTGGCAGCCGTCAGTTGATAATGATGATGACGACGACTGCTGTTTGCTTACTATTAGGAATAACATTGTTTTTCAACCAATTCTAGGGAGAAGTTGGAGAACGAGGACCCGCTGGACCAAAGGGAGACAGAGGACCAATGGTATTTAGTCAATATTAACAACACCAACCAAAAAAACAATAACATAAATAGTTGATAATGGACTGAGTGGAGTCGAATTCGGTCGGTAATTATTCGAGTGATTAACAAAATCGGACGACAGCGAGGCTGAAGTCCAGTTTGTTAAAAAAAAAAAAAAAAAAAAAAACGTCTAGACATCGGTTATCACGAAAAAAAGGCCAAAATACAACACAAAACTTGTATGCGCCCAGATTCCTTGTGTTCCCATAAACAACGGCCACAACGATTTTTATACGAGGATCTATCCGGCGATTCGAAATTATAGAAAAACTTAAAATACTTCGCTAAAATAAAACTACAAAAGACACACGTAGCATGGGAACCCTCGCCCCAGCTACTTTTCAGCGGCGCTCTGAAATGTATGTAAATGCAGCGAATTCAACAATTGTTTTGCTTTATGTAGGGACCCCCCGGCACGCCAGGAGTTGGAGGAGGTCCAGGACCACAGGGGCCCAAAGGTGACGCAGGCCCTCCAGGCCGAAATGGACGCAGCGGTGCACCAGGAATACCTGTAAGCTTGGCTTTAATGCAGTAAAGATCGTTTGTAAATCCCTCGCCCTCGTTTCCTCTCGCTAAAAAAGCGAATTAAGGAAAGAACAAAAAAAAATAAAGCGCCCGTACCCAGGCTGGAAAAAGAAGGGATTCTAGAGCTGTTGCCCTATCTTCATCAAGTTCTTAATTATGGGTCTACACCTTGGTAAGGTCGCTCCATTTCGCGAAAACATCTGCGACAATAACGCGCTTTACCTGCGCAATTGGAGAACACTCAAACTGAGGAAAACCGCAACAACCTTTATTTTGTTCAGGACCTTTAATTTAGTCATAATTTCTAAGTATAGAGAGGAGACAAAGAAAATGTCACTGCTTTTGGTCCTTAACGATGGAGTGTACTTGCTGGTGTTTGCCATGTGCATAGGCTATCACTCGTAGTGCACTTCTAGTAAATCACATTAAGTACATCGTTTCTTTTGCTATTATTTAGGGAGGTCGTGGCCCACCGGGATCAAAGGGTGAACCAGGAAATCCTGGAGGGGACGTAAGTACTAAGACAGGGTTGAATCCTTACTGTAAACACCGATGTCTTCTCTCTTCCACATCCTCTCTGGATGCCATGGTCACTGCTGGTCCTAGCAGCATGCAAGACGTTTGTCACATGTAAACTTAGTGTAAGGCCTAGGTCGTTTGGAAGGCCCATTCAGCTTAGTTGGGATAGCGTACAAACGCGAAATTAAAACATTCGCGTTTGGAGACTGTGTTGTTACACTGCCCTTTTCCACCCAGGAGCACTTGCCACCTGTCGATGAAACTAAGCGATTTGCTAAGGGAGATGGGGATGGCCAGTGATTCAATAAACATCCCGTTGAAGAGAGCAAAAATCCTTAAAGCTTTAACTCCCATAAGTGACCAAGACATAATTTCTTCTTATCGATACAATATCGATACAATATCAAGCAGATAAGTGATAAGGAAAAAAAATGTTAATTAGGGGATTGTTAGTCGATCCAATACCAAATTCTGCAAACTAACATCAAAAGAACTGTATGATAGACAGTAACGAGAATTACTAATGAGATCTTGGGAGTTAAAGGGTTAAAGTTGCTTCTCACGGTGGACATAAGGCAAAAGGGACCAACAAAAATCGCTCAAGTCGAGATTTTGTCAGCGTCTGAAACTAGCAACACAGGGAACCCAAGCAACCACCCATTTTGGAGTGCTGCTAGCCTGGAGACTTACAGAAACTATTATTTTGGCGTTTTTGATGAAGGGGGAGGGGAAGGGGAAGGGGGGAGCTTGACAGATTCTTGAAGGTTTGGTAAGGGAGGGCTCATTACTGCCCATCGGGTAGCAGGCTTCTAACAAGGCCATCCATCTCACCTTGTCTTTTTTCCTTTGCAGGGTAGCGATGGAAGAAATGGCACGAGAGGTATAAACGGACGACCAGGTTTGAAGGTCAGTATTGTAAGCTACACTTAATATGTACCTATTGCCTGAACAAGAAAGCCGAATAGAGAAGAATATTGCGCACAATGCTCACGTCATGACCGAGGCCTAAACATTTCCCCGTCTGGCCTGACCCGACTCAATGATAAACTTTTTTTATATGCTCCTTGCCCTTTGTCCTCCTTCCGCGCGTGTAGTCCTCCTTCCGCGCGTGTAGTGCCGATACTGTCATGTGATCCTTTGCTATTTTCTTAAAGTCGTCTGTGATCAATTTGTAGGGAGAGAGAGGTGCCCCAGGAGAACCAGGAAAAGCAGGTAACCCAGGTCCTGCTGGTATTGAGGGACCTAAGGGAGATCAGGGACCACAAGGACCTTCAGGAGAAAAGGTGCGAATGTTTTGAAATGTTTTAGTCAAGGTCAAAACAAAAGGATGAATCGACTGGATTTTTTTTTTAAACATTTTGCGCAACACCGCCGTTAGGCCAAAATTGACCCTCTTACGCATGCTTGAGGTTTGACCGCGGTGTTAGAGAGAGCTTACCTCTGTCAATCGTGCGTGTGACTACCCTCTCGCGCGTGTTCGAATCGTTCATTGAAAATTTATGGATATTATGCAGATAAATTCATTGTGGGTCACCCCAGGTATTTAGAGAGTTAAGCCACATGCGAGCAGATGCGCTCTTGACGTAGAAACAAGTATGTAAAAATAGCGTTCTTTAATGAGAAGTCTGAAAGTTCCTTTTTTTTTTTCCATGTTTAGGGACGTCGGGGAAGAGATGGTGTTCCTGGTAAACGAGGTGCTCCTGGAGCCCCGGTGAGGAAAAAGATTCATAGTTGGAAGCGGAGCTTCATTCTATTTTTATTTCCTGTGCATTTCATGTCCCTGGCCTCATCTTGGTTTTCAACTACATTTATTTATTTGCGATAGTTAGACAGGCTAGCCCAGTTCATCTTTAAAATTGGATTAAATGGGGGGCGTGTATAAACAATCGTGGTGGGCCTTAAGAAATCCATGATACAGTCAAAAGTTAGTCAAAACTAAATGAAGGTCAAAGTTATTCAAAAGTCTATGATTTGTCTTTTTAATGGAGAAAATTCTGTATTCCCTCCCTTCCACCCACCAGTCCGTCCCCACCTCCCTCCGTCTCCCCACCCGTACTTCCCTCCCTCTGTCGTTCCTTTCTTTTGTCTGCCTACACTCTTTTCTTTCCTTTCCTTTCGCCCACGCTTGTCCGTTCTTCCTTTCCTTCCTCCGTCTCTCACTCCGTGTCTGCATCCGCTGTTCCTGTTACCGCCCCTCCCCCTGTTCAGTCCTTCCGTCCCCTTTTCCCCTGTCCATTGATCCGTTCCTTATTTATCTATCCATCTCTCCCCTTACTCTCTCGTTCCTTTCTACTTTCTACCCTTCCTCCCTTCCTTCGATATTCTTTTATTTACTTATTCAACTATGAATCTGCTTTATTTGCTCATTTAGGGAAATCAAGGACCCAAAGGAGAGAAAGGTGAAATTGGTGTACCTGGTGAGAAGGGAGACAAAGGTTGGACGGGATTTAAGGGAGAGACTGGACCTAATGGCCCACAGGTAAAGCAAATTTTCTCTGATTTCCACTCTAAAGGAGTGGATGGGTTTCTTTCCCTGGTTAGCGCTGCGACACTGAACCAAGTTCTGGAGCAGATTCGATTTAACCCGTTTTTCAAATGTTCGTGTTTGCGAGAGACACGGCTATTAACTGATTGCTTTGTTTACTCAAAGGGCGACCAAGGAGCACCAGGTGTTGAAGGATCAGATGGACCTCCAGGACTGAGGGTTAGTACCTTTGCGCGTCAAAACCTCGCCCGAACTCCTTTCACGTTTTAAAGGGCCGTTTTTTCTTTGAATAAGCTTCAGAAGTTGTTAGTTGGTGCACGTAGGTTTTGACGAGAAAGAGAAAAAAGGAAAAAAACATTTTTACCGGAAGCAATTTTACAAATAACAGTTTTATCATAGTGGAATGAATGAATGGGTGGCTAGAATCAACTTCTTAGAGAGAGAGAGATTTTGCGACTGTCTTTCAAGCTGCTTTTAACTTAACCCTTACACTCTTAGGATGAATTATTGAGTATTCACAATTTGTTGATACCCATTCAAGCAAGAATTTAGAAAATCATCGCAAGTTGGATTTCTGTGCTGACTTACTTGCCGAGGGAACTGATCAATTCTTTTTAATCCTCTGCCATTCCTGCCAGCTTTGCTCCTAGGCATTGATTGGCACATCTGAATTTAGTGAGGATTGATAAGAGTCCAGAGAGAAATGTATGATCGACAATCAGACGAAATAGCTTGCAGATGCCTATTACGAAAGCTATGTGCTTTAGCCACGGTAGATTTTCTTTGTTAAAGAGTTTAGGGAGTATAGTGTTATAAAGAGATTACCCAGCCCCCCACCTCTCTCCTTCCAAAGACTTGTCTGTCCTTATTACGTGTTAACGGGACGGAATTGTGCGGAAAAGTTACATTTTTTTGTTTTGGTCCCCGGCTATAGGGATCGCCAGGAGAAAACGGAAATCCTGGTCCACCAGGAAGAAACGGAACAATGGTGAGCCTATTTGTGTTCGTTTGTCTGTCAATTTGTGTTTTCTTTTAGTTGTAAATGGTTTGCAAGAGCGAGCTTAAATACACTTCAGTAATACCTCGGACATCTCTAATACAGAAGGCAATCTTAATTCCCGTTGCTAAGCATTGCTTTTTTCCCGCACTCAGAATTTATCTATTGTAGGATACCTTAACAGCAAGAAATTTATTGCTCAACTCATAAACTAGTAGAGGAAATAAAGAAAGAACCGCTGTTTTAACACGGTGTTTGCGAATTATTCTTGAAGTTATGGGAAGCGAAGATACTTCCGCTGTAATAGAACGTTTTCCATATGATTGTCATAAAACCCAAATCAAAGAAATCACAGCAGTTGATCAGAGCAAAGACCGAAAACATCACACGGACTCAAAGTGAAAACAAGAAAATTGCTTGAAGCAGGGAAAACGCAAATGTCCAAATTGCGATTGGTTTCAGTTTTTCAGCAGATGAATTTCGAGAGTAGCGTGAGCTATTTATACTCATTACTGAGCGAAGTGCAACAAAACTAAAGCCATTCTGAATTTCTTTCGACACCTCATCAACACTTGCTCTACTACAGATCTGTAATTTAATCAAAGTTGGGAGTCAAAGGATTTCGGCGGGACACAGAACGGTTGAGCTATCGTAGTTATGTATTATTGCGCACAATTTTGATGGTATGTTGGTTTAAACTTAAAACTCTGAACTCTCTCTCTTCTATAGGGTGAACCTGGCTTGAAAGGACCTGATGGCGACGTGGTATGTATTTGAAATTATTTTAACCTTATAAACCGTATGATCTTTGCGACTCTGTTCTCTATGTATTTTCTAAGGTACTGTGAAGTTGAATTCTTTCAACAATGAGCTTCTTTGACTGTTTATTATTTCCTTTATTCATTTTGCCTACCATAATGGTTAATTTAAAGGTGATTCTGTTGAGGGAAAAAGGCTTTAGTCGATCTGAGCGGAAGAAGGGTTCAAAAATGAAATGAAACCCGTCTTAATTATTTGATTTTTCTTCATCACTTTGTGCTTATTTTCACTGTTTCCGCGAATTTAATTCTTTGGTGGTTGTTTTTTTTTTTTTTTTTGTCCATAGGGAGAGACAGGATCACCGGTAAGTACGCTCTCTCCTGCTTCACCAGGCGGAGTAATTAGGATGTTTCATTTAAGTTTAAGATTCCCAGAAAGATACTTCCATTAGTGGGACAGTGTCGTATTATTATCGAAAATTGCCTCGCACTGTCGAAAGGCTAACGCTCAAAACTTCAGCCTAAGAATTTCTACGGTGGCCAACTTACATTATCAACTCAGTCGTTAAACCAAATTGTCTTGTAATACCCTCTAAGAACACAACACCACGTTTTCTTTAGAAACTTACCTCCTTTATTCGTTCTTTTGGTATAAATGGAAGTGAGCTATTTTGAAACTGGAATATTATGCTCGCAGCCATGTTGGATGGCATCACGCTTTAATAAATTAGAAGAAGGAAGGAAGGCTTTGTTTCTGTGATGACTTTTTCTGTTGCCTTGAGCAAGTCATTTTGTTATGTACAAGGAATGAATATTCAATAACCAGAAAATAATAATTTCCTTTTCTCTTATTTTTTTTCTCATAGGGACCTGAAGGATATCAAGTAAGCACTGAACACACATATTCTCTAATATAATTTTTTTGCTTCTAAACAGCGGTTTAAACTTTCTTTAATCGAAATTTTCAATCGATTTGAGGATCTTTGTAGTTTTCCGAAATGAATTTTTGTCTGTCATTGTTCCCCAAGACTCGTACTCGTTCTCATGCATTATTAATTACTATTAATCATATCTTTTCAGGGACCACCCGGACCTCCAGGACCTCCGGGACCTCCCGTAAGTTCAGGATTTTAAAATTACTGTACTTCCTTCCCGTTAGAACGATATTGGTAATGATAAAAGCAATGGCAGTGATAATAGCGGAGTTCGGTTCGCGCTCAGCGGAGCACCATACCATTTTTAAAAAAAAAACCTTAAGAAGAGACGACGAGAGCGATAACGATGGGTACTAGTAATGGTTATGATACTGATACCCATGACGATCGTGACAATGATCAAAATAATGAGTAATGTGAACGGTGTTCATAACGATCACTGTTCAGATGACGGTTATAGTTGAATGACAACAGAAGTAGTTGCAGTGGTCGTGGGTAATCTTAAAGTTATCTGTAAAAGAACTGTGAATTAAATCAGGGAATTCTGGGGTGAAAAAATCCCATTGGAAATCCAAATAATGTGCCCATTCTTTTATCCGTATGAAAGATGTAGAGGTTTTCCTTTTTGTCGAGTCTCATAAATTTCCTAGGAAAGTATGTCGCGATACCAATTTCAAATTTTAGGTCTCTTTAATGAACGAAAATCAAAACTAAACTACCGGATTGAAAGAAGTCGTGTTCTTGCTCCCGCTGTTCTAGTCAAACCTATAAAATATATGTACAACAAAATTTTTTTTGGTTTCAACTTTGAACGGCAAACAATAAGGATCTGAAACACGTCTTCTTGTGTTGTTTAGGGTGAACCAGGTCGTCCAGGATTACTTGAGGTAAGTATTTATGCTTCGCTCTGTAATTTTGTAAAAAAAATAGCGTCAAATTTTGTTTAAATAGTTTTCTTACTTGTGCCTGATTCATCTCTAAGGAATCATTTTACTGATGATTTCACGCTCTAATCTTTCCTTTTCTTTAGTACTTGGCTATTGCAAACGTTGAAAAAGGTCCATCATTCCGATTATACTCGAGCAATGGAAAGGTAAGGGAAACTTTAATTTGGCCTGAAATTAAGCAATGGAGGACTGTCTTCGTTTAGACTCGAGAGGGTTGGGAGTATTTGTTAAAGTAACGTAAACCAAAGACACAATAAAAGGTTTTCAATAACTTTTTACAAATATCCTAACCGCTAAGCGCTCAGATGAGGGGATTTGAATTCGCAAAACGGTCGCTATATCTTTTACTAGATACTTCTCAAAACACACGCAAATCTTAACCGTCACAATCGTGTCTTCATACTTTCATTGAAACACACCCATCAACCACTAAGAGTGCGCGTGGTACAACGGTTATATTATAATCCGGGATTCCACTGGTCCTTCATAAGATCGCTTTGTGATTGGTCACAAAACTCGGGCAACCCTCTCAGCCAATCAGATTCAAAACTGAAACCAGTTGTGACCCGGAGTTTCTTTTAAGAGTGAAACACAAAACAGAAAGTTAAGCTGATGATGAATAACAAATTCTTGCTTCTGATTCCCACATCACGCACTTTTTAAGAAATGCATTCGTAACCAATATTCCGCCAGGACAGTTGTGAAGAATGTATGGCGAAGGCTTGAGTAAATTTAGCATTCTTTTGTTCATTACAATTTCTAAATTATTTTTCATCGTTTTTTGCAGGAAATACCAACTCGAGAAATAAAGGTAAGCTATGCCTGAAAAAAGAATCATGTTTGATTTCTAGCCTCCAACTTAATTCTCTCTATTAGTCTTTGTTAGTTTGCGTTATATTGCATTTACTCTTCTTTCTCTAAATTTTGTTTTAAATCTGCCATGTTTTTTATCCTTTAGCCCATGGATATACTCAGAGGGTTAGATGCAAAAGAAAAAGAAATTGACCTGAAAATAAAACCAGACGGTACCAGGAAATATCCTGCAAGAACGTGTTACGATCTGTTCCTTGATCACAAGAGTTACAAGAGCGGTAGGTTCTTCCTTCATCACTGTTAGCCTGTTCCAGGCTCTCTTAGTCAAAGGAGACCAGGAAAGAAGTAGGCAAGTGACAAATGGTGGTTGTGGTCGTCAAGGAAACGCCTACCTAACCCACGCCGTTTTTCATTTGTCCGCTCTTTCTCTCGTTTGCATTAACCTAGGACATGGAACAGGTTCGAAACGAGGGGTCATCTTTTGGGGGGATCATCTTAAAACCACACTTTTCCTCAGGCCCTTACCGCTTCCTCGCTACCAGTCCTATTAACCATTGCTCTAATTTTTATATATTATTGTGTTGTTGAAAGGTATGTTCTGGATCGACCCTAACGGTGGAACAATCAAGGATGCAATCTGGGTTTTCTGTGACAAGGGCAAGAATTCGTCGTGTATTTACCCCAAGAACTCGAAAGTGGGTGGCTTCGGTTCTTGTAGAAATGGCTCTATAGTGTACTTTCGTGTGCTCTCCGTTATGTGAACGGATGACCAGAAGAAATGATTTAATAAAGCTAATAATCTTTGCTAATATGGTATGTGTTGATTTAGTTAGTCAGCACTAAGCGCTAAATGTGGCTGCGCTAATGTTGTTTCTCTGTTGGTTTCATCGTAGATCTCTGACCTTACAATGGCCAGCGCTAATGTTGTTATTCTGTTGGTTTCATCGTAGATCTCTGACCTTACAATCAAAGTACAATTTCAAGACAAGGAAGATAAGTGGTTGAGCCAAGCGTTTAAGGAAAGCGAAGAGGTAAGCTTGGGAGATGTCTTTGTCACTATCATGCAGTGCCGAGCACTGCATGAGACACTTGACAATTTCTCTTCAATTAAAAAGCAGTATAGAACTATCACTCTTGTTACACGATTCCAACTTGCTCCTACTGAGAGAGAAAGCAGGATTAGGTCCACCTGACTAGAATGTACCAATCAGCCAATCACAATTCTTGTCTCCTAGAAGTCATTATCCATATTCGTGGCTGTTTGGTCATTTTTGACCAAATGGAACTAATCCTACCCTTTCATTGGCCAACAAGTTGTGTGAGCGAGCTTTACGTCTTCAATTTGTATTTGTATTCTTGTTTGATTTCAGACCGAACTGCTGGAATACGACGCCCACTACACGCAGCTCAACTTCCTGAAGACCTTTAGCAACTTTGCAAATCAGAACATCACCTACGCCTGCCGTAACTCCATGGCCTGGGAAGATGGAAGATACTCAATCAAACTTAAGGGCTCTAACGAAATGGAATATCATGCCACATCTAAGACCTCACTCAGACCCAAAGTACTCTCCAACGGATGCATGGTAAGTGAAAATCATCGCTACCTCTTCCCTCCCTCGTCCAGCCCGCCACTCTCTCCACCAGAATTGAAAGTGCGGTGGCCTGGTGGTTATTGCGCTTAACTTCCGATCAAAAGGCCTGGGTTCGACTTCAGGGCGGGTTATTGTGTTCACGGGCGAAGGCCCTTTACTCTTAAAGTGCCCTGTGAACTGTTAGGGAAAGCTGACAAAATCCCGTGTGAGGGTGGTTAGCCTATGATAGACTAGCATTCCATGGGAGGAGGGGAGGGTAGCCATACCTCTGGTCGTCTCACATCAGAGGGAATTATGGGCTGTTTAGCCTTCAAGACTGGATACTTTTCCTCCCACTGAGAATTTTTGTTTCGTGAAGTATCAGTTTCGTCAATCAGATTTCAACCTTTTATGTGCCCTTATTCACCTGGAAGTTTTACCATTTTACGCGGAAATGAGTCTCCATTTTACCGGAAGTGTGCACACAAAAGTCATCGATAAAAATTGTTTTGATTGATTTTACAGCAAAGTGATTCTACGGGCAAATGGGAGAAAACAGTTCTAGAGATTGATACTAGAGAGAGGAATAGACTACCCATCATGGACGTTTCAGCCTATGACATCGGCGGAAAAGATCAAGACTTCAAGCTTGAAATTGGACCAGCCTGTTTCCATCACACCGTCCTTTCTCGTACGGCTTAGCTTTTGACAACCACCTGTATATTGTGTTTTAATATAAAGACGTTTGAAGACAATGGCAGTCGATGGAACATAGGAATTAAACTTGAGTTAGATGTAGCGGAGAGAACTTATATCAGGCCTCGCTAGGCACTGCTTTGCCCAATCACAAATATCCTCCGAATCTGAATAAAATTTTTTCTATTATATTTGTTGTTGGTATTTACTCAGTCTGTCATTGCAGTTTAAAGGTTTTATTGATGTGTTGGAAATGAGTTTCGTTGCCATACAAATACACTTAAAGCTCACTCGTATTTTATTTTTGTCATCAACAAATTTTATAGTAAGATAAGTGAAGTTATAATGTCTACAGTGGTAGAATTAGAAGCTATGAAAGGTGAGCTGTATTAATAAGACAATAAAGCAAAATTGGTGGCCACACCAATGAGGATAACCTTGAGTTCCATTGAATCTTACAAACTATTATTTGAGTTGTCGAAATTTTCTCCCTGATAGTGAAGAGCAACTTCAAAAACAAACAGCTGACATTCCCAACAGGAACAGAATTGTAGATTTCTAACCCCCATGGAAAGTCTTCGCCTCAGCCTTTTTGTCTCTCAGTTTTATGATACGATGAAAAACGTACATGATACGGGGGGAAGGGAGAGGAGTTAATTTAGTGCGTTTTTTTAATCTCCCCTCCTCTGTAGAATAACCTCTTAATCCTTAAACCCCTAAGAGTGACTAGCATCTAATTTCTCCTTACAATATCACCTCTGAATCAAACATTGAGGTCACGAGAAAAAAGGAAATGATCAGCAACTAAAGAAGCTGTTGATTTTTACGGAAATTCTCCTTATCAGCACCTTAGGGAATGTAAGGAGAACAGCATGGAGAATATCTTTACTGATGTTAGAGTGTAAAGGGTGAAAGTAGGACCCCCATTGCAAAGTGTCCGTCCACTTGCATTTCAAGTTCACTTATTCATCTCGGTCTTTAATATCACAAGTTTTACAACCAAAGAAATTTTCACTAAACTCTGTATTCATTAAAGCTGGGCCACAGACCAAAAAAAAAGGAAGAAGCGACTGACATTCGGCCATCCCGTATTAAGGTATCTCTGTAGCAGAAGAACAACGTGGTTATTTTCGTAGCGTGCGGGCAGACCCTTCCTATTAACGCTTTGGCACAAGCGTTTATTCGCCCGAGGGAAAATATTAAGCTCTAAGCAAAGCGAACCGGAGAGAGATTATGCCAGGAGTCTGAAACCGATGATTATTTAAGCCAGAACTCCCCCACCGCAAACCTCTCCGCGACTCATCTCGAATATTCAAGGGACGGAGAAACGCGCGTTTGCAGCGCTACTCGCGGACTACTATTTTCTGCATTCTTGTGGTTACTCATTGCCTAAATTGTCTTCTCAGCGTCCTTTAAGAACTAAGTGCTTGAATAGGCCTCTCAGGAATCGTTGGAGTCGTAATGCATGCGTTCATGGAAACGCGCGTGGAGGCTCCTCACGCGAGAGATCTGTTGACCGTTCCCGTCAAGGATGACGAACGACTTAGAATACTTTCTGTGTTGTCATATATAAAGCTTACGCTTTGTTCAAAATGGCGGGCTTTCCTTTGGAATAAAATGTGATAAACTTGCGTGAAATAACAATGTCTGACAAAGAGAGCGATTGGAACGTACCAAGTAGTGACGGCGAAGAGGACAGTGCTGAAGCTGTACAAAGCCAGAGTGGAAAGGAACGGGAAATTCCACTCAATGTTTTGCGACTTTACAGCGAGATCGAGAAGAACGGGTATTTAGAATTGAAAGTTAAAGAATACAGAAGTGGTGTAAACAACGTGGTCAGCGAGGCTAGAGAGCAAGAAAACGAAGAAGCTGAGGAACTCGATGAGGCAACTGCTGATATTAAAACTACTGAAAATGATGAGACTTCGGCTGTTCCCGCAACAGATAAAGATAAGTGAGTTTATGGCTGAAACATTTATGAATATTAAGCCTTTGAGAATATTTTGACAATATTTCCATATAACCGTATACTTCGTAATGTATACAGATCTACGATAGAAGAAATCAATGGAAAAAGCGCGTAGTAACTGAGAGACTTGTCAAATTATGTTATGATCCATCAATTGCTTTTGGTCGCGCGCAGTTGGTCTAAATGGATCACGTGACTGAATATTATCCGGCTGAAACTGGGAGATATCCGAGGATATAACCCATAGAGTGATATTCCCCAATTTTCAAAACTCATGTCCACTTCATTAAGTCTCAGTTTAAAATTTTATTCATGATGAGAGAGTGTTGTATGGCTGTAATGTGCATGAAGTTGTACCAGAGATTGCTCAAGAGAGAACATCCCATGCAGCAAAGAGTGAGCTCTTTGAAAACATTTTTTTCTCGGGCGTTGTGGAATATTTGAAGGATTATAATTTGTCTGTGGACAAACATCCATGCATATTTTTTCACCAAATAGAGGTTATTATTTATTTATATACATTGTGCACAACCCATCCAATGACTGGTAATTAGTTTATATCACTCAGGCAAATAGTGCCTTTCAGGCATTTTGATAGGCTAGCTTGGAGGTGATAAGCCAAGCACTGGTCATCTCTGAGCAGCCAAAGAGAAACAAACCAGCATCCTGTTTTTCTTCAGTTTCCACAGAAGAGAGTCTACCAGACATCTATGGATCACTGCTCTATAGTTATGATTTGATCATGGATAATACTGCGTAACTGTGATTTGCTATCAATGATCTTCTTCTCATGCATCATTGTTTCATTCACATAATGTTTTTTGCAGAGCACATGAACCCTCAGCATTTGATTACACTGAAGAGTCCATAGATGAAACATCTCTTATAACAAGAAAAATTCCTAAGACTGGTATGACAATTTTTTTTTGTGTATGGTTTGTTTATTGTTTAGTTTACACAATAGTCAAAGGTATATCTGACCTGTTTAGAAATACCATATTTGTGTGAAGAGCCGAATAAAAGTAATAAAAAGGTGCTTAGCCTCCTAAAAAGTTATCAGGAATTCAACAACAGAGCATTGAAATGAGATATTCTGTCTCAGGCTTGTGACAGAACAAGTAACAATGCTAATGTATACCCTTTTGTATAGAATACTTTAAGCTTCTCTTCTTGTTTTTTTTCAGGTCTCTTTTTTGGGTGGAGGGTGGGAAAGCAGGTTAGGCCTTGTAAGAGTTAAGGGGGTAGCTGGGGGGGTAGGGGGGGGTGTCTTGAGGTGCCTGTGAATCTCCCTCTGTTAGCTCTTTTTTGTCACTTTAAGTAAAACAAGGCATGAAGGTTGACATGTCAATCTGGTGAGTACTTTCTGTTTGATGCAGTGTGACCCCCTTTGAAAATCTTGGCTACACCCCTAGGAGTGTTTTAGTGTTTTGCCCAAGAACACAACATGAAGAACTAGCCAGGTCTTGACCAGTGACCTTTTGACCCACCATTGAGCCACTGTTTCTTACATTGTACACCTATTCTCACCTTGTACATTTCTCATAACCTTGCAGAACGGTTACAGAGAAAAAGAGTTGGAACACTAGAGAATGTCATTTCTGATTTAAAAAGATTCAGAGACATGGACAATAAGGAGTCTACAGACACTGATAAAAATGCCATTCCACCTGAAACAAGAGCTGCAGCAAATGAAGAGCAAACAGAACCCCAGGAACATGGTCTAGAACAATAAACTTTTGTTTTTCTCAGATGGTATCTGGAAAAACAGTGCAACAAACCACATTTCATAGAAACCACAGATCAGTTTAAAATTTGTGGAAATATTTTAATCAGAGGAGAAATGTATGATTTTAACAAAGAAATCATACTGGCCAAAAGTCAGATCAATGTGAAATTGGTTGAAGCTATTGGAAAGTTGGGACAGATAGCCAACATTAAATTTTTCTAGACTTGAGTCAGAAAATGCAGATAAAGGAAACAGTTTTAATCCATTAATTACACTCCAACATTAATATGGATATGTCCCATACTATTATCTAAAAATTTCCTATGGAACCTACAGGGAGAATCTGTGTGATGATCAAGAGCTTTTTCAGCAAGAGATCATTTCCTATATTCTTGTATCCTTTGTTTGATTCATGGCTGACTCTGTAAGGAAAAATTTAATGTTGGTGACTTTATGGTATAAAAGGGTTTAAGGCTTATGGGAGATTTTTTTATAAAAATGTGAGAAATGACAAATTATTAACTCTGGCATCTCAAATATTAAAAAAGAAATGTCAAACTTTGAAAGAAAACTCAACTTTTAAATAATACATAAATATCCTAAGAATGTTAACTATATGTAATGAACCCTGAGTTGCTTTCATCCAAACAGTAGAATGAAGGTCATTATTGTGTGTGGGTGGGGAGGGGAAGGGAAAGCCTTTTAGCTTGTTTTCAATAAAACTCAAAATGTTGCCAATCGGTAAAGGAAAAACTCCCAAGAAGTTTTCATGTTATGGGGTATTTTTTTTGTAAGTAATATATACATAATTCCCAACAATTTCTGGTTGGATAACAATGTGAAAATGTTTCGTTTGAATAAAATTAAAGTGTAAACATACACAAATTTTCCTTTAATTAATTAGGTTGAAGCTGTCACTAATACTAAATCAAGCTTAGGGAACAGGATTATTTTATCCAAAGTTTTGCAGTGTAGATGTTGTGTTAAATGGGGAGAGTTTATTGGCTGCTTTATTTAAAGAGTGCAGTGCTCTTTGATTAAGTGTTGAAAAACTAGAACTTAAAGCAATTGCAACAGCCAATTAGAAGACAGGAAAGTGCCTTTAAGAGCCAATGAGATCTTAGAGTAAAAACAACCAAACTGCCTTTAGTTGGAAAATTCAGGCGATCAAGTGGAGATTGGTTTCAGTTCTCCATCTGATTGGTGAAGAGCTTCATGCGAGTTTTCTGGACCAATCACAGAGCAAAGTAAAGAAAAGCAAATCAAATGTAATCTCAGATTACTTTTGACACTGAATTAAGAGTTTTTCTGTGCATCCAAATGGGAGAGCTGAAACATCAGCTTTTCAAAATTCACCATAATGATTGTTCAGAGGTTTCAATAAAGCTGCTGATGGAGTAACAGGTGACTGTGTCCAGAAAGACCAGAAAAAGGGCTGTAACATGAAACCCAAACAAAAGCTCACTGGTAGTTGACAAACAACAATTTCATTTGCCTGCTTACAGAGTACAACAGTTTCATTAGGAAGTTTGCACACTATTTCAGAATTATTTTCTCATGTTTCAATTATTTATTAAAAATATAACCAAGACACCACTATACACCTAAGTCTCTTGTTGTACTTTTAAAGGTCACTTCATGGTAAAATACATGTAAAAATTTACTCTTTTTATCTTACTGCTTTTATGGAGCTAATTCACTAGTTTATTGCTATTGCCTAATTTCAGTGTTACTAGTATTCACAACATTAACTCAAGAGCTTAAATGTATTAACTATACTAAATTCAACACCAACATCCATTGTATCAAATAAATACTTTGTTTTCAGTTTGTTGCCTCATCCACTCAACCAGTAATATATGTTGGTAAAAAACATTTTCAGAGCACTTAATTACAGAAACTTAATGGCTCACTGTTAGGTGATTAGACAAAACAACTCCTTTGTGATTTTGTAGACACAAGCTGTGACCTTATGAAAGTAATCACTAAAACAACTCTCTTACACAAGAGAAAGTTGTTGATAGAAGTCTATTTTCTTTTTAAAGGGGTCAGTTGTCGACACACTTTCCTGAACTATGACTGGTTCCTCTTAACTTAGGAGTTTCAATGACGTTTTCTTTAAGAGGTGGCCAATGGAATAAAAGGCTACTGTGCCTTTAGGCAAAACCCTAAAAACCATAGCCTGCTTAACAATCTGACAATCTCAATTTCTGCAATAAGTAGGAAAAAAAAATCACTCAATTTCTTTTCTGCAATGAATAATGATCTGTTCTTTGATTTGTTGTTGTAAATCATGCTCTTTAAAAGTACATCACAATCCAAATTCTTTAAAAGTACATCACAATCCAAATTCTTTACAATATATCCCATGGGAAATTTTACTATTAATTTCCCTCAAGGAATAACATTAAATCATGACCTCTTCCTGATCAATCAATCCTTTCTTCCAGGCAATCTTTTCATTAAAAAAAAAGGGAGATTAATAAAGTCTTTGACAAAAGCCATAGCATTAATAATGAGTTAATAATTATTATGTCTTATTAATAATTAACTTATATCATTGTAAACAGTTGAAAAATATAGGGATTACTATGAGGCTAATCTGTTATCCTTTAGAAATTCAACATGGTCATAATTTCAGGGTAACAAATCAGTCTTCAGTTTATAGTAAACTTCTTTGGTCATTTGAAGATGTGTTTCATATCAATAGTTATATTTTGCAATAACACCAAGGTACAGGAAATGAATTCACTAAAGCCAAGTTCTTTGTCTTGAATCTTTTTTTGCTCATCCTATGCAGTTTCCTTGAAAGTAAAAAAGTTATGCATCCATGTGATGTGACAAAAAATTTAACTACCTATCACTGATTTTCAACCCTTTTAGTGCATAAAATATATATTTGGATCAACTGGAACAAGAGATGTCTGCTGGGAGTTCATATTTGCCATTTACTGTTGCCATAAAATCTCATGCTTAAATCCTTTGAAGTATTTGACACATAATTTCTCTTTACAAGCTTATCAGCTTGAGGGTGTCGCCTTGATGTAACACCAAATTCTCCATTCTAATTTACAAGGGTATGTATGGAACTCAATAGGAGGATTACAAAATGTAACATCTTAGGAGTTACAAGGTTGACTTACTGATGCATCCATCAAATTGAAGTTTCAACAACTCCCTTCCCCCCCTTCCCATACAGACTTGACAATCATCCATGCCAGGGGGAGGGGGGTGGGTAAAGAATTTGAACCTTGCCTGGCTGGGGTAAGAAATTTGAATTAGAAGAGATGGGTCTTGTTGGTGGAATGCAAGTGTTAGTGGTTCAATATAGCAGGCTAATTAGGGTAAATAGCCCACTTTCATGAGAAAACAGCTCAGAAGAAAAGGTTTTGGAGCTTGGTCAATTTGTAAAGCATTACAGTAGCTGATTTTGCCTTAAAAAAATTTGTATGGGTATTCGAACAAAATTTTTTCTTGATGGGCAGAATTTGAACAAACCCATCTTCAAAATATAAAATTCCCAGACCAGGGGAGGGGGGGGGGGGAATGTTGAAGCTTCCAATTGATTGATGCACAATGACAACAAACTGTATTACCAAAGAACAATAAACTTTAAATCTAGCATCTGACACATAATTTTCAGAGGAATATCAGTGGACAATATCAAAAGGACATTTTAAAATGTATTCTTTTTCTTTTCGTTCTTCTTCTTTATCAATTGCATCCTTCTATTTATTGTTAAATCATTCCGCAGTATCAACAACTTAATGATCATTCATTAAAAAAAGTCTTCAAAGTAAAACAATCCTTTTTTTCTTCATTATCCAGAAATATTGCTGCATTTATTTAAATATACAAATCACAATTGCACTGTGAACAATAACTGTATTGGATTCACTTAAAACTCTATGAATTCTGTTGTCCACTTTTGGTGTCTAAGAACATCTTTGACCCTTGCTGTGAGAAAAAATAAATAAAAAAAGAAACAGTTTTCATTACTTTGTTGTTTACATACCCAGTGTTCTCCCTTATTGTAAGCACAAGATGTAAAAGAAATTTTCAAATTGGTAGAACAATCCTTTTACCTGTTGAAAGGTACTAAAAGCAACAGTTTTTACCAGCTACCTCGTGAAAAGGGGAACACAGCATAACTCTAGTAACTAATTTTTGTCTTTGAATTCTATATTGTAAGATACACACCAAATTTTGACCCTTCCATCAATGACCAAAGGTTCTAAATTAAGGGGAAATCAAGGATCAATTGGCAACAGAACAGACCAAGAAACTCAAGTTTTAGTGAAAGGTTAAACTTAAAAAGTGTAAATGGTAACAGAGGTAGATCATTCCAACACATGACACAGTTTCAGATGGCTCACACATTTCAAAGGCAAAACACACCTTGTTCAATTATTAGTAGGCCCCCCTTCTGCGCATGACAAGTTGGTGATAAATAACCAGGGATTTAACAGCTTTTCATCTCAGCAGGCCAAACAGAAGATAATGTTACTGCATCGCTTAGTTTAGAAGAGGCCATGTACATATAGAAAATGTCCTCTACTGTTGAAGGTTATCACTTAAATCAACCCTTCATTAGACACATTCTTACAAGACATATTTTACCTGGTGTAGTTTTATTTTCCAATTTTCTCCTTCTTCTAATGAAGGACTAGGTCACTTGGAAATGCACTCTGTGGGGACAAGACACATAAAAGTACATATAGGTAACAACATGATTTTGAGTGCAATTTGGTGTTAATAAGCACAAGTAAATTTTTCAAAGACAACAAAAATTGCACAAGCAATCATGTTCTCACTTGTACATAATTTACATAAACAAATCACAGAACATCAAGATGAACAAAATTTTTGGCAGTGCATATGTGCTATTTGTAATTTGTACTTATGTTGCAACTTTGCACTCATGTTACATGAAAAATGCAATTGTTTTCACTCAATAACAGATGCACACTCTTTTTTCTTGAATATTGTTAATTCTGAACCCTCTGTTCTTTGGAATGCAAGTCTGTTGACTGCCTGATTGAATTTAAGTCTCTGAAGGTTGAGTGCAAACCATATATAGCTAAATATTAATTTAACAATGTTTATCATATCTTTCAGTTAGCATGTGCACTATAATTAATCCATTTAGCAGCCTGTACAGGACTCAAACTTGTTCATAAGAAGCATTTCTCTGTTAAGAAAGATGTTTTTCATCCTGTGACGAGTGTGGGACAAAGAAAAAAATTCTGAGTCCCCATGAGGAATCGAACCTCAGACTGTCAGATTCCATGCTCCAATGCTCTACCACTGAGCCACAGAGACTCTACAAAGAGCGAGGTCTATTACAAAGCTCATATGATATG
Source organism: Pocillopora damicornis (assembly GCF_964200805.1). NCBI lineage: Eukaryota > Metazoa > Cnidaria > Anthozoa > Scleractinia > Pocilloporidae > Pocillopora > Pocillopora damicornis. Next base: position 1,187,325 of record NC_142678.1, read on the forward strand.
TGTCCTGCACACTGCTAGGATTAGCAATGTTGATAGTGTAATTGGTAATGAATTTCTATGTTATAGGTACAGAGTATATGTATGTTAAGGTTGAAAAACAAACCGGTAAATTTTGATTGATCTCCTTCCCACTGTCAAAGAAGTTGTTCTTAGAAGCAAAAGGATCAAACAGATCATCATCTGCAAATGGATCAGCGCCATTAAGACCACTGGAGAATGGATTAGCTGAGTGGCCACTACTCAGTTGTAGTAGATCTGAGGTAACAAGAAAATAATTAAACTATAAAACAGCCCTAAATCTTTTATGACAGTATCCAAAACTGTAAAAATTAAAGTAGCACATTGTCTGTACTAGAGTGAACAGGGTGAATCACAGATTTCAGAATTGTATGTATAAGTACTATACTGAACTCTCCATCTCAATTTTGATAGCTTGTGGTCCTCAAAATTAGCTATTAGATTGAATACTCATTCAATCTGAAGATCTATCAAGTAACTCTCCTGTTTATATATTTAGTTCTAGGAGTTTATTATTAGATCAAACGATAATCCACTAATTGATATTTTTCTAACTTCTCATCACTTGTCTGCTTGATACTGTATTGATTTTGTAGGGAGAAAGTATTTCTCCATCACTGCTGGGGGCCAATAGAGTATATAAACAGAAGTTCCAGAAAACACTTTTTCCAGTAATGTCAGCTCTTTTGCATTCACTTTCCACATACAGAATGAACTTGATCAGACACCCTTGCAACAACCAGGGCCAGTTGTTAACCTTTCAACTACCACAAGTGATTGACATATAACTTCTCTCTATAACATCCATACACTACCCAACCATCAGGTAATGAGAATGCTCAAATGTATCAGAAAGAATTGTTATCTTGATCTAGCACTAAATTCTCATTACTAAATGACAAGAAAATGTGTAGCAGCTAGAGGAGAGAATTAAAAATCAGATCACAGGGGCTAAAAGGTCAACAGATCTTCTCACCATCTGAAGGTGCTGACTGAGAAACCGGTGGTGATTCTACTTGTGGTGGGGGTGACATAGCCGTGGGTGACATGACTGGAGCTGCGCTACCACTGTTTGTTTTCATTCGATTGGCTGCTTTGACACTTTCTTTGGTTGGAGGAGGAGGAAGAGCAACTGGCAGTAATCCCCCAGTTGCTGGTCTGGGTACAGATGGATTCACAGGTGATGGTGACAATTCATCTAGGTCAGGTGATGTAGGAGCAGCTGTTTGAGGCTGAGATGGCAGTATTTGTGCAAAAGGATCAAAGAATATGTCTTGACTGGCTGAATCCTGAGGGAAAACAGGTGCTATGTCTTGTAGCGGTGAAATGGGCATCACAGAAGAAGAACTGAAACTACCCAAGAGATCAAATTCATCTGGATCAGACTGGCTCCTGTTACCCTGAGAAAGCAATAATAACAATTGATAAAGGGATCTTTAGGATTTACAGAGCTCTTAAACTGAAGAAGGCTGTGGTTCGTCATGTCAAAAGCATGGGACAAAGAAAAAACTCTTGAGTTCCCATCAGGAATTGAACCTAAGATCTTCAGATTTCCTAAACCTTACCCTGAACTCTCAAACTATCACTGAGAAACTCAAAACCAGTGAACACATAAACACTTAAAAAGATCCCTTTTAGATCAGAACCTTCCTTTAATTTAACTCTTAAAATACAATTGTCAGTGGGTACTACATAATGAACCTTTCACTGAAAAAAAAAAAAAAAAAAAAAAAAAAAAAAAAAAAAGGCAGTATTACTATAAGCTGACTTTGTCTGTTCTCTTCTCCTAAAATTATATTATACAACCTCAAATGAGACATTCTCCAGAGATAAATACCCAGCCTATTTCCCAAACTATTTTAAAAAAGTCCCCCCCCCCCCAATCAATTAAGCAATCTAATTTTCTTGAATGTATAGTATTGGTTTATAGGTCACTTTCAGCCTTTCTTAAAATGACTGACAATGTGCAGAAAGTTAGAAAGGTAATACTCAAATTACAACAATTATTATTACATTTAAATTATGGGAAAAAAATAAAACACCTTACCTCATTACTTCCATTACTTGAAGGGGGCCCTGAGCCATGACTTGCAGCTATTTCTAGTTCAGCAATTTTTTGTTTCAATGCCTCTTTCTCTTCTTCAGCAGTTTTGATTTTTTCTTCCATCTCATTAAGTTTTTTCTTTGAATTGTCATTAAGAGCCTTCTTTTCCAGGAATCTTCGATAAGCCAGATCAAAAGCTTGTCCTACAGTTAAGGTTAGTTCTTCTGCCTTCAATTTGAAATTGAAAGGAAGAAAAAATGCCCATCATTAGAGTGAAAATCAGAATTTTGCTTGCCATAGCAATAGAAAACATTTTCAGGTGACTAAAATTTGTAGCAAAAGTCACCAGTTCCTGTCTTTTAAGTTCTCTTTGGCCTTAACCCTTTAACTCCCAAGAGTGACCAAAACAGAATTTCTCCTTACCATATCTATACAATATCAAACAGACAATTAATAGGAATAAAGAAAAATAACAGCGAGGGAATTATTAGTTGGTTCAACTCCAAATTCTCAGAACTAACATCAGAATTGTACAGTACAAAGTAAAGAGAATTACCAATGAGATTTTGGGAGTGAAAAGATAAACCCTTTGAGAATGAAATTTCTCCTTAAATCATCAAAACAATATCAAGTGTACAAGCAATGAGTATGAGGAAAAGTATCAATTAAGGGAATATTGGTTGATCCAATACCAAATTCTCTGAACTAGCACTGTAAGAATTGTATGGCAGACAGGTAAGGAGAGTTACTGGTGAGATCTCGAGAGTGAAAGGGTTCAAGCTGATTTTCGACATTGCAATAAATGACACAGAATACTATGATGAAGCACTACCTCTTAAAATTGGGGATTTTTCTCAGTTGGCCCTATGTTTATATACATATACACAGTGTATGGTCTATCTAACTATTGTGAAACTACATTTAATTTGAACCATGATCTTGTTTACCATTTTTTCGCACTCAAAAACATAGCAGTTATGATGCTGTTGGCCAGAATCTTTGGCAATAAAAGCAAACAGCTTCTTATCGCGTTTGTCATCAGCACAATAGGATATACGGTGAAGTGGGTATGAGTATAGCTCCTCCTGTAAAAATTTAAAGGAATGATTTGAGAAATATAATAAATAATAACAGAGTGAGTGAAAGACAGAGGTACAGACAAACACAGATACAAAGACACACAGGCAAAACAAGGCTACCTTTGTCTTGACATCTTCTACTTTGATATTGTTGATGGATATCTTGATCTCAACCTTTTTCAATTTACTGCCTTTGACACCAGCTTCACTCTTTTTGATATGATTTGCAAACTACAAGTAATGAAAATTTCAACATTATTGCTTACTGATGAAATTCACATTGTCACCATAGACTTGCAACCCTTACGACCACACAAATTGCATGTGTTTAGAACCTGTTAAACATACAGCTTTGACTCTAGTTATAACTCCACTCAGATTTGTGATGCTCAAAGGACTACGTGGAGTACAACTCATTTTGTTATGTACCTAGACTGTCACTCAACAAAATGAGCACTGTGGTTGGTTGATTCCTGGTCATGTGCCTGACCAAATTCAAATGCATCCCGACCATGATACAATTTTGCAGTTGTAGCCCACGCACCAAATACAACAGCACGTTTTTGCCATACGATTTTTTAAGGGGAAGTCTAAATATATTACAAAGCACTTTATGTATGGTCCCTCTGGAAACTAGTAAGTTTTGTTTTCCCTAGAGTCTTCATGTTTCCCTCAAATTTGTCTCTGGAAACATCAGGACTCTTGGGAAACAAACTAACAGTTTCCCTTGGGACCATACATAAGTTTACAATGTTATTGTACAAGTGATTAACAAAATCAGATCACCATAAAGCTGGAGTTCAACTCATTCATTACCAATATAATTACAAACAGAATTTAACAACAAAAACTCCTACTACCCATTAATCAAAACTATGACAGAATTTGAGAAACAATGTAGGCATCAGTTGTACATTTTCATAAAAAGTAACAGTTGTTTCAACAAAAAATATGCAACAGAGCATGCACATGTAATGTTTTCTCTGTCCATTACAAGCATAATGCATTCACTTTCCTATCAGTACCCAGATTGTGTTGGTAGTAACAGATTACAATCTGGAATTTTGTCATAGTTATGATTACTCGCTTAATTAGTTGATATTATAGACAACAGTCGTTTCCTGGACTTCCTCTATCAGGATGATCACCCAATACATTCATTTAAATGTTACTCCTTAAACAAAGCCATTGACTGTATTACAAAAACATTTCAGATGTCATTATTTTTTTAAGACACAAGTCTCATGGGACAAGTATTAATGTAACAGCTAGGTCCTTTGGATGTTATATATTAAATTGAGTTTCCTAAAATCCACAACTTCAAAATTATTTGTTCTTAAAAATTGCAGAAATTATGTCATTTATCGAATCAAAATGAAATACTTTTTGATCGGTTCATTTTTAATCTTATCATATAAAGTTTATTTTCATCAGTTGATCTAGCATCTAGGCAGAAATAATAGTGACAGCACTTTTTCTATAATTAAACCAGGCACATGTGCAAGTTAATATAACAGTTCCCAAAAAAAAAAATCTATTCATTGCTTGCAAACAATACATCAAGCTTTAAAACCCCTTGCATGTAACTCCCAATATTGGATTAATAATTTTCCCTTACAGTCACATTATGTTCCCTTGAAGATCAGTTGGAAGAATTTGGCTGAATATCAAAGTATATTGGGCATCTGATCTGATGTACATTGTATCATTTAAATATGAAAGAGGGAAAAAATTTCGATTTCACAATTTTCTTTGTGGATGTCTGTATATTGTTGTTGTGACAATATTGATATTGAATTTTCACCATAATTGTAGGAATATTTAACACAATTTCATGTATACAGTCATATTTGCCAGTTAAGACTACCCATTGTGCTATTTGGCTACAGCTTTCCGCATAGGATTATTCTATCTTTCTCCATAAATTAATCACCTTGACTTTCTTGATGGCTTCCCTAACAATGTCTGTCCCTTTTGCTTGGGGTACATCTGTATGCCCCAAAAGCTGAACGAGAGAATGCGAGATTACATAATCATTAATAAACAATCTGGCCGACCTTGCACACAATTACTTTCTTCACTTGACGCGTGAAAATGAATAGGGCTGTCAAATTAAGAACAAAATTAAATATATTTCCCATCGTGAGTCAAAATATAATTTCAAAACTATTTCTTGAGACTTGAGCTATTTTGAGCTGAGAGCTCTTTCTTCTCAAAGTACTCGCGTTGAAAGTAACAAAAACACAATAAAGTTGAATGTTAATTAACTATACCACTGTTGAGTAAGTTACAACCCCTCAAACTATAACATAATTGTACATGAATGACTCAAACCAAATGGAAATCATTTGCCATTTTACCAAGATTCCCTGCCAGTGGTTCCCGGTGGACTGGCATTCTCAATTTTCACTCCAGGGTTCAATTTTCCGAGACCTATTAAGTTGACTCAGTATGTTGTCGGATAAGTTTTAGTGCATTGTGCGATTATATTATGTTTAAAATAAATCAACCAGCACTAATTCAAAAATAATTTACGAAAGAACTTTTGAGAGAAAAATGCGTCTTTAACAATTACGAACAGTTTAACCTTCGGTTTAACCTTCAGAAAAGGCAAAAACATCGACAGTTTGTGAACAACTAATCAGAGGCAGGAGAAAACGGTTCTCGAGCAGGCAATTTCCGGGGACAGTAAATTTATTGTTCCTTTGGGCCTAATTGGGCGACTTTGTTACTTTGAATGAAGACAGTTTCTTTCACTAAAACTGCGGAGGCTGTGTTTTGAATGGAAACAAGATCTGTTTGTTAAAAGAACTGGAGATGAACACAAGCTAATGCCTCGTGGTTGTCTAAAACAGCATTTGAACTTTCTGTGATCGCGAATTCCACAACACTTGATTAAAGAGCAAGACGGGACGAATTTTATTGATTCTACTCTCTAACCTTTTGCGTACGAAATGTCTGCTGAATAAATTTCCTTTGATAGGTTAATTTTGTCTTCAATATGTTTCAGAAAACCCCATGATAAAACGCATTTAGAGGCCTTGGGAATAGATTTTGACACCTTCAATATTAGTCTGAAGAAACAATCACAGGCCATCCTACCTTGACAGAATAAACTACAGATCCTTGCTGCAAAGTTTCGGCTGGATGAAGCCATGTTTTTCCTGTTCCACTTTCTATTCAACGAAATAAACCTTAGTCTAAGCGGAAAGTGCTGGCGAATCAAAGACGCAATACAACATTTAACCCAAATATACCGCGCCAGTTTGCGACATCTGCAGATCAAACTTCGCCTACCTTGAGTTTGAGGCTTGCTCTTCTTGGAAGCTCGCTTCAATACTGAAGTCATCTTCACCTTTGTTCAACGCGAAGTAAGACGATGTCTTAGTACTTCCACTGTAGAGCGAAAACCAAAGAAAACGAATATAACACTATGTTAATCCTATGACGAGATTAAGTGCAATTTGAGATCTTCCCTTCGACCGCGCTGTCAATATTTATACGCTGCATCCGGATTTCAGCGGTTACACATCAGAATGGAAGAGTGGGGATTGTACTAGTCACTCAAGTATGTAAGATAACCTCTCCAAGCTCTTCCTGTTTATCGCATGTTTTCCGTCTTGGCGGGAGCCCAAACTGTCTACTGACAATGAAGGACGCTCGTTTTTTTTTTTTCGACCTCTGAAGTTTTCTAAAGCATGATAGACTCCTCTCGATCGACTTCCTGTGATTTGAGAAATTTTATAACCACCAACGTCAATACTGAGAGAAGTCAATTGAAACTCCGCCCCTGCTGTTGGCACCCTGGAACGAGGCGGAGAATTTTTAAAACATTTACGCAGTGTTTAGGACAGAAATTCTTCCTTGGTGTAGGGACACATCGTCAGTTAAAATCCCATCACATCACCGAGTTATTTCTTCCTGTGATTACTGATGAAAATTGAACCAACAGTAGTAGTAGTAGCTTTACAAAAGAGGAAAGGTTTCAAGACGGAGACCCTTAATTGAAAAAGGAAGCAATTTGATACAGAGAATAGAAGCAAAACTCCGACAACAACAAAGTGTGCTGAAGACATAAAGGAAGACGGCCCAATCTGGCCTTTTGTTTTCTAAAGACGGGCTGTAGACTACTGGAGCTATCTCCAATATGGATCATTACTGAATCCCTGTTAAAATGCCCCACCATCGCGGTCATGTGTGAATTATTTCCCCATGCCCTTGCTGACTTGTTTCAAGTCGTCTTGCCCACGTCGGTGTGCCCGCGCTTTGAAGACGGCTGGGGATTAGTCGGGCACTTCCTGTGCCAGTGGGATTATGCTGCCTCTGTATTAAAACCCGGGCATGACTGCGTTAACTCCCCGCCTTGTCCGGGGATAGGAGGGCACGGTTTTAATTGACCAATGTATAACAAACCCCTATTGCAATGAACTGAACACAATCGACGCCCGATAAATCACACCCCAGTTAACTCAAACTAATATCGATTTCCTCTGGACTTCCTTCATAAGTAGTTCGACCTAGCTGCGAACAATCGACACCCGATAAATCACACCCCAGTTAAATCAAACTAAAATCGATTTCCGCTGGACTTCCTTCATACGTAGTTCGACCTAGCTGCGAAAACTCGAACCCTCGCTCACTCCAACTCGATTTTCGTTTACCTTCTGATTATTTTCTAAACAACTTTACCCTCGGTAAGAACATTATCGTCACACTCAGCTGTGCGTCGAGGGACATTTTTTTTTAGTTCCAACCACACTTTGACGCCGTCTGTGATCTGTTGTTGAACAAACACACGACAGCATGGAAACATATGGGCGCTTGCGTCATACAACAATAATATCCTCTTTCCAATAGGTCGATCAGCATGCGGAGTGTTTTCTGGCTCAAAATTAAATTTATTTTTGTAATAAGGTAAATTATACACACATTTTAATTGGTTCTTGCTAGTGAGCTATCGAAGGAAAGAGGTATAAATGACGTCACCATGACCATTTTTAGCTTCTTTATTACCTAAAACAAGTAGATTCGAGCGGTAGATCATAAGAACATAAGTGACACACCTGGCTGCGCCTGGTGTGTTACAATTTTATTCTTGTCGCCGTTTGACGTCATCTGTGATCTATTACTGAACAGATGTACAGCAAATGGACTTTGTTGATTCATAAACAAATGAAGGCTTCCAAAAAATTTAAGAAGAAGCCACTGACGAGTAAAGAAAAGAATCTGAGGACAACATATCATGGAAGCTTTTAAAATACCTGTTCATGAGCGTATGGGGCGATCAGTTGAGCTCTACGTGCAATTGGTAAAAGTTTTATTTTCTCTTCTTCCTTTTCACGGAATTAAACTCTTAGATGTCAATTTTAGATGTCAAGTCTAGGTCTATTGCAGTAGACAATCTGTCGATGGTAATAATATTTTTTTAAGTCCCGATTTACGTTTTCAAATCATTTCTCATTCTCTACAGAGTTTCTGTACTTAGACAGTAGTGTGTGCAACAGTCCCGAAGTCGAAAGGATCCGTTCGATGTTACACAGAAGCGTCTAAGATAAGACGGAAGTGTGCTAAATTGGACAGAATATTGCTAAATTGAATGGAAGAATATGAAATCGTACGGAAGTATTCGAAATCCAGCAGAAATGTCCGAATCCAAGAACAACAGTCGGAAGTCGGACGGAACTTTCCATGAGCTGACGCCGCTTTCAGTCCGAAATAGGGCGGAACCGCAATTGGAGGCAACCGTTCGAAAACGGACAGAACCCGTCTGAAGTCGAGCGGAACCAACCGGAACTGGAAGAAACGGACTAAAATTGCGCAGAGCCGTCCAAATGGCACGGATCAATCTGAAATTGGAGGAGATGTCTGAAACAAACTTAAGTGCTCGAAATCGGAGGGAGAAATCTAAATTGGATATAAGCTAATTACGTTTGATTTTTCTTCGTTAGTATTCGCCCTTATGGTTACGAAACAAGCGTAGGAGAAAGATTAAATTGAGTTACCTTCTAGGATTAAGATTCTTAGTTCTTCGGATTTCTTGATGCGATACTGTACGAGTAGACAAGAACCTGGTACATTCAAACATGGAGTTCTCTGCTGGCTCAGAAAAGGTGCATTGGAAATCGGACCAAAACATTACACGCCAAACGCAGGGAGAGATGGCTAAAACTTGTTTTCCACATGATCACATGGATCATTAACCAATGGTCCCAATTTCTGAGATTATGGAAAGACTCTAGTAAACTTCGCAGCCGCTAAGGATGTCATGCAAGCTCCCTCACCTACCGCGAGAGAGAGAGCATTGCGTGACATTCCAAAAAACGGCCGCGAAGGAGAAATCTAGGCGATGACTTAAGCCAGTCGTTTGGGTCGTTAGTGATTTTCGACATGATTTTATTTTCAATTATTGGGCGATGCGGATGATCGGAGATACAATAGATTTAAATTAGCATAAAACAGCAAGACGTATTTGCATCTCATATAATTGTGTTAGACTTTCCCGAAATCATTTGATTTGTACAGTTATATTGAAAATTGAACGGTTCCGAGGTCAAGATATGATTTTCGAAACTTTTTATAACAGATTTAGGCCTCTCTCAAACTTTTATGTATCAATATTCTCGCACTTTTAGAGAAACGAGATCAAACAGTGAAACTTTGTTAAAAAAACATTTGTTGTTGTGCGACACGATTTTAACCAATTACCTAAACGCATTTTAAATAGGTATTCTAGATTCTCACATCTTACGATCAATCAATATAACATGCACGGTCTTTTATCGCTTAACGAGCTCATTGTCATGAGTGCACCACCATAACCGTTGGTTAAACAGCTTTTGCCTTCGTAACAGCCATTTTTCGGACTTATGTAGTAAAAATCTGGGACCCACGCGAACTCGAAGTCACTCTGTAAACTCTTCAGCTTTCTGTAAGTTGTTACCAATATAAAAGAATTTTAGTAGCTGATTGATAAAAGTATTCTAAAAAATTATTATGTACCGAATGCACGATAAGCTTTTAGAAGAGAATCGTGCTGTCCTTAAGTGAATGTGATGTAATTAAGGCGACTTTGTAATGTGCGTGCTTCACGTGCGTGTTACAAAATGCAAGCGTAGTGTTAAGTGCAGTTTAGTTCTCTGATCATGTTTAAGCTTTATGAAGATGCTCTTTTGTCATAAGTTAGAGCAAAATGCTAAATTGTCAACAATTATTTCATACCAGCTTTATTATTTCACACGTCTTTAGATAGTATCAAAAACGTTAGAAAAGGAAAAAAAACGTTTTACAACGGACGGTTGATCTGATCATGAACTTTTCTTCGCTTGCATCAACTCGAATCAAGTCATATCGATAATAGACACATTGCTTTGTTCAAACGATTTTCCCGCCAAACTGAACACGCACTAAAAGTCAATAATGTCGAGAGGGTTTGGTAGAAACGGACTTTTCGAGCTTGCACAAAATCTCATTTTCTATCTTGCTTCTATTTTTTGTCATCACCCAATTTAGTTTTAGAAAAAATTGGTTTCAACCGACCGTTGGGATACTAAAACGTGCCGGTATGTAGTCCAAAGTACAATCCAAACCTCTTATGAAATATTTTAAACCATTATACGACAATTACATCACGTACTGACCTTACATCGTAAGGTTACACTGACCAGAGGGATCGTAGTTCTTGGAACAATATGCGCTAAGGAAAAAAGGAGAGAGAGAAGAGCATTTTTTAAAACCTTCAGTGGGGTAACTCTAATATAAAACCTTAATTTAGGACATTTATACCCGGACAAATAATTACTGCAACCAAACAGCTCTCTAACGACGTCGCCTAGATGCGGCCGTTTTGAATGTAACCTAGCAACCTGGCCCCTTACCTCATCTCAGCAGACTTCAACTTACAACTTGTCTGCTCAAATTAATTCAATTTGAACTTGATTCAAGGCTAATTAAAAGAACGGCCGACGAACCAAGCCTCAGCTGTTTGTACACCGTAAGTTTTGGTTCCCGCCATCGGAGTTGAATTCTGGGATGGCAAGCGTGTGCGGCCGGGTTACTGAATTGTCTTTAAAATGGCGGTGTTCTAAGCTGAATTTTCAGAGTTTCCCACCATTTATCAAAGTGAGGCAATCTCGTTACCAAAAGTCCTCTCTTCCGTCCGCGAGAAAGTAGAGTACTTTTTCAAGGGAGGAAGAGGAAGGACACTGGAAACTAGGTTTCTTTACCTGATCGCGTGACTCTTAATTATGGTAACATTTCTTAAGTGTCTCGATGTTTAAGTCTCCATGAAATTTATTCATCGAGCTTTCATTTGGTTTCAAAAAAATTTGCAATTTTAATGACATAAACGTTAAAACTTGATTGACAAAATGTTTCCAAAGTGTCTTCAACGCTCTACTTAACTTTTCCTGTTTGCTTGTTTTTGTCATTAAATCGAGTCGTTCGTTATCGTAAAATACGATATTCTGCACCTTAAGGTAAAAGTCGCCAATACATTTCAGACCAAAAAAAAAGGTATTCAGCCACGATTCTTTTTGTTCTGAGCAATTAGATGCTTGGACATGTGAGTGACCTCTAATATGCGTACGAAAATGAACCGTTGCTTTCAACCCTCAAAATTCTTTCCGGTTTCTCTTTATCGGTTTATTGAAGCTGTGTCTACTCACATGCACTCAATCGAAAATAGTTCAATATTGCCCGAGGCTTTTAGCAGGGTTCTTGATAAGCATATTACGAATAGTTTCTGACAGTTAGGCCATTTTCACAGAAGCAGCGTACATCACAAGTAGTTGCCACGAGGCTCACTGCATGTGAGTATTATTCTCTTGCGCTTGTTTTATCATTTACATATATCATTCGATCATCTAACCGAACAAAAACCTGTTTTCTTCTAAAACTTTAAACCTTTCTTCACAGTTTGTATCTCATTGTAACATTCCTTAGTAAAATCCTAGTTAAACCTGGCTGTTAATTCACTTTGAAAATGACTGTCACCCCTAGACATATTTTAATCACATATTCAAATCGTTAGAACACCACGCAGTGACTCAAAATGAAAGATTCCTGTATACTAGCAGCAATTTAACAAACGCCACTCCCTTTTCAAAAAGTTTGTTGTTACAAATCTGTACGTGATCAGACAGTTATATCATATCAGTACAACAGATATCATAGGTAAAAAAAATGAAATGAGATATTAGAAGTCTTTTTTCTTTTATTTAAAGGACTGAAATACTTCTGATTCGGCTGTGAACAGTAGGAATTAAAATAAATTGAAGCGCTTGCTACTCTCCTTTAACCGTAGAAGAAACTAAAGTCACGTACTTTCCAGGTCACTTTCGAAAAAGCATTTTCGAAATTGCCACAAAACTTCGAAATAATGTGTAGTAATATATATCAGAATTATATTTTTGTCGGATGAGGTGTCGGTGTTGGTCGATTCGGGATAAGTGCTCATGAGTAAATTCCACACAGTCGTTACGCTGTTTGTGCGCAGTTGCAATTAGTAAAACTGTTCTTGCATGGAGCATATGAATGTCCAAAGTCGAAAATTATTGAAACCCTGTTTTCCTTCCGATTTGTAGATGGTTTTGCGCCTATTTTGGAGAAGGGGTCTTGTAATACGCGCACCATGAATAATCAATTCGTTATACTAATGTCCGTATACTTAATTACCATTAGCGGTTGAGAGGCGTTGAGTTAACTTCTGGCGTGTTCTGGGCTCCTCCACTATCTACATACAGCTGGAAGGTAAGATGTAACAAGCGTTTTACTGTACTTTTTGTAGGAAGTGTTTTGCAGAATAATTCAGATATTAATTCTCAAGCCTGATCGTTCGGAAGTGAGCAGAAATGAGAAAAATTACATTCTCGCCCAGACGATCAAGCTGCCCGCTCAACTGTAAGGTTCAAATCGTGTGCTGTTGAATTCAAATATTTAGAAATACATTTTTGCTTCCCTCATAGACATCAGCTTGTAACAGGTTAGGAGATCATTTACACAACAACTGAAGCGATTTGTGTTGTTATGAGGGAAACCCAGTAACACAATTATTTGGAGGCAAATAATTGTGTGTATTTGGACGTGTGTTGTCTCCAGTTCAGGTAGCATGAACAAACACTGTCCCTCAAGTTTTGCTATTTTTAACTCAACAAAACGCCCTCTTCAAGGACGCCATCGAAACTTCGACATAAGAGGGCGTTTGGCGTAACTTAGTAATTTTCCGGTTGAAAGGAGGTAGAAAAACAACATATCCTACGTGTCTGTGGTCAATTCACGGTACAGTTACGTCCTTATTAATTTGTTCACGGTTGATATATTCCTCTTCACTTGAAGTATAAACCTGTATTTGCACCTTGCCAGATCGTTAGAAAGAAGTGTCGCAACAAAGCCTGCAAGAATGAGCAAACTCTTTTGGCTAATATCTTGCCTCATGGCCGTCGGATTTTATGCAGAATTATGGTGAGTGTGCAATGAATATGAATATTGTTTTGCAACTGAGCTTTCAGCATCTACAACTTTAATTTATGTAGCTGGCAGCGCCCGTGGGCAGGATGAAGTGAATCCTGTGTTCTGACTAGCTCACCAAGCGGGCAGGCGGAGCCATCTTGCTTGTTCGGGATTGCTCGCTTTGATTCCGCGCGCGTGGAGTCTATTTACAAAGTTCGTAATTTTTGGACAATGAAGGCAAGGGAGTCGTAAAGTGACAGAACACACTCAAAATAAAGGAGATATAAAATGAGTTTCCTGAGTTTATTGTGCTACAAAATCCAACTTTCTTTTCCAGTCCTTAAAAATAAACAAGTCATTTTTAATTCGTTTACAGCAAAATCTTCTGGCTTTATAATAAATCATTCACTGAACACTCACTTCCCTTGTCTTAAATGGTTCATCCCAAGATCATGAAAAGTACCTGAGCTCTAACTAGTTTGGCTAAAATCTTCTTTTTATTTACCCCTCAAAGGGCCAGATGTAGGTATTGATTATGTGCACAAAGTTGATGGAATGATAAAAAGGCTCATTTCTCTTTTTTTTCATGTCTATGCTCTAGTGAAACATCTTCAGTTGACAGGATTGAAGGAGCAGCTCTGAAGATTGCAACATTTAACGTCCAAATATTTGGGTCAAAGAAAATGGCAAATACTTTGGTCAGAGAAATATTAGTCAAGGTATTTTTCGATGTTAGTGCATTAAAAAGGGTTCAATAATGGAACTGGAAGTCACAGATGGAGGCTTATAGCTCATGCCTTAAAACGCCATATTTTCTCGATCAAGGGCTGCGGGGCGTAGCGGCTAACGTGTGTGTGTGTGTGTGTTTCTTTTTGTTTGTTTTTTTTTTTTCAGGGGAGGTGATTATTTAAAAACCGTCATATTTATAAAAAGAATGATAAAATAGAACTATTCATAGTGAAGAAGGTCCTTGCTCAAAACTTCAATTGCTGTCTCGTTTTGGTAGGAAAAAATGGGCCCAACTCTTACACTGGCTTCCTATATACATGCAAAAATTTTATTGTCTCTTTTGCGATCCAAGTCTAAATTCCGAGAAGACTCTTTTTTATGTCTCTCATATGGGCCAAATACGATTACTCACGGTCAACCACATACCTGCTGCTTAATACAGGTCCTACCGTTCAAGGGGCATTATAAAAGACTCAAAAAAAACTCCATTTAATACCATAACTAGCCGCTTCATGTACAAAATCTCGCTCGCAAATACTACACACTTTGATTTTGGCAGAGAAAGATGAACAAAAAATCCTTGAAATATTATTCTGAGTTTCATCAGAGTGGGCCGCTTTCTATGACCGTTCAATATAAGTTGAGGACCATGACTAAATGCCGTTGAGACTTAGTAAAAGGTCACCGCGACCGCTAAGTAGAGGTGAAAATTAAAATTACAGTGACTGAGAGGAAAGAAATTCGGGAGTTTGACAGCTGACAGACTGAGAGAGGGGGACATCTTGAGCCGATGTCTGTTTGTTAAGACGTTCACCTCAAAGGTGCCTCGGTCCGATATTCACAGTGCGGACGTCTGTGTAAATTGACTTCCGAACAAAAGATCACTGAAGTAAAACTTCCACATCCAGCCAATGCTAGGAGAGTTTCCTCTCTATCGCCTCGTTCGCTTTTGATGAGCGTAAATATATATATGAATCTTTCGTTGACGTTTGATGTTTTTTGCAGGTGATTTTAAGGTATGATATCATATTGATCCAAGAAATTCGTTCAAAAAGAGATCGACCGATAAACTTGCTGTTCGCGGATGTCAACAGGTAATGAATTAACTTAATAACTTCATTTTAGTCGTCAAGTAATATTTATCGACAATCTAGAGGGACCCCTCATCTTCTCACCTGCCTTCTCCTTAGGTAACTTATTCCAGTTATGTGCTCAAGCTGCACAAGAGTCACCAGACTTTTTCTTCACTTTTTCCTTCTTTCTCCCCCCTCCCCTCCCCCCACTCTTCCCTACTTTCTACCTAAGAGTACTCCCATTCCTGCCCCACACATGCTCAGGCAAAAGGCAAACTTTGAGCGTTTTTTAAGATGCATTTGTAAAGTAACTTTTATCTCAGTTTTCATATGTACTATCCTTAATTCATTCCAGATCAGTTACGTATTTTATAAAGCAAATGCGAAGAGCTAGTTAAGAGTCTTTGTTTCTCTTTTGCCCTGTGTCAGGGTTTCATCTCCCCCCGGCGTCTATAAGATGGCGTTGAGTGTCAGGCTTGGTCGCACAGCCAGCAAGGAGCAGTATGCATTCTTATACAGGTGAGCTATGTTATAAAAACTATACTAATCCGTCTTCTATGGTAACACTAGCTCAAAGCCGATTTGTAAGGAACACTTTGATTCTCCTTTGAGTTAGAAGGTGTTGTGAAGGATGGTGCTTAAATCAGACAGAATGCTTTTGGTTTAGACCCCATGAAAATGTTTCTTTTGATACCTTTCAAGTTTATTGAGCAAGAGGGGGGAGGGAAGGGGAGGGGGCGTGGTCGTGACTAGGCAACAGCAAAAACGATATCACCGATCTTAAATCAAAATATATGTTATTAGCGCGTTATTAATATATGACAATTGTCAGTGTAGAAGAGTAGCCCCCTCAGTATTAAACTAGAACCAAGCCCTTCAGACCGAGATCGCCTGAGCGACTTTTTTATGATTTGACTGCCCCTTACCGGACTCAGGTTGTTTGATTCAAAAACGGTTTGATATTTGAAAATGGAAGTATATGATAAAAGACCAATATCAAGTTGTCTTTTTGACTGCCAGGAGTGACAAGGTAACTGTTACGGACAGCTATTTGTATCACGACAACCAAGACACATTTCAAAGAGAACCTTTTGTTGTCCGTTTCCAAGCCAAAGGAGCATGTGAGTTACACTGTTTTTGTGAATCGTTTGTCACGCGAGGACTCTTGCTTATTGGCGAGTGATAAAGGAACGGTGCGCGCGACTAGTGTTATATGTGAGAAGAATAAAACAGGTTTGATTCTTTCCAGCGGACTCTCCAGCGTACTTTCGTCCGAGTGTGTGCAGTCGATATTTTTGGGAGGTCCGTTTTCAGAACATGTTATGCATGTTCGTTATGTAAAAGGGGGGAAAGTCAGACGGTGTCACAGCTGAGATCATTTTGATGAAGAATTGCCTTTTTCTTTATTAAGATGTGTCAGACTTTGCTATGGCTGCCATACATACTTCACCAAAGGCTGCAGAGTTGGAAATCGACCATTTGGTCGACGTTTATGACGACATTGTGCAACGATGGCAATTGAGAGACGTCATGATTTTAGGCGACTACAACGCCGGCTGCAGCTATGTAACCAGGTCAGAGTGGCGTAAAATAAGGCTAGCAACGGACAAGCGATTCTATTGGCTCTTTTCTGATCTGATGGACACTACAGTTGCGAAGTCCGATTGCCCGTATGACAGGTAAATTTGGTAAAGACATTACTAATAAAAATAAAGATAATATTATAATAATATAAACGATAATGGCAATGATAAAGTCAATGAAAAATAGGTGATCAAGATCTTAAAAAACTGAACGCCGATCTGCAAAATTAAAGCAAAGTGTAATGGTGGTATGTTTGTAAAGAAAATGTAGTGTTGCCTCAGTGGTTGGGGGAGGGGGGGGGGAGTGGTTAACAACATATATCAACTGAGTTGATAATGTGCATTGACCACCGTATAGAGTTTCTAAAGCTCACTGTTCGAGCGTTTATCCTTGGTCAGAGCACTCTCACAACGGGCTAACGCTCAAGACGTCAGATTTTTTTGAATTTATAACTCAATTGATAAAGTCAAAGTATCCTATACAGAGAGTCTGTGGCTCAGTGGTAGAGCGTCGGATCACGGAATCCGGATTGAATTCCTTCGAGGAGCTCAAAATTTCATTCTTTGTCCCTGGAAGAAAGTGTCATTCGCGCAAAGTTTCATGTCAAAAACTCGCCTGAACGCAAAACCTATCAAAGGAAACGAAATATAATCATCTCTGAGGTACAAGAGCATTTAATATCATCGTTATGACCCTATAGCTATTTGTTTTTTATAGAATGGTAGTTGCCGGGTATAATATGACCAGAGGAATCTTTCCAGACAGCGCCTATGTGTTTAATTACAAAGATGCTTATGGATTGAGTCAGGATGAGGTACATTATCCTTATACAACGATAAGAGGTTTTGATGGAGTTATAGATGACTCCATAAGTTAAAAATGTTTACCAAACCAGCGTAGAAAGGTCTGCATCGGGTTCTCCTTAAATGAAGGATCTTGTTCTTCTTCTTGAAGAGCAAAATGCTTCTCTGTTTGATCGCGTAGTCTGATCGTTCGGGCGAGAGAAGTCTTGAAAAGAACTGTTGTCTGTTAAAGTGACTGACACCTTGACGTCAGCCTAAACGAAAAATATTACAAGAGTATAGCAATGAAATTTTCGCTACCAGAGTTTAACTGCGTCTTAAGACTGGTTTTTGTAGCTGATTGGCAATTTTTTAATCGAATATCGAAACTAATCTGGGATTGGTTTGGGTTTGCTTCACCTCGCTCTGTGATTGGTCCAGAAAACTCGCACCACCATCTCGACCAATCAAACGCAAAATTAAAACCAATATCAACTTGGTCACCCTCGTTTTCCCGCGCTTCAAGCAAGTTTCCTGTTTTTACTCCGAGTTCTCACTGGTTAATGATGACTTTAACCTTTCTCCTGATAGTTAGTTATTGTTTCGAAACGCAATTGAAAACTGCTGTATTGGTTACAAGAAGTTTCGATCTGTCGATAAGGTTAGGCGATTTTCCATAGTAAGTTCGTTGAGTCAATGTCGTGTTTAAGTCGTCTTCATGGTGTTTGCTGATATCTGTGGACATCTGTTGAGAGGAGATTACTACATAATTAAAAACCGACATCCAAAGTCATCCCCTGAAAGTAGTCGTTGCTCTCGATTAAACATTGCGCACAGTGTGGTTCATGAATTGATGATGTTCAGCAATGTTACTGTTAATTAACATACTGCATTACTGTTTTCTACAGGCGGAGAAAGTGAGTGATCACTGGCCCATTGAGATACAATTTAAGGATTCAAGTGAGTCAATTTTCAGTTGTAATTGTAGAACAAATAACAACGGATATTGGTCACTTCCTCGCCTTCGGCTTGGTTGCCACCTTTCTGCCGTTATCGCATTTAAACTTTGTCTGTCATCTATAACTGAAACGAATTGTGGATCGATTTGTCAATTTTCTGTTCTTTTCTTCTTCTCATAAGCTTACAGAGATGAGGAACAGTTCTTCCAAGAGTCTGTTACAGTCACCATCAGGGATAAGCGTATATCAAAGGTCTCCGAAGACCAGCTTTTCCTGATGAGTTCCGAAAACCCACTGCTGTCGCAAGGTTTCACTGCGAAAACTACTTACAACAAACGTGGTATGGAAAACATCATCATCTCAAAGGAAACTGTTTCAGTCGGAGAGGCGAGAGATGCCGTAAAGACTTTCCGCGAGACTTATCCGAAGCTAGTTTCCTCCTCACAAGAAGCTGTAAGCAAACGAAAAATCGGCCAGTTAACACAAGTTGGAGATGCCGACTGCGTCGCTAGACAGCACGAGACAACAGTCTACCAAATGCTCTCCAACACTTGCCATGATATGAAAGTGAAGGAGATTTATTCAGTTCAACTTGTCTGTAATGTGCCGCTTGGCTTGTGCGAGATCAATGTAGAAGCAGCTAATTAAGCTTTTTCGTAAATTTCAAGTAGCCTGCCAGTTTGACGGTCTGTTGAGCACAAATGGTCGAAAGATAAGCGCGCGTCATAAATATTTGTCGACACCCAGCAAGAGCTGTTAAGTCTAACGCCCGATTAACTAAGAAAAAATGGGAAGATAAGATGCCGATTTGTTTTAGTTGTCTTCTCTTTTGGTTTGATTCTTATTCGGGAGGTTCAATATTGTATTGATTTATCATATTTTTTGAGTAACTGTAAACTGATCGCTGTTTAGCCTTTGTACGCTTAAAATATTAGAATTAAAAAATAAAAGATAACAATAACACACTCTTTGTCACCTTAATTCCCTGCCTACCTTACCTCTATGGCTGGCGACGCCAGCTTGAATGTAACCTGTGATGCGGGTTCTCGTAAATCAAATCAGAACAGGCAGGCAAAGAGAAAGATGCTTAGAGAGGACTTATTAACCCTTTCAGTCCTAAGAGTGACCAGCATCTTATTTCTCCTCACAGTAATACTACTTAATCATCCATAGAGATCATGAGAGGGGCTTTGATTGTTAAGCAAATTCTCCTTAAAGAAAGATGTTTTTCGTCTTGTCGCAAATGCCACAGAAAGACTCTAGAACTTCAAATTTTCCATGGGAAATCCGCATCTCCCGTGGAACATGAGACTGCCGAGGACTTGAAAACTAGCTGCCTGCCATTCTAACGACATGTACCGACATTCTAATGACATGTTTGTCTTTCGTAAGTTTTGGTTCTCGCCATCAGAGTTGAATTTTGGGATGGCAAGCGTATGCAGCCGGGTTACTGAGTTGTCTTAAAAGTGGCGGTATTTTAAGCTGAACGTTCAGCACGCTTCCCTTCACTGTAACAAGGGCACATACTTTCTCACCATTTATTAGAGTGATGCAATCTCGTTCCCAAGGTCCTCTCTTCCTCCCTCGAGAAAGTAGAGTACTTTTTCGAGGTTACACCAATCCCAAAAGAGGGCGACCAGGAACAGGCAAACAATAATAGACCCATCTCACTTACACCAGTCTTATCAAAGGTTTGCGAAAGGGTAGTACATAATCAGCTCACCTCGTATCTGCAATCGAATGACACCCTATCAAAGAGCCAAAGCGGTAACAAGAGATGGCATTCGTGTGAAACGTCTGTGATTGAAACAACTGACACAATTCTTAACGCGATTGACAAAAAGAAGTTAACGGCAGTTGTTCTATTAGATATGAGCAAAGCTTTCGATAGCGTCAATTACGACACGTTAATTTTAAAATTGCAAGATGTCGGAATTTCCAGAGACGCTCTCCAATGGTTTCGTAGTTACCTAAGCAACAGGACACAAGTAGTACGAATCCATTCAACGCTATCTGAGCCTTTGTCCGTGACCAACGGCGTCCCTCAAGGAAGTATCTTAGGCCCACTACTATTTAGCATATATACGAACGATCTTCCATCGATCCCACAGAAATGCAGCACTCAGAGTTATGTAGATGATACGAAACTCATCACTTCCTTCGAACTTAAAGACAACCTGGATGCAATTGCTGATTTGGAAGACGACTTGTTTAAAATAGGAGAATGGTGTTCCAACAACCAATTGTTACTTAACCCTGGCAAAACCAAGCTGATGATATTTGGCAGCAGGCAGATGCGTGCAAAATTGCAATTTCGCTCCCTTTCCATTATGGGTGAGGAGATCGTCCCCGCAGACACCGCCAAAGACCTTGGTGTGATTTTGGATTCTAATTTAACTTACGATGAACACATAATTAAGACCACTTCCTCGTGCATGTCCCGCCTCGGCCAAATAAACCGTGTCAAGCATGTTTTCGACAAACGTACACTTTTGATGATTATTAATTCCTTAGTTTTCAGCAGGTTATTTTATTGTTCCAATGTTTGGTCAAATACCTCAAAATGTAATGTTGACAAGTTACAAGCGGTGCAGAACTTCGCATGCCGCATTGTTAGCGGTGCGCGTAAATTTGACCACGTTACACCAATTCGCAAGGAACTAAATTGGCTTTCAGTTCAAAGCCAGCTTTACTACCGGAACGCTACAACGGCCTTCAGATGCATGACTGGTCAGGCTCCAGATTACCTCTCATCAAAATTCATAAAGCGAGCCGAGGTTAGTCGACGTAGCACCAGAAATTCGCAGCTTTTGCAAATTCCATTCTTTAGAACAGCTAGCGGTCAGAGAACATTTTTCTATAGAACTGTAAACTTATGGAACTCTTTGGATAATTCCTTAAAACTGTGCAACTCCGTTAAGGTTTTTAAAAAACGTTTAAGGACCAAATTACTCACAGAGTTGTAATTTTATATATTTGTATGCTTTCATTTTTCTTTTAGAACATTCAGATTTTAAAACATCTTTAATTGTAAATAGGATTTTAATTGTAATAGGATTATTTTTATAACATTGTCTTTGAAAAGCCCCCTTGGGGAAAGTCAATAAAGTATGTTGTTGTTGTTGTTGTGAGAAAGAAGGAGGATCCTGGGAACTAGGTTGAAAGTGAGGTTTCTCTGCCACATCGCGTGACTCTTAAGTGCGGCGTCCAACAAGTGGGCTCATAGATCTACAAAACATTTCTGACGTGTCTCGCTGTTTTATGTCTCCATGAAATTTGTTCATTAAGTTTCCCTCTGACTTCCAAAAAAATATGCAGTTTTCATGACATGGTGGTTAAAACTTGATTGACAACATGTCTCTAGCATGTTTTAACGCTCTATTAACTTTTGCTGTTCACCAAGGAAATAATTAATTTTAGTCATTAAATCG